>NC_080783.1:92055949-92363366 GCF_028018385.1 Neofelis nebulosa | reverse complement strand
TTTTCTCAGCTTCCTCTTTTTCCATAACTTTATCTTCTAGTTCACCTATTCTCTCCTCTGCCTCTTCAATCCGAGCCGTCGTCGTTTCCATTTTGTTTTGCATTTCGTTGAAAGCGTTTTTCAGCTCCTCCTGACTGTTCCTTAGTCCCTTGATCTCTGTAGCAATAGATTCTCTGCTGTCCTCTATACTGTTTTCAAGCCCAGTGATTAATTTTATGACTATTATTCTAAATTCACTTTCTGTTATATTATTTAAATCCTTTTTGATCAGTTCATTAGCAGTTGTTATTTCCTGGAGATTCTTTTGAGGGGAATTCTTCCGTTTGGTCATTTTGGATAGTGCCTGGAGTGGTGCAGACCTGCAGGGCACTTCCCCTGTGCTGTGGTGTATAACTGAAGTTGGTGGGCGGGGGCGCAGTCAGACCTGATGTCTGCCCCCAGCCCACTGCTGGGGCCACAGTCCGACTGGTGTGTGCCTTCTCTTCCCCTCTCCTAGGGGCAGGATTCACTGTGGGGTAGCGTGGCCCATCTGGGGCATTTGCACACTGCCAGGCTTGTGGTGCTGGGGATCTGGCATATTAGCTGGGGTGGGTAGGCAAGGTGCACGGGGGCAGGAGGGGCAGGCTTAACTCACTTCTTAGGTGATCCACTTCAGGAGGGGCCCTGTGGCAGCAGGAGGTTTGGCTCCGCTGCCGGAGGTTTGGCTCTGCAGAAGCACAGTGTTGGGTGTTTGCACGGAGCGAGCAAGTTCCCTAGCAGGAACCGGTTCCCTTTGGGATTTTGGCTGGGGGATGGGCGAGGGAGATGGCACTGGTGAACGCCTTTGTTCCCCGCCAAGCTGAGCTCTGTCACCCGGGGCTCAACAACTCTCCCTCCCATTGTCCTCCAGCCTTCCCACTTTCCGAGCAGAGATGCTAACTTATGACCTCCCTGATGCTAAGTCCCGCTTGCTGTCGGAACATACTCCGTCCAGCCCCTCCGCTTTTGCATGCCAGACTCGGGGGCTCTGCTTGGCCTGCAGGCTGCCCCTCTGCCCTGGCTCCCTCCTGCCAGTCCGTGGAGAGCGCACCGCCTCTCCACTCTTCCTACCCTCTTCTGTGGGCCTCTCATCTGTGCTTGGCTCCGGAGACTCCGTTCTGCTAATCCTGTGGTGGTTTTCTGGGTTATTTAGGCAGGTGTAGGTGGAATCTAAGTGATCAGCAGGACGCGCGGTGAGCCCAGCATCCTCCTACACCGCCATCTTCCCTCCCTCCCTCAGTTGCATTCTTATACACTAATAATGAAGCAGCAGAAAGGCAAATAAAGAAAATGATCCCATTCACAATTGCACCAAGAATCATAAAATACCCAGGAATAAACCTAACCAAAGATGTAAAAGATCTGTATGCTGAAAACTATAGAAAGCTTATGAAGGAAATTGAAGAAGATACAAAGATATGAAAAACATTCCATGCTTGGAGCGCCTGGGTGGCTCAGTGGGTTTAGCGTCCAACTTCAGCTCAGGTCATGAGCTCACACTCCATGAGTTCGAGCCCCATGTCGAGCTCTGTGCTGACCGCTCAGAGCCTGGAGCCTGTTTCAGATTCTGTGTCTCCCTCTCTCTCTGACCCTCCCCCACTCATGCTCACTCTCGTGCTCTCTCTTTGTCAAAAATAAATAAAAATTAAAAAAAAAAAAACATTCCGTGCTCATGGATTGGAAGAATAAATATTGTTAAAATGTCAATACTACCCCAAACAATCTATACATTCAATGCCATCCCAATCAAAATTGCACCAGCATTCTCCTCGAAGCTAGAACAAGCAATTCTAAAATTCATATGAAACCACAAAAGACCCCGAATAGCCAAAGTAATATTGAAGAAGACCGAAGTGGGAGGCATCACAATCCCAGACTTTAGTCTCTACTACAAAGCTGTCATCATCAAGACAGCATGCTATTGGCACAAAAACAGACACATAGACCAATGGAATAGAATAGAGACTCCAGAATTGGACCCACAAATGTATGGCCAACTAATTTTTGACAAAGCAGAAAAGAATATCCAGTGGAAACAAGACAGTCTCTTTAACAAATGGTGCTGGGAGAACTGGACAGCAACATGCAGAAGAATGAAACTAGACCACTTTCTTACACCATTCACAAAAGTAAACTCAAAATGGATGAAGGACTTGAATATGAGACAGGAAACCATCAAAACTGTAGACAAAAAAGCAGGAAAAAACCTCTGACTTCAGCCGTAGCAATTTCTTACTTGACACACGCCCAAAGGCAAAGGAATTAAAAGCAAAAATGAACTATTGGGACCTCATGAAGATAAAAAGCATCTGCACTGCAAAGGAAACAACGAGCAAAACTAAAAGGCAACTGACAGAATGGGAAAAGATATTTACAAATGACATATAGGACAAAGGGCTAGTATCCAAAATCTATAAAGAACTCACCAAACTCCACACCTGTAAAACAAATAATCCAGTGAAGAAATGGGCAGAAAACATGAATAGACACTTCTCTAAAGAAGACATCCGGATGGCCAACAGGCACATGAAAAGATGCTCAACGTCACTCCCCATCAGGGAAATACAAATCAAAACCACACTGAGATACCACGTCACACCAGTCAGAGTGGCTAAAAGGAACAAATCAAGAGACTATAGATGCTGGAGAGGATGTGGAGAAACAGGAAACCTCTTGCACTGTTGGTGGGAATGCAAACTGGTGCAGCCGCTCTGGAAAACAGTGTGGAGATTCCTCAGAAAATTAAAAATAGACCTACCCTATGACCCAGTAATAGCACTGCTAGGAATTTACTCAAGGGATACAGGAGTGTTGATGCATAGGGGCACTTGCACCCCAATGTTTATAACAGCACTTTCAACAATAGCCGAATTATGGAAAGAGCCTAAATGTCCATCAACTGAAAAATGGATAAAGAAGTTGTGGTTTATATAGACAATGGAATACCACTTGGCAATGAGAAAGAATGAAATACAGCCTTTTGTAGCAACGTGGATGGAACTGGAGAGTGTGATGCTAAGTGAAATAAGCCATACAGAGAAAGACAGATACCATATGTTTTCACTCTTATGTGGATCCTAAGAAACTTAACAGAAGACCATGGGGGGAGGGGAAGGAAAACAAAAGTTACAGAGGGAGTGAGCCAAAGCATAAGAGACTCTTAAAAACAGAATAAACTGAGGGTTGATGGGGGGTGGGAAGGAGGGGAGGATGGGTGATGGGCATTGAGGAGGGCACCTTTTGGGATGAGCACTGGGTGTTGTATGGAAACCAGTTTGACAATAAATTTCATATTAAAAAATAAAAATAAAAAAATAAACTATCTGGGGGAAAACACACACATGCACACACACATATGCATACACATACACAACAGTTAACTAAAACCAAGAATATAAATACTAGGCAACTGAGATATTATTTCCACTGCGTCAATGTATACTGAACTCACAGCCAGACAGGGCTAAAAAATCAGATGTCAGATGACCTCTTAATGAATCAATAAACATGTGAGTGCTAGAGCTCACATGTAGGAGTTTACATGGGCTTATTTCAGAGCAAGAACAGGAAAGGGGTAGGGGCAGCATGTAACATTAAATTTTAACAAAAACTAATGGCCTGTAGATTTCTAAATGTATCCACCCAGTCAAAAGCACTTACTAGGAAAAAAGATACTAAAACGGAAATGTTAAACAAGATGAAGGTTATAATCATAAAACAATTTAACTTTTTTCCTCCCATTGTTGATTTAAACCCCTTCTGTATATAAAGAGAATATATGTATATATTTATATATCTGTGTCTGTATACAGAGAGGTTGAGATTGAAGGAGGAAGGTAGAGGGAAGAAGGAAGGAAGGAGGGAGATTTATTTTAAGGAACTGATTCATGTGACTGTGGGGACTGGTAAGTCCAAAATCCATAGGAAAAGCCAGCAGGCTGGAATTCAAATAAGATTCTTGACTCTGAAATCCTCAGGACAGGCTAGGCAGGCTCCAAATTCAGACACGGTTTCTATTCTGCAGCTTTGAGGCCAAATTCTTTCTTTAGGAAACCTGTCTTTGGTCTTAAGGCCTTTTACTGATTGAATGAGGCCCACCCACATGTGGAGGAAATTTTGCTGATTTATTTAAATGTTAATCACATCTAAAAAGTACCTTCACAGCAACATCTAGGTGTTTGGTCAAACAACTGGGCACTATAGTCCAGCCAAGTGACAGGTAAAATTAGCAAGTGGATAATTCTTCCCCAGTTCCTTGGATGATTATAAGAGTAGTAGTTATGATTCTTCTGCTATATCCTAGAAAATAAATGGCTCTCGGGTCATTTCAAGCCACAAAATAGTCTTCTTTCAAGATTTCAAATTGTCCAAACATCCAAGTCCATACAAAGTTAAGGCTTCATCTCTCAATCAGCTCAGGCTGGACTTGGGCTGGCTGGCTGTAATACAAAGGGAAAGTGCCTACTTCTCCTGCAGGTCCTAGCCTAGCACACTGATACTGCTATGAGCTGGTAATAGCACTCCCTGGGCTTCAAGGATCTTCCTCTCAAGGGATGCTTTTGTACATTCTTTATAGATACCTCCCACTCTCACCCTGGGTTCTCTCAACTGTCTTCCCTTGACCAGCATCTCCTTTCTCAGCTCCTGGGAACAAGCTGGTCCACTATCTTTATTGTGGAAACCACATTCTTCCAGGCAGTCCTTTTGAACAGGGTCATCCATGGTTCTGGTTCTTTCTCTCACATGTTTCCCACATCTGGTTCTTGGAAAATATGCAGGCATCCTCTCATAAACTCTGTGCAATCCTTTGCAAGATGCAGTACACTAACTGTACTCTCTTTAGAGCGGCTAGTTAAGCATAGCCTCTATCTACCAGATTTCAGAGACCTAAGTGAGATACCAGCTTACTACACCTTCTAAGCTCCCCAGGAACGTATATTGAGCTCCTGGAGTTGACTCATGAGGTTCCCTTCTCTTGTATTTAATTTACGAACAATTTCCCCATCACTCTCTAATGAAGGTGTGTTGGGTCTCACAAGATACCAGCAGTGCTCTCCAAAAAGTATACTCTTTCCTCGGACCTTTTGGTACTCTAGACCCTTCATGTGGCTAAGCATTTAAGAGATGAAAATATAGTTTTCAACCATCTTTTTCCAAGTTCTATACAGAGAATTCTCACTTTTGAATGTGAAAATGTTCTGAAATCTTAGAGATTCTGAAATCTTAGAGATTCAGCTAAAACTAATAATAAAGCAGTTTGGTTTTAATATCTTGTTACATTAACAAAATGGAATGATATTTTGTTAAATCAGAGGTTTCCAAATAGTCAAGTTAAAATGATGGTTTTCCTTTCCATTAGCATAAAAATATTTTTGGTGTCAAAGTAATCAGAATATCATTTGAAACGCTGAAACAAAACTAAATTCAAACTTTGTTAGGTATATTGCATCTCTAAACAATTTCTGTACTTATCTCTTATACTTACTTTCAAAATATTTGTGCATTTTTTTTGCTTAAATACTCTTTCCATTCAGCAATGGACTCAAGTAGATCATGAGTAAATGTGGATTTGTAAGCACACACATGATATATTCTGTTTACTACTAAATCAGTGGCTTGAGACAACTCTATACTTTACTCAGGAGCTCTTACACATAGGAGCCCTAGTTTATTCATTTACACTCACTTGTTTTTTTTCTATAAAGACCTCATTCTTTGGGAAGCATTGACATCATTCCATCCATTATTATGGCACATAGCTCTATTTATTTAGGTCTTCTTTAAAGTCATTCAACATATTTCTATATACAGATCTTGCATAACTTACATTTGACTTATTCCTATGAATATGATGTTTCTGAAGATATTATAAAAGGAGGCATTTTAAAATTATGTATTCTGGTTGTGGTTATTATATAAAAAATAATTTTTTCTATACTTTTAATAGAGCAGCTTTGTTGCAAAATAACATATTAATGTTAATAATTCTAAAAACTTTGATTTTCTATATATACTGCGTTCCATGAATTCTGGTTTTTCTCTTTCTGTTCAATAATTTAGTTCCATTTTATGACTTAATATTCTGTGTAAGACATTCAGTAAGAAACAGCATAGAATTGGTTATAGTGGAAATTCTTTTCTCATGAACACTATCAAATAGAAAGTTAACAATGTTTATTATAAAGAATAATATTGCTTTATTTATTTTGAAACACCCTCTGTCCCCCCTTTTTTAGATATTCCTATCAAATTAAAGGAGTTTCTTTTTATTCCTACTTTGCAAAGAGCTTTAATCATGAATGCATGTTGAGTTCTGTCAAACATTATTCTGCATTTATTAGGATAGTCAATTAATGTAATAAATTATTTTGATTTATTTTCAAATGCTGAGCCATTTTTGCATTCCTGGAATAAAACCACTTTTTATGAAATGTTTTTAGATTTAGTCTGCTAAAATTGTTTTAAGTAAATATCTATCTATCTATATGATTGTCTTGTAATTATCCTTTCTTACACTGTCTTTATGTGTTTTGAAGATATGCTAGCTTTATAAAATGAGATGTGGAATATCCCATGATTTTATTTCCTTTGGAAGAGTTAGTTATAATTAGAATTAATTCATCTGAGTAAGTGGGGAAGATAGCAGCAGGGTAGGAGGACCCTAAGTTCACTTCCTTCTAAGAATACAACTTGGAAACTATCAAATCATCCTAAATAACCCAAAATTGATCCAAAGACTGACAGAACAAATTCCATAGCTAAAAGAAGAGAAGAGGCCATATCAAAGAAGGTAAGAAGTATGCAGATGTGGTTTGGGAGAAAAACAGCTCCTGACCACTGTGATGGGGAAGAAGCACAGTTGCAGATAAAGGCAACATACAGACTGACACACAGAGGAGCACATAAGGAAAATGAATCCCCATAGTAATTGTCTTAGGAAGTGAGGGGGATGAATTTTGTGACTTCTGGCAACCAGCAGAACTTAAAGCCTGGAGTTTTGAAGGTCAGATGGCTTAGCTGGGATACAGCCAAGAAGGTATTGTGATGCTCTTGGACAGAAATCAGGTAAACAACCTTTGGACATACAGTGTGGAAACAGTGATATGAAGAGTGCCTGGGACACACAGTGGGGAGGTTATTTGTTCATCTCAAAGTGCTTGCCAGAGAGGCAGCATTCATAGAGAGACCTCTCCAGGAACAAACAAACTAGCAGGTGCCATTTCCCTCCCCTTCCCTTCAGCATAAGTACAGTGCCATCCGTGGGAACCAGTGCAGCACCTATATTCACTATCTAACTTGCTTCTACCAAGCCCTGCCCCACATGCCACCTTGATCTGGTAGAACCACCGTGCCCGGCCTCACTTGCATCAGTCCCAGTGCAGTAGGCCCTGTCCCTCAGAAGCCTGGCAAACCCATGCTCACACTGTGCCTTTTGAGTTGGGAGTTTTGTAGAGCTTTAGTTATGGTGGCAGTGGCAACCAGTCTCATTTCATAAGCCAACAAAAGCACACCCAGTCAAAACACTCCATGTTCAGGCCAGAGACCACTTACCACAACAGGCAAAGAGCATATCTGGCAGATGACTGGCCTGAAGGATAAAGCAGTCAGCACAGAACAATAAAGCACAAGCAACAAATATTGGAAACACTCCTGGAATTGCCAGGCCCTAGAGAACAGGGGATACCACATGGCAGGGCACTACAGGACCTCTTCATAAATCCATTACCCTCAAGAACAGGAGATGTAGCTGACTTCCCTAACACAGAGAAATAGGCACAGAGACATAGACAAAATGAAAAGACAAAGAAATTTATCCCAAATTAAAGAACAGGACAAAGCCACAGCCAGAGATCTAAGTGAAACAGTTATAAGTAACAACCCAGTACAGAATTTAAAGCAATAATCCTAAGGATATTCACTGGACTTGAGAAAAAAAAGGAAGAGACGACTGAGACCCTTAACACAGAGATAAGGCATAACATGGGAGGGATAAAGGGCTCAGTAAACAAAATGAGAAACAAACTTGATGGAATGAACAGAGGATTGGAAGAAGCAGAGGAATTAATTAATGACCCAGAAGACGGAGTAGTAGAAAGTAATCAAGCTGAACAAAAGAGAGAAAAAAGAATTATGGAAAATGAGAATAGACTTAGGGAACTCAGTGACTCCATCAAACATAATAACATTCATATTATAGGAGTCTCAGAGGAAGAGAAAGAAAAGAGGGCAGATTTATTTGAAGAAACAAAAACTGAAAACTTCCCTATTCTGGGGATGAAAACAGATATCCAGGAGGAACAGAGAACACTCAAATAAATCAACAAAAGGAGACCCACACCAAGACATATTATAACTGAGTTTGCAAAATATAGTGATAAAGAAAAATTTTAAAGCAGCAAAACAAGAGAAGACAGTAACATATAAAGGAATCTCAAAATGCTAGCAGGGGGATTTTTCTGCAGAAACTTTATCAGCCAGAAGAGAGTGGCATGATATACTTAAAGTGCTGATGGGAAAAATCTACAGCCAAGAATATTTTACCCAGCAAAGTTAACATTCAGAACAGGAGAGATAAAGAGTTTCCCAGACAACAAAAACTAAAGGAGTTTATGACCACTAAACCAGCCCTGCAAAAAATATTAAAGGGGATTCTCTGAGTGCAAAGGAAAAACAAAAAGTGACAATATGAAGGTAGGAAAAACAAAATCAGTAAAAATGAATATTTCTGTAAAATATCAGTCAAAGAACTCATAAAATAAAAGAATGTAAAATATGACAACATATACCTAAAATGTGGGGAAGAAAGGAGCAAAGAATGGGCTCAAATGTAAATGACCACTAATTTAATAGAGACTGCTATATGTAAAAGAAATTATGTACAAACCTAATGGTAACCACATATCAAATATGCATAATATTTGATTCTTTGCATAATAAATATGCAAAGAATAAAGAAAAAGAAATCCAAATATATAACTAAAGAGAATCAACACACTGTGAAAGAGAGAAAGACAAGAAAGGATCAGAGAAAATCTTCATAAACAACCACAAAACAAATAATAAAATGATGATACATATCTCTCAATACTTACTTCAAATATAAATGGACTAAATACAGGAATCAAAAGTCATAGGGTGACAGCATGGATTAAAAAAAAAACAAACAAACAAGACCCATTGATATGCTGCCTAGGGGGTACAGAAACTATATCATGCAAATGGATGTCAAAAGAAAGCCAGAGTAACAATACCTATATCAAACAAAATTATACTTTAAAACAAAGACTGTAACAAGACACAAAGAAGGACACTATATAATAAGAAATGGGACAATCCAACAAGATATAATAATTGCAACTATTTATGCACCCAACATGTGAGCACCAATACATAAAACAGTTAATAACAAACATAAAGGAACCAATTGATAGTAATACAATAATAGTAGGGGACTTTAACACTCCCACTTACAGCAATGGACAGATCATGTAAACAGAAAATCAACAAGAAAACAATGGCTTTGAATGATACACTGGGTCAGATGGACTTAATAGACATATTCAGAACATTCCATTCTAAAACAGAAAAATACACATTCTTCAAGTACACATGGGACAGTCTTGAGAACAGATCAGATAGTAGACCACAAAACAAGTCTTAACAAATTCAAGAAGATCAAAGCCATACCATGCATCTTTTCTGACTACAATGCTATAAAATTAGAACTCAAACACAAGAAAAAGTGTGGAAAGACAACAAATACATGGACGTTAAATAACATGCTACTAAACAATGAATGAGTCACCAGGAAATCAAAGAAGAAATAAAACAGTACATGGAAACAAATGAAAATGAAAACACCATGGTCCAAAACTTTTTGGGTGCAGCAAAAGTTGTCCTAAGAAGAAAGGTTACAGTAATCCAAGCCTACATCAAGAAGCAAGAAAAATCTCAAAAAAATAATTTAACCTTACACCTAAAGGACCTAAAAGAGAACACCACGCATAACCTAAAGCCAACAGAAGGAAAAAATAATAAAGGTAAAGGCATACCTTTATTATTATCATTTATATAAAATAAATGATACAGAAACTAAAAAAAAACAATAGGACATATCAATGAAACCAGGAGGTAGGTTTTTGAAAAAAGCTAATAAAATTGATAAACCTGTAGCCAGACTTACCAAGAAGAAAAGAGAAAGGACTCAAATAAATAAAATCACAAACGAGGAGAAATAACAACAAACACCACAGAAATACAAAAATTATAAGAGAATATTATGAAAAACTATATGCAACAAATTAGACAACTGAGAAGAAATGAATAAATACCTAGAAACATATACCATAAACTACCAAACATATAAATACCTAGAAACATATAACATAAGCTGCCAAAACTGGAACAGGAAGAAATATACAACTTAAACCGACCAATAACCAGCAAAGAAATTGAATCAGTAATAAAAACAAAACAAACAAACAAAAACAACTCCCAAAACCCAGAAGATCAAGATCAGATGATTTTGCAAGTGAATTGTACTAACCATTTAAATAAGAGTTAATACTTACTCCTCTCAAACTATTCCAAAAAATAGAAAAGTATGGAAAACTTCCAAATTCATTCTGAGGCCAGCATTATCCTGATACCAAAACCAGATTAAGACTCCACTAAAAAAGAGAACTACAGGCCAATATGCCTGATGAACATGGATGCAAAAATCCTCCACAAAATACTAGCAAGCTGAATCCAACAATATATATAAAACAATCATTCACCATGATCAAGGTGTACTTATTCCTGGCTTGTAAGGGTGGTTCAATATTCACAAATCAATCAACAGTTTACATAACATCATTAAGAGAAAGGATAAGAACCATATGACCATTTCAGTAGA
Source organism: Neofelis nebulosa (assembly GCF_028018385.1). NCBI lineage: Eukaryota > Metazoa > Chordata > Mammalia > Carnivora > Felidae > Neofelis > Neofelis nebulosa. Next base: position 92,352,451 of record NC_080783.1, on the reverse strand, counting down.
TGTAGAAAAAGCATTTGGTGAAGGAGAACATCTATTCATGTCAAAAACCCTCAACAAAATAGGTTTAGAGCGGACATACCTCAACATAATAAAGGCCATCTATGAAAAACCTGTGGCTAACATCATCCTTAATGGGGAAAAACTGAGAGCGTTTCCCTAGGGTCAGGAACAAGGCAAGGATGTCCATTCTCACCACTTTCATTCAACATAGTGCTGGAAGTCCTAACCATAGCAATCTGACAACAAAAGGAACTAAAATTATCCAAATCAGTAAGGAAGAAGCAAAACTCTATTTGCAGATAACATGGTGCTATATATAAGAAACACAAAAGACCACCAGAAAATTGCTAGAACTGATAAATGAGTTCAGTAAAGTCATAAGATACAAAATCAATGTACAGAAATGTGCTGCACTTCTATACATCAATAATGAAGCAGCAGAAAGAGAAATTAAGAAAACAATCTCATTTATAATTGCACCAAAAACTATGAGACGCCTAGGGATAAACATAACCAAAGAGGTGAAAGACTATAAAACACTGATGAATAAAATTGAAGATGACACAAAGAAATCCATGCTCATGGATTGGAGGAAAAAGTACTGTTAAAATGTCTGTACTACTCAAAGCAATCTACACGTTTAATGCAATCCCTATCAAAATGCCCACAGAATTTTTCACAGAACTAGAACAAATAATCCTAAAATTTGTGTGGAACCACAAGGGATCCCCAGTAGCCAAAGCAACGTTGAAAATGAAAGCAAAGCTGGAGGCATCACAATTCCAGACTTCAAGTTATATTATAAAGCTGTAGTAATCAAAACAATATGGTACCGGCACAAAAATAGACCCATAGATCAACAGAACAGAATAGAAAACCCAGAAGGAGGGTGCCTAGGTGGCTCAGTTGGTTAAGCTTCTGACTCTTGATCTTGGCTCAGGTCATGATCTCATAGTTTGTGGGATTGAGCCCTGCAACAGGCTCTGCGCTGACAGCACAGGGCCTGCTTGGGAGACTCTCTCTCCCTCTCTTTCTGCCCCTCCCCTGCTCACATTCTCTTTCTCTCTCTCTCAAAATAAATAAATTAATTAAAAAGAAAAGAAAGAAAACTTCGAAATAAATGCACAGCTATATGGTCAATTAATCATTGAAAAAGCAAGAAAGAATATCCAGTGGAGAAAATGTTGTTTCTTCCCAGATGGTGTTGAGAAAACTGGACAGCAACATGAAAAAGAACCTGGACCACTTTTTTACACCATACAAAAATATAAATTCAAAATGGGTTGAAGACCTAAATGTGAGACCTGAAACTATAAAAATCCTAGGAGAGAACACAGGCAGTACCTTCTTTGACATTGGTTATTGCAACTTTTTTCCAGATATGTCTCCTGAGGCAAGGGATACAAAAACAAAAATACACTATTGGGACTACATCAAAATAAAAATTTTCTGTACAGCAAGTGAGACAATCAACAAAATTAAAAGGCAAACTATGGAATGGGAAGATATATTTGCAAATGACATATCTGGTAAAGGGTTAGTACACAAAATATATAAAGAACTTCTAAAACTAAACACCTAAATAAATAAATAAATAACCCATTTTTTAAAAATGGACAGAAGACATGAACAGATATTTCCCCAAAGAAGAAATACAGATGGCCAACAGATACATGAAAAGATGCTCATCATCACTGATGATCAGGAAAATGCAAATCAAAACTACAATGAGATATTACCTTACACCTGTCAGAATGGCTAAAATGAACAGCACAAGAAACAATAGGTGCTGGCAAGGATATGGAGAAAAAGAAACACTTGTGTACTGTAGGTGAGAATGCAAACTGGTGCAGCCACTGTGGAAAGTAGTATAGAGGTTCTTCAAAAAGTTAAAAATAGAACTACCCTAGTCTCCAGCAATCACACTGCTGGGTGCTTACCCAAAGAATATAAAAACACTAATACAAAGAGATACATTCACTTCTATGTTTAGAGCAGCAATTATAACAGTCAAATTATGGAAGCAGCCTAAGTATCCATTGAATGATGAATAGATAAAGAAGATGGGTATGTGTGTACATATATATACATACATATATGTGTGTGTGTGTGTGTGTGTGTATACACACACACACACACACACACACACCTGGTGAGCACCAGTATGTATACATACACCAGTATATGTATACACATATACATACACGTATAATATATACACATATACATATACACATATCTAATATATATATATGAATATTATTCCTCCATAAGAAAGAATGAAATCTTGTCATTTGCAACAACATGGATGGAGCTAGAGAGTACAATTCTAAGTGAAATAAGTCAGTCAGAGAAAGACAAATACCACATGATTTCACTCATATATGGAAGTTAAGAAACAAAACAAATGAGCAAAGGGAAAAGTAAAAAGAGAGAGAGAAAAAAAATAAGAAACAGATTCTTAACTATAGAGAATAAACTGATGGTTACCAGAGGGGAGGTGTGTGTGGGGGAGTGGGGGGATGGGTTAAATAGATGATAGGGATTAAGGAGTGCACTTGTGGTGAGCACCAGGTGATGTACGGAGTTGTTGAATCACTATATTGGATACCTGAAACTAATATTGCACTACATGTTAACTAACTGGAATTAAAACAAAAACTTAAAAAAAAAAGAATTAATTCACCTATGAGTATTTGTAGAGGTCTCTTGAAATCATCTGCACCAGATTTCTTTGTGCAATAATTTTTCCTACTATTCAATTTCTTCAAAGGTACAGATCTACTTGTGTTTTCCAATTATCCATGAGTACACCCTATATTCTCTATGTGAGTTTACATTATCTACTATCATAAAATTTTTGTAACTGAATATTAATTTTTAACATAAATAGTATCTAAGTTGATGTTCTTTTTCTGTGATATCAGGGAAGATTCTTCCTTACTAACCTTTTCTGTCTCTCTTCCTTCTCACCCCCTTGATCACTCTCATCATGCATTTATCATTTATATTAACTTTTCAAAGAACTCTACTTGTATCTTTGCTAACTATAATATATGCTTACTTTTTTCCTCATTCACATTTGCTATTATTCTTCTAATTTATTTGAGTCTGTTTTGTTGTTCTATTCTAGTTTCTCTAGAAGTATGCTTAGCTCATTAATTTTAATTCTTTATTCATTTTTCAAACTTTCACTTAAAGGTTAAGTTTCCTTCTAAATATTGACTTAGCTGTATCCAGCAAGTCTTAACCATTAGTATTTTCATTATTCAGTTAATATAATTCCTATTTTTCAGTATGAGTTTTTTTAAACACTTGGGCTGTTAAAAAGCAAATTCTTAATTTCCAAAGATATTTTTCCTAGTTATTTTTCAATTTATCAACTTCTGCCTTGATTATATTATAATCACAGAACATACTCTATATAAATCCTTTTGAAATTTGTTGAGATTTTTTTATTGCTCACTATATGCTCAAATATGATGGTGGATATTTGAAAACAAATCTTATTATCTGCCTGTTCTATTAGTGACTGAAAGTCATAATAAAATATTTACTCTTATTTTGGATCTACTTAATTCTTCATGTAATTCTATACATTCATATGCATGTTGATCCTAAGTGCAGAAATAAAATCTGTGTATATTCTTGAAGAATTAAATTTTTTGTCATTCTGAAATAACATTCTTTATCCATAGTAATGATTTTGCCTTAAAGTCATGATTTTGCCTTATTATTTATGATATTAATATAGATCTGCTAGGCATCCTTTGTGCTAGTATTTGCATGGTATATATATTTCCATTATTTTATTTTCTTTTATTTTTTTTAAGTTTATTTATTTATTTTGAGATAGAAGAGGGAGAGAGAGAGAGAGAGATACCACAAGTGGGGGGGGGGGGCAGAGAGAGTATGGAGCCTGACGTGGGGCTTGAACCCAGGAACCGTGAGATCATGACCTAAGCTGAAGTCAGACACTTAACCAACCGAGGTACCTAGGTACCCCGATCCTCTACTTTTATTGTCTTGTATCATTATGTTTTAGTTCTGCCTCTTGTAAATAGCATTTAGATTTGTTTTTGACATTCTAATGACCTGTGTATTTAAAACGTTATTCCTTCTCCTTGAATTATATTCCTTTGAATTGTTTTAGTATTTGTCTAAGAATCTGTTAGTTAATTTTCATTCATGAAAGCTACTTTATCTAGGTTTAGAATTAAATTTTAGATTGGCCATGGTTTCTTCTTTTACTCAAAGATACCACCCTACAGGGTTTTTGTTTTTGATTCGTTTTGTTGGTTTCCATTGTTCTTTTTGAGAACTCAATTGTCAGTCTGTCACTCCTTGAAAATACTATTTTCTCTCTCCATTTCATACCTGGCTTCTTAAAAATATTTTTTTTAACATTTATTTATTTTTGAGAGACAGAGCATGAGCCGGGGAGGAACAGAGAGGGAGACACAGAATCTGAAGCAGGCTCCAGGCTCTGAGCTGTCAGCACACAGCCTGACCCAGGCCTTGAATCCACAAACCATGAGATCATGACCTGAGCAAAAGTTGGATGCTTAACCAACTGAGCCACCCAGATGCTAATCTGCCTGTAAAGCACCCACTGTATTTAACTCCAGATAATTTAAATTTCATTTATAAATATTTTATTTACTTATTCTTCAAATCTACTATTCCATTCTACTATTTCAAATCACTTTTCATAGTTTACTGGCTCCAAAGTATCTTCATGATCATCTTTTGTTCCTTTTACCAGCATAAGCATAGTTGCTTTTTAGTCAATATGACAATTACAATACCTAAAATTTTTCTGGGACTTCTCATGATTCTGAATTTTTCTTTCTGAAAACATTTTTCTGGTATATATATTTGTTTTTGTGCCCAATTATCTTTGATTAAGGGCTGGACATGTCATTTGGAGGGGAAAAAATGTGGAAATAATCTGTGACCTTGGATAAAGATATCTTGCTCTAGAATGATGTTACCTTTGCCTCTGCCAGGCCCTTGGGGAACTTTACACTAATCACAGACTTACTTGAAACAATGTCAAGGCATAAGGTTTCCTGGGCTATGAAGAAGACTGTTGCAATTCCAGAAAAACCCTGGTCTACTTCAGGTTGACTTTTTCTTTGAGCCTATAGTTCTTTGGTATCACAGCTTATTGTGAATAGTGTTTCCTCTAAGATGCCGCAACTACTACCAGACCTGGGCTTTAATTTTTTTCCCATTTGTCCCCCCAGACCATCACACTAAACTTAGGAGAAACATAAAAGCAAGCCAAAATCACTTTTGGTGTTTTTTTATGTCTCTCTGTATATATAAAAATATTTTATTCAGGGTTTTATGTTAGTTTTCAAGGGAGGAAGTTTTCAAATAACCTAGCTTAACATTGTTTCCTGAAACTAAGTTTTAAGTTACCCAATTCTCTGATACAACATACAACCTTTGAACAAATCTACCTATTTGTTGTAAGTATTAACAACTGATAAGAATAATTAAATATTTTAACTTAAAATATCTTTAACCTTTTTCTACAGAATGTATGGTGAAAGAAAAAAGAAGGAGAATAGTTTGTGACCAAATAAATTTTGCAAATGCTGTAATAAACATTTTTGGGGGACAGGATTTCTCTGAACTTTGTCTAATATGCACTCCCATATAAAGGAGAGATGTATATTTTGCTGTGCCTTTAGAAGTTATTTTACCACAAAATTTATTTTGTACTGTAGCATCTCCAAGGACTGCTGTTACACAGCATGCATTTAGAAAAAGTTCTTAAAAATTAAGAACTACAGATTTTGGAAGATATGGCCATTTATGTTTATGATAATTTATTCTTTTTTTAAATTTTATATACACTCTGTGCTGACAGCTCAGAGCCTGGAGCCTGTTTCAGATTCTGTGTCTCCCTCTCTCTGACCCTCCCCCGTTCATGCTCTGTCTCTCTCTGTCTCAAAAATAAATAAACGTTAAAAAAAAATTTATATACAGAAAGCATGAACAGGGGAGAGGGGTAGAGGAGGAGAGAAAGAAAGAAAGAGAGAGAGAGAGAGAGAGAGAGAGAGAGAGAGAGAGAGAGAGAGAGAGAGAGAGAATCTTGAGCAGGCTCTATGGTCAGTGCAGAGCCCAATGTGGGGCTCAATACACAACCCTGGAATCATGACCTGAGCTGAAACCAAAAGTTGGATAGTCAATTGACTGAGCCACCCAGATGCCCCTATGATAATTTATTCTTACTATTTTTTATGCATCTAATATTCCTAATTTTTAGCTGCTAAATAGCACTTTCTCCTTTTATAAAACCATTTGGCATCTTTCTATAAATTGTATCATACTACCTGTTAAAAAGATCAAAAGGCCAACAATAACTCTATTTTTGGCTCTAACCTGATTTTTCTATTTTCAGGTTGACACTAAAAGCAACCTAAAAAAATCTTGAGTAGATATGATTTCAAGATAAATATTGGCATACAAGATCTCTTAATGATTTTCTTTTTTAAAAAAAAAATTTTTTTAACGTTTATTTATTTTTGCGACAGAGAGAGACAGAGCATGAACGGGGGAGGGGCAGAGAGAGAGGGAGACACAGAATCGGAAACAGGCTCCAGGCTCTGAGCCATCAGCCCAGAGCCTGATGCGGGGCTCGAACTCAAGGACCGCGAGATCGTGACCTGACCGGAAGTCGGACGCTTAACCGACTGAGCCACCCAGGCGCCCCCCTTAATGATTTTCTAATGTGTCCCTATGAATTCTATCAGGATACCTATTTTCATACTCATTTCCCTCAGAAATGTAGTAAGGTACAACTATTAGACTAAGACAAGATAATTGTAAGGTAATTCTGAGTTTAGAAAAGATGCATGTGAAAGAATAAAAAACCAACTTAAGTTTTGTAAATTGAATTCTAAACTTTACGACTCATTTGGATTGAAAATGTGGCCCCACTTAACTCTGTAGCTACCAGAATTAGCCCGAAGACATATCACTAGCGCTACTTGACACTTTGTTAAATATTCACTATAAATTCCTTATTTCATAGAAAAAGTTTTAGTTTTAATTAGTTCGCACTGGTGTAGTGTTCCTTACAGAATGCATGTCATCGTGGTTGGGATTATGGATTGATTTCTCAAGTAATAATGAGAATTACTAACAAAAGACCACCCAGGCTCACATAATCTTTCTTATACTCCTAATTTATAACATCAAATAAGTTTAACTTCTCAACTCCTTTGTAATTATTCTTAAGTTGCATTATATTAAAAGAAAAAACTATAAGTTATTCTTATTTCTCTTACCTAATCCTGGATTACATTTCAAAATTATGATAATCAACAGGCTATAGAAAATTGTATGATATTTATAGCAACGTGGTAACAAACTTAATTAAGTAATATCAAAGATGAATTGAAATCTCTATGTTCTTTCTCTTGATTCAGACAATTTTCCTCATGATATGAAAACTCAGATGGAATTACATGGCTTGATTACTTTTTAAAGTGATTATTGAGTTCTCCAGATACTTATTAGTTCCTCAGGATCAGTTACCCACATTTATAAAGTGCTATATCTAATTGGCAAATCTATTTCACTTACACTTTTTAAATTGCCCCATTGTTGGTCAAATCATGTTTGACAGTACCAGACTTCATTATACAAAGTAATTTAGTTATAAATATGATTTCAGGTTTCCCTAAAGCTATTTCTCTGATTATACATGACAAGCTGGAGAAACTATAGCCATTGTAAAGACTAGAGTTTCTATAATCATTTTCCATATTATCAAATCAGTGTGTATTCTTTATAAATGTGGATTCTAGCAACAGGTTAAAACTTAATTTGCTGCATCATGGTTTACAATATAGGCAAACTCAAATAAGCAGCAACACAATAATATCAACAGTTCAATAGATGAAAACTCATAAAATCCAGATTATTTGGTTATAGGATATAAGAGAACAGACATCAATGATCATCTAGTACAATATCAAACTAAGAAATCTCCTCCGCCATGTACCTGTGATGTATAAAGTGGGTTTCTATAAATTAGTTAATATGTATTAAAACACAGAGTAAATAATGATCAAAATACTTAGAATAGCTATTGGCATAAAGGAAATAATATTTTTTAGATAATTATTTCATATATTAAACCAAATCCATCTCCCCATACCTTCCACTCTTCAGTTCTAGCTCTGAATCTAAAATTTACTATATAAAACATTCTACATTTCCACTCTTGGTCTTCCAGGCTTTCTTTTCTTCAGGCAGAAAGTTACCAAACCTCTAATATCCATACTTTCTTCAGGTCAGTTGAGGCCTAGGCAAAATACACGTTTGTTGACTTTTTTTGCTGATTCACTTCACAATGATTTTTTTTTTAATTTTTAAAACAGAGATATAATTGACACATAACATTGTATCAGTTTTAAGTATATAACATAATGATTCAATATTTGTGTATACTGCAAAATGATCACCACAATAAGTCTAGTTAACATCCATCACCAAACAGTTGTAACTTTTTTTCTTGGAATGAGTATTTTTAAGATGTACCCTCTTAGTAACTTTCAAACATACGGTGCAATAGTATTAACTATAACCACCATGCTGTACATTACAGTCCCATTTTATAAATGGAAGTTTGTACATTTTAACCCCCTTCACCCATTTTGGTGTCCCTTATCCCCCCTCTTCTGGTAACCACCAAAACAACAGTCTGTATCTATGAGCTCAGGTGTTTTTGTTTGTTTGTTAGACTCCATATATAAGTGAGATTATGCAGCATTTGATCTTCTCTGCCTAATTTCACAGCATAATGCCCTCAAGATCTATCCATGTTGTTGCAAATGGCAAGGCTTCATTTTTTATGGTTCTCTAGCCCTTACATTCACATGTAGTTTTTCCAAGGTTAGAGGAAAACTGAGTTCTCAGAGGGCAAGAATCAAGCTTTCTCATCAGAGAACCTCCACAAAAGCAGTTATTTAATAATGATAACTAAATAAATGTGTGTTCCAAAGAGTCAAAAAGCAGTAAGTTATTAGTATATCAGCTCTTTATTGCTTCAAAAGCTATTCTGAGAAAATCTGCTTTAAAACATTAGTGTGAATATATATTAAGAAAATATTTTAATTATAAAACATTAATATTGAGCCAAAACACTAATATTTTAGGCTGTACGAAAATGCTAATATTGAATAATTCCTATAGTACTTTGATAATAACAAGAACATTATTGCTGTCATGGTACATTTTACTTTTAATCTCCTTCTCTTGTGACACCTGGTGAGTCTTCAAGATGTTCAGCTGCAAAATTGAAAGCAGATGGCCCTGGAGGAGAAGCCTCTGTTGGTTCTGCTGTGTCAAGGCACCTCAAATGGAAGCCCAAAGAGCCAACCAACCTGTTGATGTCATGCCAATTTCATTACCATAAAGTAGTGGTTCAGGAAAAAACTTTCAGAGGAAGTGCCCCCAGCACTCTAGAGTCCAGAGTAGCAGAGATTCCTAATTCAATGTTAATTTTTGAGTTTCTTTGGCAAGCATTAATCTTAATGGGCAGGATGACATTTTCCAGTATTCCATATGTGTTTTCACTACGATTGAGATAGGGCTTAATCATCAGTTTTTATTCAAAAGATATTTGTTCATGCCACTACATACTAGGCATGATGGTAGAATGGAGAATATACAGGTACAATACTTCCTCCCATTGAGCTTGTGAAATAATAAAGTGGTAGTTCTCAGAAGATGGAGGGTCCTGAACCAATATCTAAGAGTATCTCCAAGGAATGTGTTAGAAATGCCATTTCTTGGCTCCCACCTCAGACCTACTGAACCAGGAACTATGGGAGATATAGCCACAACAATATGGTCTTTAAAAAAAGTCCAGGTGATCTGATGCAGATACCACTAAAACAGAGAAACCAGATACTGAATAGAAATTACAATGTTGGAGCTATAGCAAGCAAGAAGGGAAACCTATGCGAACTTAGAGAAACTACAGTTCACTTGCAGACAACATATAGATAGTTACCAAATTTATTTTTTTTAACATTTATTCCTTTTTTGAGAGACAGAGTGAGCAAGGCAAGTACAGAGAAAGGGAGACAAAGAATCCGAAGCAGGTGTCAGGCTCTCAGCTGTCAGCACAGAGCCCAACGTGGGGCTCAAACTCACAAAACGTGAAATCGTGACCTGAGCCGAAGTCTGACACTTAACTGACTGAGCCACCCAGGTGCCCTGGTAGTTACCAAATTTAAAGGAATGATGTTAGTGGTAGTTATGAGTAGAACTGATATCCTCCATATCAACAAATTTCCTTATCATGGTGTACCTTTTACTCTGTAAGTAAAACCTGTGACTATTATGATCCTTCAATGATATATAGCATTTCTTTCCACTCCATTTTCAAAGCACAGCTCCAGAATCACAGGACGGTGTGATGCTATTTTTAAAAGGAAGGGATGGGGTGTTGACTCTGTCCCATGACCTGGTGAGAAGCTGTCATGACTACACTCTTCCTGATTGAGGATGTAGAAAATGTGCAGAGGACTCCACTGTGCCCTTGTGACCCGGAGGAGCCTTGCTATACATTCTGTTTCATTCTGAAGCATGGGTCTTGGGCTCTTTATGTATTACAGCATGGGATTTAACAACATGTGATTTTAAAAAGATCACCTGATACAATTGATAGGCGCACTTGCCCTTACATCTAAAATAATAGCTCTTAACTCTGGCTCTACAAATAAAAAATTTAAAAATAAATAATTAAAAAATAATAATAAAATAAAATGCTAGTTCTTCATTATGGCTCTACAAATAAAGATCACTCAGGAGCTTTAAAAAATTTCCTAAACCAGGGATTCAACCCCAGAGATTACTAGTCTGAGGACAACCCCAGGCATCACTATTTAAACAAAAAAAATCTTCAGGTGAATCTCATGTAAAGGCAGGTTTAAAAAGCACTCAGCTTTGCAACTCAAATTATGGTCCATGAAATAAATGTGCTATGTCACCAGAAAGCTTCTTAGAACTGCAGAATCTCAGGCCCCAACCCAAACCTACTGAACCAGAATTAGCATTTTGACAAGACCCTCAGCTGATTGCTATGTGCATTGGGGCATGAAGCACTGGTCTGAAGGGTTTGTGATTGATTCCTCTCTTGTGAGGTTCATGTACCCCTAATGTGTAATCACAGTACACATTTTATTTAGGACAGCCTGAGTGTGGTTTGGTACCTATAGCTTGTCCTGAAACATGTACTTTATGTGATTATGTGGATTGTTAATGCCCGAGAAGAGTTCTCTGAGCATATAAAAGCATTCATATCAGAAGCTGTTTGTTTGGTTTAGGGGGCATACAATGTGATGTGATCCCATGGCCATTTGGGGATGATTATAGTAGTAAATTGGAAGATCTCTTTACAAACCTCACATGCAACTGCTAATTCAGGGAATACTATAGCCAATAGTCCACTCTATTGTATAAGCATACAAGTTACTGTCTAAGGCTAAGTTATTGATTTCACTTACTTTTACACTCTATAGTGGCTGTGCAAATAGTCTTATGCCCATTTTTGCATAAGGATACCTAGGTCTAGAAGGGTTAGTTAAATTTTAGCCTAAAATCACACAACTAATAAATGGCTAAACAATAATTCAGACTAAGACAGTGAGACATCAGAAATCAACACCTTTTCATTATTCTGATTTGATTGCTTTAATTCTGAAAGCTTTAGTAAAGTGTCACTTTTCTCCTTTATACATCCTCTAGAATGTATACATCATTTATGTCTCTTAGTATGAATAAATGACAACTGATTGTAATTTTTCAAAACTGTCCATCATCTGCTGAAATGCCAAATATTTTGTACTTAGTCCCAACATGTCCTTATCTAATCAAAGTGCTTATTTTTGGAACAGTCACTTTTGAGCGTTAATAAACTACATAGGAAAATCCGTTGGGACTTGGCATATTTTGGAATCAGTTGAAAAGCACCTGTATGCCATTTCTGGTTCTTTCCTGAGCTCTACCAAATTAATTCAATTACAGCCCTTGTCAGGCTGCAGAACATTGAACTGTAGGTGCTTGCATCTTTTTATAAATTAAAAGTGTAACTTTAGAGTTTGCACATTACTCTGGACTTGATGTATACGTGAAGAAAGTGGCAAAATTAGAGCCATAAAGCCTGTCTTTAAAAAGGATTTAGTCACTGTAGTTCTCTTTGGTGGAAAATGACCTTGGCTGCATCTTTCATGCACCCTTGCATTTGGCTTAGGATGCATAATTCATACAGCAATCAATTAGCTGACTGTAGAGCCTGCAACAAGAGGGAATATTTCATATAAATCATTGCTGGCTAAATTGCTGGGACAATTAATAAAATAGGAAATTTGTGGCCATCAATTTGTAGGCAATACAGGTTCATCAAAAGCAAATCAGTTTTCTCCACCTCTTAGAAAGAAATGCACCCAAACACCAAATATCATTTAATCACTATTTCTTAAGAAGGTCTTGATCAAGATAATATTATTTGTTGTTTTTATGAATGTGAACAAGTGCCTAACATAAGTAAGTGGCTCATTTACTTGGCTTAGGGCACTCAATCAACAATGCCATTCTATGAATTAAAATACAGCAATCAAATAAGTATTTCTGCTTGTGAAGCATCTATAATCTCGCATGGGGGGCCTCAAAATGAGATCTCAAGTAGGTCATATGAGTCCACAAGTTGGCCTGTAGACTCCTTCAAAATGCAGATCATCTCAGCATGCATTAGTTGAGTTTCAGATGTTACTTTCATGAGTTATTTCCATGTGTGTCACATGTAATCTAATTCAATTTGCCTGTGTCTCCTAGAAGTAAAGCAAGCCTAGTTTTGGAATGTGTGCTAGATAAAGCTACCACGTTTCATTTTTTAAAAGATATGTTGTTCAAAAATAATTTGAAACTACGTTAAGGACACAGTAACCCTTTTCAAATGACTGAATGCTCAGACAAGAGTCACCTATATGTTACTTTTATTAAATGAGAGAAGACATGAAAAGTGATAGTCTTCATATATACGTCAATGGCTGTAACTTGGCTGCACATTAGAATCACCTTTAAATGTGATTTTTAAATGCAAAATTTTAAACTCTTAAAATGCAACTATCCCTGAGCCCCATCTCCTGGAGATACCAATTCAATTAGTCTAGTCTAAGGCTTAGCAACAGTACTTTTTTTAAACTCCTGAATGAAGTTGAATGTGCAGACAAATTTGGGAACACATTTATCAATAGTGTTGTGAAGGGTAGAGTGCATCAACTTGAGGGTGCATACTAATCACTTGGGGTTGGGACTGAGCTTCTACATGTCTAACAAGCTCACAAGCTATGATGATTTTACTGGTCCATGTACCACTATCTGAGTGGCAAGGGTATAGATCAATGGTTCTTACACTTGGCTGCCCATTGGGATCAACTAAGGATTTTTTTATAATACTGCTGCCTGGGACTCACACCAAAGATATGAAATTAATTTCTGTGGAATGCAGCCCATGCATTTGTTTCTTTGCTTTTTTTTTTTAAAGAGCTTTCCAAATGATTCCAGTGTATGCAAAGTTTGAGAATTACTAGTACAGAGCAGTGATTCTCAAATTTGTTCAAACATTAGACTTTGCAGGGGAGTTTTAAAAATATACTAATACTCCAGCTCAGACCAGGCTAATCAAATGAGAATTTCTGAGGCATGGGACTAGGCAAAAGGATATTTTAAAAACATCTCCTATGATTTTTATGAGCAGCCCAGTTTAAGAACTGCTGGTATAGATGAGGCTGGGACATATGTGAGAAAGAGCCCAAGCTTTGAAGAAAAGACAAAGCAAAGTGCTAGCTCTTCCTATGCCATGTTCTAGCATATTCACAATAGTAGTGAAAGGGTAAAATATGTAAAAATAAAACAAAAAAACTTTTGGAGAGGGTCTTATACAACCAAACAAATCACGACATGAAATTATAAAAGAAAAACTCATAATAATTTTGGGTTATAAATTTTCATGTTTGACCAAATAATCTATAATCTCAAAGCCAATGCAGGACGACTCTCTTATAATAGAAACACACAATTATGCAACCATTGGAAATGGGTAGATATCAAAATATACCACAAAACCATAATAACTAAAAACAGTGTTATTGGGCAGAAGAACAGAAAATTAGACTACAAAATCGAAAAATGGATCTATGTAGTATATTTAAATTTTCTAACAATACAAATGTCATAAATCAGTTGGAAAATGCTTAGCTATTTAATAAACAGTTTATATGAAAATAATAAAATTAGAATTCTAACTCATTTTATAGTCCCAGAAGGAGTAAAGACTTAAGAAAAAATAGAATTGTTTTAACCTTGGTATAAGGAAGGTCTTCTCAAAAAAATGTCAGAAATATATTTTAAAAGTGACAGATTTTGGGTACACACACACATATGCTTTTATTCACTGAAAAATGACAGAAACAAGAATTTTAAAGACCAGTTATGTTCCAAATAAAGACAGGAGATTCATCATACACATACATAATTATATCATCACCTGAAACCTTCACAGAGTACCAGAAAGATATATATTTTTTAATTTGTTTATTTTCACAAGGATGGGGAGGATGAGAGAGAAGGGGGGGATAGGCAATGTACTTCTCTTATCTTAAAAGAAGATGTATGTATGTATATATACATATATGTATACACACACACACACACATATATATATAGAAACAAACAATCAAGTGGAGGAAATCCTTTGATAGGAAAGATAAAGACTAAAATGAAAGAACTAACAAAACAACTTTGAAGCAACAGACCATGCAAAAAGAAAAAAAAAGAAAACTTTATATACACAAACAAACTATCGTCAATATTCCCAGAGATAGGCAAAGGCACAGGAAACAAAAGCAAAAATATGTAAGTGGAACTATATCAAACTCAAAAGCTTCTGTGTAGCAAAGGAAACAATATAATGGAGTCAAAAGGTGATCTGTTGAATGGGAAGAAATATTTGCAACCCTAAATCTGATGAGGGGTTATTAGGCACTCCTACAGCTCAATCACAAAAGACAAATAACCCAATTAAGAAATGGGAAAAGAATCTGAGTAGACATTTCTCTAAGAAGATCTACATATAACAATGAGAATATGAAAAGATCCTCAGTATCACTAATTATCAGGGAAATGCAAATAAAAACTACAATGAGGTATCAGCTTACCCCTGTTAGGATGGCAGTTATAAGAAAAATTTTTTAATAGCACATGTTGGCAAGGATGTGGAGAAATTAGAACCCTTGTGCACTGAGGTGCCGGGTGGCTCAGTCGGTTGAGTGTGTGACTCTCGGTATCAGCTCAGATCATAATCTCAGTTTCGTAAATTTGATCCCCACATTGAGCTCTGTGCTGACAGTGGAGCCTGCTTGAGATTTGCTGTCCCCTCTCTCTCTGCCCCTCTCCTGCTCTTGCTGTCTCTGTCTCTGTCTCTCTCAAAATAAATAAATAAATAAAAAAAAGAACCTTTATGCACTACCAGTGGGACTGTAAAATGTTGCAGCCATTATGGAAAATGGTATACACTTTCTCCTCCAAAAAGTTAAAAATAGAATGACTACATGATCCAGAAATTCCACTTTGGAGTATATATCCAAAAGAACTAAACACAGGATCTTGTTGAGATATTTGTGTAATTGAGACACAAACCATGAAAAAAGATGAATAAGAATAATCCTCAGGGTCTTTCTTATTAATGAAGTTGGTAAAAAATGAAATCCAGAGCAAAATGATCATTTCCCAGACTGCTTTTTTACAAAATTTGAATATTCTAAGATACATAGATAGATAATAACATCAGAAAGGAATTAAGATGAACAGATAGATAAAGCATAAAGCACCCCTAGTTTGCCATCTGTATGAAATAAGTACTAATGTCTTTGATATCTCTACCAACCCTCACTTGGCTTTACGCTCCCTCCCTCAAGAGCAATGTTTCTTGACAACTATTGGGGGTAAAAGAAGTGAGGTGGTTAAAAATTAAACAGTCAGTATTCCTGCTGTCCCACTCCACAAATATCTGAATTCAGTACATTCCAATACAGAATTCCAAAATACCTTATTTAAAAATTTTTTCTTTTAATTTTTTTTAATTTGCATCCAAATTAGCATATAGTGCAACAATGATTTCAGGAATAGATTCCTTAATGACCCTTACCCATTTAGCCCATTCCCCCTCCCACAACCCCTCCAGTAACCCTCTGTTTGTTCTCCATATTTAAGAGTCTCTTATGTTTTGTCCCCCTCACTATTTTTATGTTATTTTTGCTTCCCTTCCCTTATGTTCATCTGTTCTGTGTCCAAAAAAAATTTTTTAATGTTTATTTATTTTTGAGAGAGAGAGACACAGTGCAAGCAGGGGAGGGGCAGAGAGAGAGAGAGAGAGAGAGAGAGAGAGAGAGAGAGGAGAGAGAGAGAGAGAAACACAGAATCTGAAGCAGGCTCCAGGTCCTGGGTTGTCAGCACAGAGCCTGACGTGGGGCTTGAACTCATGAACTGTAAGACCATGGCCTGAGCTGAAGTCAGATGCTTAACTGACTGAGCCACCCAGGTGCCCCAAAATACCTCATTTCTAATAACCCACTTTCCCTTAACAGAAATATGTATCCAATGGGTACTTTGCCCTAACTAAAGAAACCTTCATTGATGCTGATAGCTTTGAATTGCTCCTCTTTTGGTGCCCCAGAGAATCTAACATCTGATGCATGGGGTTCCACAATAAGAATGAGAATGAATGAAAAGTCCATTCTTTTGTTTGTTTGTAAAGCAAAAGAGTGATTGCAAACTTGAAAACAGAGGGAAGCAGCAGCAGGATGCTTCACCTGCAAGAAGGGTCTTGAGGCAGATCATTTGCAGGAAAAATCCATATGGACATTGTGGATCTGGAAATTCTCTCTTTGAAAAAATTTTTTTTAATCTTTATGTTATTTTTGAGACAGAGAGAGAGAGAAACAGGGAGAGAGAGAGAGAGAGAGAGAGAGAGAGAGAGAGAGAGAGAGAGAGAGAGAAAGCAGGAGAACAAAGAGAGAAGGAGACACTGGATTCGAAACAGGCTCCAGGCTCTGAGCTGTTAGCACAGAGCCCGATGCGGGGCTCAAACCCACAATCCACAAGTTCATGACCTGAGCCAAAGTCAGACACTCAGCTGACTGAGCCACCCAGACACCCCTGGAAATTCACTCTTAAAATTATCAGTATGCACAGCACACCTTTATGCACATCCACGGTATGTGCATTTCTGTTTAAGGTCCCACTGATGTGAGAAAAGTTCCTAATTAAAAAAAGAAGAAAAAAGCTTTCTGGACCTGGAAGTGGACTCCAAACCCCATGGAACCAGGGGAGAGCAGGGGATGCAACTGAGTAGATCATTTCAAGGCCCACTCAGTGCTCACACACTCTACTGAGAATGTAAGGCCTTTGTTCCTAAGATCAGTGGGAATCTCTTGAAGTAAATAAAGGTAGGACAAGGTTGATTTATATTTTGAAACATGCAAAATGAATTTGCTTGAAAAGTGTAGGTGCAAGGAAAATAATTAAAAGACGTTTTCATCATTCCAGGGGAGAGGCCAGGTAAAAGAAGTAGAAGTGGTAGCAGAGAGAAGTGGATAGATTTAAGGAATACTTAGAAGATCATATTGATAGAAACTGGTGATTTATTGGATGTGGGAAAAATGGAGATGAAGATGTCCAGAAGTGACTTCTAGGTTTCTAGTTTGCAGATCTAGAAAACTATCATTACTTTCTCAATATTTTTCTGAAATGCATATATATGATGTAATAGGAAATAAAAATTAAACCCTTTGAAAGATGGAACATGAATCTTCAAAAGTAGCCATTGGGTTTTTAACTTATTTTAGATTCTCTGGAATTTAAAATCATGTTTACAACGTGATCATAGATAAAATAGTAAAAAAGGTTTTTTAAAGAACAAGACTGACAATGTGATAATCTGCAAAATACAGAGAACAAACTGGTGGTTGCTGGTGGGGTGTTAGGTGCGGGGAAGTGTTAAAATGGGTGATGGGCATTAAGGAGGGCACTTGTTAGGATGAGCACTGGGTGTTTTATGCAAGTGATGAATCACTAAATTCTACTCCTGAAACCAATACTATGTTATATGTTAACTAACTTGGATTTTAAATAAAAATAAAACAAGGGGCGTGTGGGTGGCTCAGTTAAGCCTCTAGCTCTTGATTTCAGCTCAGGTCATGATCTCACAGTGGGCTCTGCGCTGACAGTGTGGAGCCTGCTTGGAATTCTCTCCCTCTCTCTGTCTCTGTCTCTGTCTCTGTCTCTCTCTCTCTCATTCTCTGGCCTTCCCCAGCTTATGTGCATGCTCTCTTTCTGTCTCTCACTCTCTAAATAAATAAGTATAAGCATTTAACAAACCAAAAGTACATAAAAACAAGATGCTGCACTCTGAGTCTCTTGCCTCAGAAATATTATTGTCCATTTCTCTAAAGTCGCCAATGTCAGTACCCTTCCACTGCAATCTTCAGAGCAAAACCATTTTTCTGGAGAAAAGCAAAGTTCCCATCTTAAAAACTCAGCTCCAAACACCCAGAGAAAGTAACTGAATTCAACATCAGTGTTATTTTTTTGACTCATGCATCTTCCACTATATGAAAACTTAAAATAATACTGTATTGTCAAGTTCTCCAGTTTCTCACATAGTTCATCTGGTCAAAGAGAATCAAATACCACATTGCTGAAACATTATAAATTCTCTTGTGGTTATTTTACAAATAAATATCTTTTTCTCTCCTGTTATATAGCACATAAAATTTTCATATAGTTGAAATGAACTGTGCAGAGAAAAAGGTAAATGCCAGCAGGCATCTAAATATTGTAGCATCTGTTATATTTTACACTCTGTAATCACAAATCTTATAAAGCTTCATTGCATTTGAGGCTGGATTCTTCACAAATTATTGAAGATTGATAGCTGTAGTAATTGTTACTATACTTTTATTTTTATTATATTGAATTATACAAACCTTCTTGTACCTTTTTTCTTTGTTGTGATGTCTTTTGTTTTTCTAGAAAACAATTTCCAATCTCTGCTTTCTATTTTCTTGTAAGAGTCTAAAATTTATATGATGGAAATTAACACTATTCAATTAAGTATCCAAAATTTGTAGGCTGTGTGTCTACACGTATTTATGTGCGTGAATGCATGCGCATATGTGTATGGCATTGCTAATTATTAAAAAGTATTTTCTAAAGCATTTAGAAAAAATAGCTTGGTACAGAAATATTAAAGTGTATTACTCTGAGAGAATTTTAAACCCAAAATGGAAAGCACCAACCATTCCCTGATTTACTTTTGCTATTTGCCATGAAACATAAACAGAACTAATTTAAAATATTTGAAGGCTTCAAACATCTGATAATATGCATATTTCCATTCTCTGTCACTTGCCTTCTTAAGGTCTGCAGTCAGTACCTGAAACAAACCTCAGGTACCACACAAATGCTTATGCCATCTTTTCCAGATTGATTTCATTTTTCCTTTCTTTTAAGTTTTAGACGCTTTTTCACTCTTCTTATTAACTTGTTGAGATGTTACAGCCAAGTACGTTTACCTTGTCTCATTTAACTACTTTCTGGGTTCACAGTTGTTAAGCACCTACTATGCAGTGGTATTATGTTAAGTACTGTTATGGTAATAAACCCTTATAAAACACCATCTTCACAAAAGAGCTGTGTCTGGTAGTAAATTCTTTTAATATTTTTAAATTTAATTTTTGAGAGAGGGAGTGCAAGACAGGGAGGGGCAGAGGGAGAGAGTCTTAAGGAGGCTCCATGCTGACAAAGGGCTCCATCTCACAACTGTGAGATCATGACCTGAGCCAAAATCAAGAGTCGAATGCTTAACTGACTGAGCCACCCAGGTCCCCCTGGTAGTAAATTCTTTTGTAATTGACAAAATAACTATATCTGGTAAGTAAAATAATCTACATTTTATAAAGAAGGAAGTAAAGGCTCAAAGAGACTCAGGAACTTTGCCCAACCCTATTTAATCAGGTCTCCAACATTAGTCTACCTCAGAGCTACTACGTATGGTCACCCATGTTGTATATTGCACAGCTCCAGGGAATGTCATTCACAGAACCTATTTTATGAATGGCACCACTTGTAGCTACCCAGTGCTGCAGCCCTATATCTATCTCAAAAGTGTAGTGTCTTTTTATTGCAGTTTATTGGTATCTCACTAACTCATTAAGTGACAAGAGTAACAAGAGTAGACAGGAGTTAGGGAAAACAAATAATGAAAGTTGAGTTTTGGATTACACTTCTTGAAAGTACCACTAATGTTCCTACATAATTATTTTAAATAATTTAAACCTTAAAGCAGCTCTGTCATATTTGCATTCTTACATAAAAAGTAATTTATGATCATTTGTAAATAACCTAACTACTAGCTAAATTATCATTAGTTTCTGAAGGGCTGCCTTCAGAAACTACACGGTGTAATTTTTTATTATCACTACATGAACTAACTAGGGAGCCTGAAATGATCTTTTGACACTCAGAATTAATCATATGTTGATATGCAAGTCAACACTCATTTGAGGGGGAAGTATGTCTCTTTAGCATTTTAATCTACTTACAAACTTCTCTATTTATTCAGAATTGTACATCTCTAATTGATTACACAAATAGTGCCCTTTCCAAATAAAAGACATATTAAAATAGTGAACATCTGTAGAGATATGGTTAAATGAGCAAAGACAATTCAAAGGCATTTGCTGTCCTAATTCCTAGCAAGTTGACAGACAATGCCCCAAAACTCTCTATCAGATCCAGAATGAACTAATAAGCTAATCAGAGCATGACAAGTCTTTGCCGAGTGACTTCATAAGAGAACTGTAAGTACTTTTAAGCAGCACCCATGGGTATTTCTTGATAAACATATAAACTTATCCTGAGAAATATTGTTAAATATTGGCAAATCCATAGAGTATATTTTCAGTAGTGATTAGGGCTCTGGGCTATGGCGAAACGAAGAGATACATTAATTATCCTTTAGAACTGCAAACTCCCAGACAACAAAGTCCTCACTAATGGTCTGCTCAGCACTCCTTTAAGCTGTATCTCTGAGGTTCCCACTTATCTACTCAGTGATGGCAAGTCTACAGGCTTATGATCATGCATGATTTGGTCATAGTTCTGTTAGGCTGTTGAGAGTTCTCTTCTCCACAGACAAATCAAGAACAGACTCTTAAACCCAGAGAACAAACTGATGGTTACCAAAGAGGAGGAGAGTGGGGGGATGGGTTAAATGGGTGATGGGGATTAAAGATTGCACTTGTCATGATGAGCACCAGGTGAAATATGGAACTGTTGAATCATTATACCGCACACCTGAAACTAATATAACACTATGTTTAATTCCAGTATAGGAATTAAAATCAAAAAAAATTTTTAAGGAAAAAAAGAGTTATGTTCTCAGGAAAATCCTTTCCTCTAGTTCATAACTTTGTATAATGCCAAATTTCTGAGGTAAATCTAGAAAAGTCAGTAGGAATACTACAATTTGTTAACTAAAGTCATTATCTCATGCTCAAGTGAGCACATAAACCATAAGGCTGTCAGAATTAATGACAATTGGTAAATGGAAAATTATTCTCATAAATAAATATCAATAATTAAAAATATAAAAAGTGTTTTACAAACTGTAACACTTACTACTGCATAAACATTTGATAAGTTATCTCATTTACTATGAGAACAATTTATTTCTTTTATTGGCATTATTAGTTATATCAACATAATGTCCCATTATGAGAAAAACAGACTTCTAGATAAAACTAATAGTAGTTGATACAGTGTATCCCTATAGAGGTAAAACCAGAATCACAGTAGAACAACACAGAATAAATTGTGCCCGTGTTCTCTAAATTAATGAAAAGAGAAAATCTTCAAAAAAATTAGAAAACTCTATCAAAATCTTCCTCTTTCCCCTTCCTTCCTCCTCGTTCTCTTCTTTCTCTTTCTCTTTTTTGTTTTTTTTTTTTAAAGCTTATTTATTTTGAGAGAGAGAGAGAGCTGGGGAGGGGCAGAGAGAAAGAGGGAGAGAGAGAATCCCAAGCAGGCTCCCCACTGTCAGCACAGAGCCTGATGCAGAGCTTAATCTCACAAACCATGAGATGATGACCTGAGCCAAAATCAAAGGTCAGGTGCTTAACCCACTAAGTCACCCAGGCACCCCTCTCTTTCTTGGTTTTCAACCCAAGTTATAAACCAAGAAGAAATAAAAGTGTGTCTACTCCTCTGCAATCATATAGAACTTGATTTCATGTCTTTATTATATTTTTTAGTATTCAATACTCAGAGTGGTAAAAGGCATTAAGGCTTTTTTTGCTACTAGTAAGTTAGGAAATATTAGTTTTCAAATTTTTCCTTGATGCTTATTCTTCCTGATTTGAGAGAACAAAAAAAGTAAATTATACTATATGAGCATATTAAAAACAAACAAACTTCTCCCCAAACATGGAAATTTTCTTTATAAGCTAAAGTCTCTCAGATGTATATTCAAGCCGCCACAGTCATAGCTATGCCCACTTCCAACCAAGGTTTTTTTATTCAACATGTCTTTTTAAATTCTCTGAAATGATTCTAATTTTATTATTTCTCAGTGTTCTATCTTTGAATTGTCACAGAGTATTTTCATTTAAACTTTTTTGAGTGCTAATATTTAGAGAGTAAGTTCATTTCAAGCCTATGGATATCAGTTTTCATGCTGAAAATCATCCAAAGCATGTTCAAGTTAATTCATTTTCTTATTCCCCACACAAGGTGGGCCAAAGGCATGCTGCCTATCTCTATGAGGAAACCTGGCTAATGGCCAATTTACAGAGTCTCTGCTGCAAACAGCTCATACTGCTTTTGTGCTCTGCCTTTTTCCAAAAGATAGAATTTTTAAAAAATAACCCATCTTGGAGACAAGACACATTTTACAGGAGACAGATATACTTCAGTAATGATAAAAATCATGTCAAAAAACTGCAACTTTGTTCCATCGGATAAAACAACCTTATATTCTTCTCCATAGTCCAGAGGTCACTTGCTATAAGCTCAGTATTTTTAATGGATGTGATAAATCTTCTCCTCACTATTTACTCTTCTCTTCCCCTTATCTGAAAAAATACCTAAGGAAGGTTTTGTTTTCTTAACCTATACACTATACATAAATGAACATGTACATATAGTTTGTGGGGAGAACCAATTTGCTGTACATGGAACATAGACATTCAAATCTATCATGTCCAAAACTAACCTGTTAAAATAACATCACATTCCCATCACCATATCAACCTCCTACTCCTAAGAACTTTTTTTCTGGCATTAGTAGTACCATTATATCAATCAGACTGTGAGCCCCATGGGGAGCATATTTATTGTATTCACCACTGTAATCCCAGCACTTAACACAGTGTCCATCGTGTAACACATACACAATCTCAATAAAATATTAAAAGGCAGGCCAATTCTCTCAGTCATTGAGTCTTAAAACCTGGAAATATGTGACTTATATTTCAATGGCCAGACTATTGGCCTTAGCGTCAAAAGGCTTGATTTCTATTTTACAGTCTGTCCCTATGTAGATGTGTAACCTTGGGCAAATCATTTACTCTCAATGGGCCTACAAATTGGGGGTGGGGGGGGTGGGAGGGGAGGAGGAGAGCAGGCCACTAGATAGCTTATTAGAAGAAATAATCCCTCAAAATGTTGACTCTGAGATTTATTCATACTAAACCCCCTGTATCAGGACAATAAGTTTATCTAGATTATCTTCACACTCTTTTTTGTATCCATCCTTCCTTCCCTGTTCCCACTGACACTCCCCTTAAAGCAGGCATTCACCACCTCGTGGTCAAACCATGAAGGTTTCTACCTTCAGTTTCTTGGTCCTCTACTTGCTCCGTAGTGTGGTGGAACAATCTTCCTTAAACATTATTCACAATGGTTTTCCAACTTCAGCATGCACAAGAACCTACAATGCTTGTTACAGAAACCCATTCTCCCTAGAGACTCTCATGCATTAGAGGTAGTCTGCAGGTAGTCTGCAGACCACATATTGAGAAATTTCTTCACTGATTTCCAAACTCTTTTGATTTTACAACCAGAGTAGTAAAATATGCTTATGTGGACATAAGCATAATCTTCAAAAATATGAATATTTATAACTTAAATATATGTGATCTATATGTGTGTGTGTGTGTGTGTGTGTATTTCATTTTATTATTTTATATTGAGTCCTAACTGATCATCTTGTGTTCTCTTTGGTGCATTAGCATCACAGCATTCAGGGCCCATGATCCATAATCTAAAAAGTCACTTAAAAACTTAACTGCAGGGGTGCCTGGGTGGCTCAGTCGGTTGAGCGTGAGACTTCATCTCAGGTCATGATCTTGCCCTCTGTGAGTTCGGGCCCCGCGTGGGGCTCTGTGCTGACAGCTCAGAGCCTGGAGCCTGTTTCAGATTCTGTGTCTCCCTCTCTCTATGCCCCTCCCCTGCTCACACTCTGTCTCTCTGTCTCTGAAAGAGGAATAAACCTTAAAAAAAATTTTTTTTTTTAATTTTTTTTTCAACGTTTTTTATTTATTTTTGGGACAGAGAGAGACAGAGCACGAACGGGGGAGGGGCAGAGAGAGAGGGAGACACAGAATCGGAAACAGGCTCCAGGCTCCGAGCCATCAGCCCAGAGCCCAACGCGGGGCTCGAACTCACAGACCGCTAGATCGTGACCTGGCTGAAGTCGGACGCTTAACCGACTGCGCCACCCAGGCGCCCCTAAAAAAATTTTTTTTAAACTTAACTGCAAATCGCAACAGAATGTCCCTAAATTGACTATGTATCTGGAGTGCTTGCCACTACTGCTTCTCTGTGCTACCATAATATACTGCTCATACTTTTATCAATGTATGCTAAGGTAATGTTTATAAATAGTAATCTTTTAAAAAGTAGGTTTATATTTCTGTATTTTCCCTGTCCCTTTTTTCCTTATTCAATCAGATGTTTGAGTCTGTGCCCACAGCCTCAGTAGAAGGATGTAGTGGGGGAAAAACAAAAAATGGTCTTATGGACCAAGGAAAGACAGGTCCTTTCTTTTAGAAGCCCCTGGAGTGGGGTATTTTGGCGCACAACAAATTTTCTTTATCAGTGTGGGAACAACAGGGTTTAGTCCCAACCCTACCAGTGCTAGGGCCCAAGACATTTGGAAATATGTAAAAATTATAACTAAAGTTATCAAACATGTAAACAAAACATTTTATTCTCACTTTGAAAATTTACCTTTACAATGACAACTGTGTGTAAAGTTACAGTTTTCAGTGATTGGATATTTACAAAATATCAAAGATAACTGAATAACTATACTTTGTGTATATCTGGTTGTTCTATTCATATGCCAATGATATTGGATTAATAATAAATATGGACACACATAAGTTATAAACTATTATCTAATTTCTTCATAAACTATATTTTTCTTGCCTTTATATTATTACAATCACTAATTAAGTTATTTTAATAAGGATTTTCACAAAACTTCTGTTCTGTTGACAGTAATTAAAAAATGGAATGTAATTGTATTCGGTCTATAAAATTTGAATATATTTTCATAAAAAATGTAAATTTAAGTAACTGTAAAAAAATGAAAAAATAAATTATTTTCATTTAAAAATGGGCAAAAGCACTGAACAGATGCCTCAACAAAGAAGATATACAGATGGCAAATAAGCATATGAAAAAGATGTTCAACAATGTCTTTGGGGAATTGCAAATTAAAACAACAATAAGAAACCATTATACATCTATCAGAATGGCCAAAATCCAAAACACTGGCAACATAAAATACTGGTGAGGATGTAGAGCAACAGGAACCCTCATTCATTACTAGTGGAAATACAAAATGATATGGTTACTTTGAAGTCAGCTTGGTAGTTTTTTACAAACTAAGCATAGTCTTATGACACAATACAGCAATTATACTTCTTGGTATTTACATAAGTGAAAACTTACATTCACACAAAAACCTGCACACAAATATTTATAGGAAATTTATTCATAATTGCCAAACCTTAAAAACAACCAAGATGTCCTTCAATAAGTGAATGGATAAACTGTGGTACATCCAGACAACGGAATACAGCTCTAAAAAGAAATGAGTTATCAATCCATGAAAAGATATAGAGGTATCTTAAGTGCATACTACAAAGGGAAAGAAGCCATTCTAAAAAGTCTACACACTGTATGATTCCAAGTTTAAGACATTCTAGAAAAGAGAAAACTATGGAGGAGAGTAAAAAGATCAGTGGTTGCCAGTGGTTAAGGAGGAGGGAGAGAAGGATAGGTGGAACATAGAGGATTTTTACGGAAGTGAAACTTCTCTGTGATATTATTATTATTTTATATTTTTGAAAGAGAGAAATTGAGAACGTGAGCAGGGAAAAGGAAGAGGGAGAGAGAGAGAGAGAGAGAGAGAGAGAGAGAGAGAGAGAGAGAGAGAATCTTAAGCATACTCCATATTCATCATGGAATCCAATGCAGGGCTCAGTCTCATAACTGTGAGATCATGACCTGAGCTGAAATCAAGAATCAGGCACTTAACTGACTGAGCCACCCAGACACCCTCTGTGTGATACTATGATGGTGATACACGTCATTATACATTTGTCAAAACTCATAAACTGCAGAACACCAAGAGTGAAACCTAATGTAAACTATGTACTTTGGGTGATGATGATGCGTTAATATAAGTCCTTTGATGGTAACAAATGTACCACTCTGGTGCAGGATGTCAATAAATTGACAAAACTGCACCTATATGGGGGCAGGGTGCTAAATGGGAACTCTATTTTTTGTGAACCTAAATCTGTTCTAAAAAAATAAAGTCTATTAAATAATAAAAAATATTTTCAAAAAGTTATTTCTTTCTAAAATATTCAAAATTATCTATAAGATAAAAAATACAAATTATAACAAACTGCTATGATCTCAATGTTTGTGTCCTTCCCCTCCATTCATATGTTGAAATACTTACCCCCAAAGGTGATGGTATTAGTATATGGTAGGGCCTCTGGGGAATGATGAGATCGTGAGGATAGGGCCCTTATGAATGGATTTAGTGCTCTTTTAAAAAAGATTCTGGGGCACCTGGGTGGCTCAGTCGGTTAAGCATCCGACTTCGGCTCAGGTCATGATCTCGCGGTCCGTGAGTTCAAGCCCCGCATCGGGGCTCTGGGCTGACAGCTCAGAGCCTGGAGCCTGTTTCAAATTCTGTGTCTCCCTCTCTCTCTGACCCTCCCCCATTCATGTTGTCTCTCTCTGTCTCAAATATAAACAAACGTTAAAAAAAAAATTAAAAAAAAAAAAAAAAGATTCCGCAGAGCTCCCTAGTCCCTTCTGCCAAGTGAGAATACAACCAGAAGTCTGCAATTTGGAAGAGAGCCCTCACCTGACCGCACTGGCCCTCTGTCTCAGACTTCCAGCCTCCACAACTTTGAGCAATAAATTTCTGTTGTTTATAAGCCACCCAGTCTGTGGTATTTTGTTACAACATCCCAAACAGACTAAGACACAAACAAAGAGTAAATGTTTAAATAAAAATGATCTTTTTAGTACTATTTAGTCTAATTTTGAAAATTTGATTAAAATGCGTTAAATATTTTTATAAAATTCAACCATGTACAAGTCTAGTCAACTTCCACCTACTTGCTAATGTAAAAAGTTGAGATGCATCACACTTTTATAGACCTACATACTCAACAAATTCAAGAGCAATATAAACTGTTTAATATTGCAGAATGTCCCTCAGCCACCATGAAATATCAAATTCTATAAATATAAAATAATTTCCTGAGACTCTCCAGAACCATGGGTTAGACAGAGAAGTGAGACGTCATTCAAAACTACTAGGAAGTGGTACTTACTACCTCATTAGACAAGAATTCATTTCAATCTATCTGTCTGACAGAAAGAATCAAAAGTTGTTTTTTTTTTTTTTCTCTTACCCACGCCCTTTCACAGCTCAAATCCTCCAGGCACACCTGAGCAGTGCCTCTGACTTAAGCAGTGGCACAATGTATAACCATTACTGTCATTTGGACACAGTTATGTTTACTTTCCAGGACATAGGGAAAGAAATGTGGAGAAGCATCTCCTGATGCCTTGAGGACATTAGTCAAAAGAGTGGATGCTTAGAGGCCACTGTTGGCCAGCACAATCCTCCAGGTCCCAAATAAGAGATGCAACCACAAGGTATGTCCTTGTGATATGGAGCCCACTAAATTGTAGGGTCTAGAAGAAGGCCTCCAAATATTTTTCCCTACAAAAAAGAAAGATTACTTTAGGCTGGAGTAGAAAGAAAGGAGAAAGGGGACATTCCAGCTGGGCCTGGAAGCACTAACGACATAGAAGTGGTATGGGTGCCCCCAAGCCAGTGCTTCTTAATTGAATGACATGTTAGAGTCACCTGGGGAACTTAAAACAAAACAAAACAAAACAAAAAACAAAAAAAACCAAAACCCTTATCCCAGAATGTTATCCGAAAACTAACTGAATTAGTATCTGTGGGAGTGGAAGTCAGGCACTGATATTTTTCAGTCAGCATAGAAAACCTCTAGAATAGACAAACACTGGCAACCTCAGCAAAGATTCCTGTGGCCTATAGCTAAAAGCAGTGGAGGTTGGCCAAATATCAAGGAATATACTAACATAGTCCATGGAAGTAACCTGTATGCCTTTGGACCCAGTTTCAAGGCCACAGAACAGGACATAATGAAAGATGTGTGAGAATCCCTGAAAACTGAGGTTAGAATATCCAGTTGTCCTGGTGAGATGGGAGTGCAGTGAAAATGAAGTTACAGAAAGAAAAGGAATTTACATTTTCTTTGCACGGTTGGAAGAACTTGTGGATCACATTTGTAGATTGTTCTGTAACCACTTACTACATTACATTGATAAAGTATTCATTCACTTACTGTCTTATCCACAAATGTGGTTGTCCTTTGAGGACAGAGACTACAAAGTCACTATGACATTGGATTGTTCTTCAGTTCCTAAAACTGCACTAGTAGTTGTTCAAAAAGAATGTCCATCGCAGTAATTAGATTTTTTTAATCAAAGAAAATTTAAAAGTTACTGAGGCTTCAACTAAAACTACATAAGTTTTAGGGGCACCTGTGTGGCTCAGTCATTTAAGCGTCTGACTCTTGGTTTTGGCTCAGGTCACGGTCTTACAGTTTTGTCTGTTCAAGCCCTGCATCAGGCTCTGAGCTAACAGCACAGAGTCTGCTTGGGATTCTCTCTCTCCTTCTCTGTCTCTGCCCCTCCCCTACTCGCACTGTCTCTGTCTCTCTCAAAATAAATACATAAACTTAAAAAAAAATAAAACTACATAATATCTTTTAGAAGATATTTCCTTCATGGAGATTAGTTACTTGAATAATTGAGAACTCTGACTGATCATGTGAAAAATACTAAAGACAAGTTATTCAAAAGACATTGAGCTCTCCTTGGGTCTCTATAGCCACTGTCATTAGCTCTACCCATGAGAACCCTTGTACAGGCCCCATCTCTGTAGTAAAAGACTGACACCTGATTCCCTTTGGAATAAACTCTTCATCTGACCACTTGATGTCAACTGGAGAATTTGATGAAATCCATTTTATAAGCACTCAATTATTATAAATTATTGCACATGTCCTTAAGAGAAACCCACAAAACTCATGATTCTGAAACAAACTAAGAAGAATGAAACACCTTCTGGACTCGAAACAGGATCAATTTGTATGTTGTTAGCCATTCACCAAATTCAGTTAGGTAAATTATAATCAAATACCCAATGTCTACCTCTCACAAAGGCTTCTGCTATAAGTCTTTTTTTTTTCCTGATAAACTGATAAATCCAAATCCTGTGATATAATTCAGCAAGCATGAAAGGAGGAGGACAACTGAAGGATTGAAAGTAGGAGCTAACCTGAATGGAGGTCGATTCACCAGTAAGGGTGTGTGTTTGAGAAGGGCAGATAAACTGGCAATGTTCATGGGATACAGCGGACCCAGGATAAACCCTAGTCAACACTGACATGAGGAAAGTAAGTGCTGGGGGTTACAGTCTGGTGGGTTAGCTATGTTACAGTTCATAGTATTCATACAATGGATGAAATATAAAAGCCAGGGATCAAACCCTGAGAAAAAAAGGGTTATCACATTCAAACATATTTTCAAGCCTAAGGGAATAGATTGAGAACTTGGTCATAAAATGGATTGGTAAGCCTGAACCCCACTCATATGAATTGGCTAAAAAGTATGAGACAATGTGGTCTGAATGTCAGGGCTCCTCCTATATACACAGATACTGGGTCTACAAGAATCAGATGAATACTGGTCTCCAACCTGTGGTTGTGAGGAATCTCACTTTCTCTCTAAGGGTATGGCATTGTCTTTTTTTTTTTTTCTGATCGTTTCTCATCAACACTAATACTTTTGTACATTTCTCTGCTCAATCTTCACCACTTCTGAGTCTCTAGTGGCTATCAGGTATTTCCCTGTATGTGGAAGCTGAGAAAAAATAGGAGAATCTGAGATCAATACTTCTTGCTAAGGAAGGCATTTATGTCATTCTTTTTTTCATTCTCTTTAAGTAGTGACTAAAATACAAAGGCAAAATATTTGTGA
This sequence comes from Neofelis nebulosa, assembly GCF_028018385.1. Taxonomy (NCBI): domain Eukaryota; kingdom Metazoa; phylum Chordata; class Mammalia; order Carnivora; family Felidae; genus Neofelis; species Neofelis nebulosa. The sequence continues at coordinate 92,321,683 of NC_080783.1, read as the reverse complement.
GGATGGGGTTGGTGATACTAGTTTTAACCATGCTTGCTTTATTTCTAGATAGCAAAAACCAAATTACATTTTGAGTTCATATTACCAACTAACTCCTGAGGTTTCAGTAAGCCAGAGAACCTCATTCCCAGACAATATCCTGCATAGAGCATATGTCCAGCTGCTGGCCAGTTGCAGCCCTGACAATACAAGCAGCAGCATTTCAGGGTGGAGAGGATATGAAGCCCTCACGTACAGTCCATCTGTAAACAGTTCTTTAACCAGTGGTCAATTTATTTTCCACTTCCTCTTTGTTACACTGGTCCCCACTACTCAAATGACCACCACTGGAACACATAGAGGAAGAACAGAAATAAAACATCCAGAACATAGTCGAGAAATGGAAGTCAGTTGTGTGGTGGGAGAAGAGGGGATGAGAGGTTCTATAGGAGAAAAAGCCCACAAACATTTTTTTTATATCCCAAAAAAGAATATGAAACTCCTGTGAGACTACCTATTAGGGCTCAAGGGTATCACCAAACACACATAAAGCAGCAGAAGTGCCACAAGATATCCAGCATGGGAAATTCCCTCTTGCCAGCAAAAAACCTAAATTGACAACAACGTATAAGGAAGAGAGAATATTTATTTTTAAGGATGACAGCAGGCCTAGCATTGCAATATGTCTATTGCAATCACTAAAGAAGACACAAGACTCCCAGATTTTTGGTTCCATGAATCCAAAGAGCTAAATATTATTGAGTGCCTAACATTTTAAACATGACATGTTGAGCATCATGGATAAAGAAGAACCAGGGAATCAGCCTTGCAGAAGTTTACTAGCTAAAGAAGAATTAGAAAAATCATACTTTAATGATAAGCAGTATACAAACATACACAGCACTGTGTAGTGATCTACAAAAGTGCTGGATTGACCATTAGGGCTACTTTTGGTCATTAAGCTCACCCTCTCTCCTTCCCACAGGAAACCTAGAGTACTAATTTATTGTGGTGTCTTTGATTAATTTTTTAAATGTAGCATCTATAAGATTAATCATACTTTTCAATTCATCATACTTTCATCATCAAAATGTTGAAGGTCATCTTGTTTCATTGAATTTCATCCTTATTTTATTACATTTTCCCTTTTATCACTCTTCTCACCTTTCCACACTTCATCCAAGCGAGTGGTTATTTAGACATATTGTATGCCTGCAAATCAAGAGTGTTTTACATATGCTTTTATTTGCACAAACAATATTGTTACGTATCATGTTTTTTGCTATTTTCATTCACCACTATTTTTGAGATCATTCCAAGCTGCGTAATATAAATCTAGCTCATTGACAATGACTACGTTCCTACCTATGCATATACCTCATTTTACTTGGCCATTCCCTCAGGTGGCCCACAATTTCCTGCTAGTACAAGCAGTACTGCTGTGAAAATCCTCCATCATGCCCTGTGATTTTCATGAGCTGGGCCATACACTCCAGACATACTTAACCTCATTAAGTACTGGTCAGCTTCTCTCCAGCATTGCTGGAGCATTTTACATTCCTGCTAGCTGCTCCTTACCTGCCTTGTGACTTCTGCTAATTTGGTGATTTTAAAGTAGTAATTTATTGTTGCTTTAATATTCATTTCTGTCAATTAGCAGTGGGTTTAAGAATCAATTTACATAACCACTTATGTGAATTGTCCTTTCAAAAACTATACTCATTTTTATAGATGCTACTTCTTTTTGCTAAATAAAATGTGTTTTAAAAAAGATTTTAAATATTAAACAGTTCTCATTGTTATAATTTCCATATGAGAAAAGTTCTTGCATCTTACTTAACATAAAACTTTTATTTTGATTGTCATCAAAGTCCCTAGTTTCTGTTTGGTTTTGTTATTTTGTTTCTCCATGGTTGCTGTTCTTGTTTTTATCCCTGCACTTCTATGGATTTTTTTTAAATAGCTATCTTTCCCTACCTCAAGAAACAAGATGACATTCTACTGCATTCTCTTCTTCCAATTCTTCTTTTTCCTCTTCTTTTTAATAATCAGACTTGTCAAATATTTATTTTGCCAAATAAGGGCAATTAAAAATTCAACTTCATCACTGACTGTCACCATGGCATATAATAAATGGATATTTTAACACCAAATTACAAGGAGATAATTTTACAATAATGAATAGTCACTTGCAATTGAATAAATGCAGCACCTTGAAAAACCTTCCACCCATCTCCTTTTTTTTCTGTTCAAGGCACACTAGTTCATGGATCAATAGTTGGGACCCACTGAATTACACAGAGGTGTAAGTGAGGGGAGAACCAGCCTGAAAAGAAATAGAAATCTAACAGCTTTAGTTCAGCACATCTCTGGTGCCCTGTTGTAGCTTCAGGGTTGGTTCAGAGTAAGCCTCAGGCAGCCACTGATATGCTTTCTGACATTAAAATTACATTTGTCTCTGAGAGTGTTTCATATAAATGGAATCATACTCTATATACTCTATGGTGATCTGGCTTCCTCTGCACAGGGTATTGTTAGAAGTCATCCAAGTTGTTGTGTGTATCCATAGTTTGTCATTTTTATTTCTGAGTAATATACCACTGAATGAATGTGCCATGGTGATTATCAGTTTACCTCTTGATGGACATTTGGCTTTCTTCCACAAATAAAGCTGCATGAGCGTTGTGAACAAGTCTTTGTGTGGACTTTGGTTTTCCTTTCTCTTGAGTAAATACCTAGAAAGTAGATTTTCTGTGTTACATGGTAAGGGTATGTTTGACCTTTTAAGAATCTGCCAGTTTCCAAAGTGGTAGTATCATTTCACATTCTAAACAGTAATGCATCAATGTTCCAGCTGCTAGACATTTTTGACAACACTTGATATTGTGAGTATTTTTAACTTTAGCCACTCTAGTAGGTATGCAATATACTTCACTGTGGTTTTAACTTGCATTTTCCTAAGGATCAATCATGTGGAGATTCATCACATCAATAAAAGAAAGGACAAGAGCTATATGATCCTCTCAATAGATGCAGAGAACGCATTTGACAAAATACAGCATCCTTTCTTGATAAAAACCCTCAAGAAAGTAGGGATAGAAGGATCACACCTCAAGATCATAAAAGCCATATATCAACGACCCAACGCTAATATCACCCTCAATGGGGAAAAACTGAGGGCTTCCCCCCTAAGGTCAGGAAGAAGACAGGGATGTCCACTCTCGCCACTGCCATTCAACATAGTATTGGAAGTCTTAACCTCTGCAATAAGACAACACAAAGAAATAAAAGGCATCCAAATCAGCCAGGAGGAGGTCAAGCTTTCACTCTTCACAGATGACATGATACTCTATATGGAAAACCCAAAAGATTCCACCAAAAAAACTGCTAGAACTGATCCATGAATTCAGCAAAGTTGCAGGATATAATATCCATGCACAGAAATCGGTTGCATTCCTATACACCAACAATGAAGCGACAGAAAGAGAAATCAAGGAATTGATCCCATTTACAGTTGCACCAGAAACCATAAAATACCTAGGAATAAATCTAACCAAAGAGGTGAAAAATCTATACACTGAGAACTATAGAAAGCTTATGAAAGAAACTGAAGAAGACACAAAAAAAGTGGAAAAAGATTCCATGCTCCTGGATAGGAAGAACAAATACCGTTAAAATGTCGATACTACCCAAAGCAATCTACATATTCAGTGCAATCCCTATCAAAATAACACCAGTATTCTTCACAGAGCTAGAACAAATAATCCTAAAATTTGTATGGAACCAGACAAGACCCCGAATAGCCAAAGCAATCTTGAAAAAGAAAATCAAAGCAGAAAGTATTGCAATCCCAGACTTCAAGCTATACTACAACGCTGTAATCATCAAGACAGTACGGTACTGGCACAAAAACAGACACTCAGATGAATGGAACTGAATAGAACCCAGAAATGGACACACAAATGTATGGCCAAATAATCTTTGACAAAGCAGGAAAGAATATCCAATGGAATAAAGACAGTCTCTTCAGCAGGTGGTCCTGGGAAAACTGGACAGTGACATGCAGAAGAATGAACCTGGACCACTTTCTTACACCATACACAAAAATAAACTCAACATGGATGAAAGACCTCAGTGTAAGACAGGAAGCCATCAAAATCCTCCAGACGAAAGCAGGCAAAAACCTCTTTGATCCTGGCCGCAGCAAATTCTTACTCAACACATCTCTGGAGGCAAGGGAAACAAAAGCAAAAATGAACTACTGGGACCTCATCAAAATAAAAAGCTTCTGCACGGCGAAGGAAACCATCAGCAAAACTAAAATGCAACCGACAGAATGGGAGAACATATTTGCAAACAACATATCAGATAAAGGGTTAGTATCCAAAATCTATAAAGAACTTATCAAACTCAACACCCAAAAAACAAATAATCCAGTGAAGACATGGGCAAAAGACATAAATAGACACTTCTCCAAGGAAGACATCCAGATGGCCAACCGACACATGAAAAAATGCTCAACATCACTCATCATCAGGGAAATACAAATCAATACCACCTTACACCTGTCAGAATGGCTAACATTAACAACTCAGGTAACAACCGATGTTGGTGAGGATGAGGATAAAGAGGATCTCTTTTGCATTGCTGGTGGGAATGCAAGCTGGTGCAGCCACTCTGGAAAACAGGATGGAGGTTCCTCAAAAAATTAAAAATAGACCCAGCAATTGCACTACCAGGTATTTATCCAAGGGATACAGGTGTGCTGCTTCGAAGGGACACAAGCACCCCCAATGTTTATAGCAGCACTATCCACAATAGCCAAAGTATGGAAAGAGCCCAAATGTCCATCTATGGATGAATGGAAAAAGAAGATGTGGTATATATATACAATGGAGCATTACTTGGCAATCAAAAAGAATGAAATCTTGCCATTTGCAACTACGTGGATGGAACTGGAGGGTATCATGAGAAGTGAAATTAGTCAGTCAGAGAAAGACAAAAAACATATGACTTCACTCATATGAGGACTTTAAGAGACAAAACAGATGAACATAAGGGAAGGGACACAAAAATAATATAAAAACGGGGATGGGGACAAAACAGAAGAGACTCATAAATATGGAGAACAAACTGAGGGTTGCTGGAGGGGTTGTGGGAGAGGGGATGGGCTAAATGGGGAAGGGGCATTAAGGCTTCTACTCCTGAAATCATTGTTTCACTATATGCTAATTTGGATGTAAATTTTTAAAAATAAAAAATAAAATTAAAAAGAAATCATGTGGAACATGTTTTCATATGTATATTGACTGTGTGTCTTTTGAAAGTATTTTTTCAGATCTTTTAACAATTTTTTATTTATTTTTTTAATTTAAATCCAAGTTACTTAACATATGGTGTAATAATAGTTTCAGGAGTAGATTCATACATATAACATCCAGTGCTCATCCCAACAAGTACAATGTTTTAAACTAAGTTACCTATTATTGAATTTTTAGAGTTCTTTACATTCTGGTTGTAAGACTTTCTGGTTATAATATTTTCCTCAGTCTATGGCCTGACTTTTCTTTTTTTTTTTTTTTTTTTTTTTTTTTTTTTTTTTTTGGGACAGAGAGAGACAGAGCATGAACGGGGGAGGGACAGAGAGAGAGGGAGATACAGAATCTGAAACAGGCTCCAGGCTCTGAGCCATCAGCCCAGAGCCTGACGCGGGGCTCGAACTCACGGACCGTGAGATCGTGACCTGGCTGAAGTCGGACGCTTAACCGACTGCGCCACCCAGGCGCCTCTGGCCTGACTTTTCAATTTCTTAACTGTGCCTTTGGAAGAATAGGCCATTTTAATTTTGATGAATTCTAATTTATCATTTTTTTTAACTATAGTTTTTGTTTTCTAGCTAAGAAATCTTTGCCTAAAGTAAGGTCTTAAATGTTTTCTCCTATTTTCTAGAAGTTTTAGAGCTTTAAATTTTAGATTTAGATATATGATCCATTATGAGTTAATTCTTGCTTGTGGCAGGAAGTAAAAATCAAAGTTCCTTTTTTTCTATATCATATGTAGATTTTTTAACACAACTTTTTAAAAAGACTTTTCTTCCAATTGAATAAGCATGGTACTTTTGTTGAAAGTTAACTGGCCGTATATTTCATTTATTTCTGGACTTTCAATTATATTTTATTGATCTATGTGTTTATCCATACACCAATACCAAATTATTTTGATTACTGTAGCTTTATAATAAATTTTGAAAGCAAATGGTATGAGTCCTGGTTTGCTCTTTTATTTTTTTTCTCAAAAGTGTTACATATAAAAGCTTCTTTGAATTTAAAATAAATTTTATAAACTGCTTATTAATTTTAATAACAAATACTATAAGGATTATGATCCAGATAACACTGGATGGTGGAAATCTTTGGTGGAGCAGGGGGCAGAATTAAGATAGCATATTTCTCCATATATTTAGATACTTTAAATTTCTTTCAGCAGGATTTGGAGGTTTTAAGGATATAAATCTTCATATATTTTGTTAAATATATCTCCAAGGTATTTCTTTTTGTTAATTTTTTTTACTGTTTATTTATTTTTGAGAGAGAGGGAGACAGAGTATGAGCATGGGAGGGGCAGAGACAGAGAGGGAGACACAGAATCTGAAGCAGGCTCCAGGCTCTGAGCTGTCAGCACAGAGCCTGATGCAGGGCTCAAACTCGGGAACTGTGAGATCATGACCTGACCTGCAGTCAGATGCTTAACCAACTGAGCCACCAAGGTGACCTATCTCCAAGGTATTTCTTATTTTTGGATGCCATTGGAAGTGGTATTTATTTTAATTTCCATTTATATCATTCATTGCTAGCAGTTAGAAATACAATTGATTTTTTAAATTTTGGGGGGGTGCTTCTTCATCCACTTTGTGGATCATTTATCGTAGTATTTCTTTTCTAATATAAAGCTTTAATATTATGAATTTCTTTCTGATCCTTGTTTATCTGCATATCATACATTTTGATATGTTTTTGTTTTGTTTTTATTCATTTAAAAGTAGTTTCTGTTTTTCCTTTTGATTTATTTTTGACTCGTGTTAGTTAGAAGGACACAACTTAACTTTCCAAAATTTGTGGATTTTCTAAATACCTTTCTATTATACATTTTTTTTAATTCCATTTTGGCTAGTTAACTGAATTACATTCAATCCATGAATAGTTTTACACATTATGTAGAATTTTTAATGTTTATTTATTTGAGAGAGAGAAATACAGAGAGACAGAGAGACAGAGTGTGAGCATGGGAGGGGCAGAGACAGAGAGGGAGACACAGAATCTGAAGCAGACTCCAGGCTCTGAGCTGTCAGCACAGAGCCCCATGCAGGCTCAAACTCACAAGCCACAAGATCATGACCTGAGCTAAAGTCCAATGCTCAACCCACTGAGCCACCCAGGCGCCCCTAGAAATTTTTTTTTTATATTCTTTACTAAAGTAATTTTTTCCCTCTGTACAAGTCTGTGTCTTCTTTGTTAACTTAGTCCTAGATATATATGATTCTTGTTATTCTTGGAAATATTTTATTATCCATTATTTTCAATTGTTGGTTAGTGATTTTGGTTTTGTACAGTAATCTTGGGTCTAAAAACTTGCCAAACTATCTTAATAGCTATAATGATTTGTATGTGACTTTTATTTTGTAATATGCCAAGGAATTATAGACAGAATATTAGTATCATATGGTACAGATATAATTGCAGAGCGGGAGGAGCTCTTACATGTAGGAAAATAGTAAAACACACATTTCTATGAACTCTCACTATTCTATAATTTAGGCAGTGCCAAGATGGACTACATGTGCCAGGCTGAAGTTACAAAAGAAATGGACCCGGCTCCTGTAAAACACTATGTATTTCTAGGACAGGGCACAAGGAACAGTTATATCACTGTAAGTAAAGGAAAGTTTGGATAGAAGTAGTTGTGTTTTTAGAAAAAGAAAATCTCTGAAACTCAAGCTGAATTAGCCTGTTCCTTCATTGAGCTAATTCAGATCTGCTTGGCCATCAAATATGCTTCTAAAAAACGAGAGAAAATTAGTATCCAGAGACATCCAGATCCATACCTCTTTAGTCTGATATGCAAATAATCTGGAAATAACAATAGGCAATTTGGATTCTTTTTTTTTCTATTTTTTCATACTTTGTGTTTATTTTTTTTCAGTTACAAAAGTATTATAGGGAACATGGTGGTGCTATTTTATATACTTGTATTATTCATAAACTTAAAGGAAATACATGTAAACACTCTACATTGCATACTTGTTCTACCTTTTTTTGTAGATTAACTTTATCATGTTAAGGAAGTTCCTTCCTATTCCTACCTTACTAATATGTTTTCTGGTGTATTCATTGAAATAATTATGGGATTCTTTTTCCAAAGGGCCATAAATGTGGTGAATTATTGCATATTGTGCCAAAACATCCGTTAGTCTCCAGTAAGGACTCTACTAGACCATGATATAATTTAAATAAATACACACATACCAAAGAAGTAAATAAATAAAGTCAGTTTTTTTTTAGTTAAACACTTTCAAGGATTTTTATATCTTTGCTTCTATTTAAAACCAGCTTATAATTTTTATGCTTTATCTTTTTTCTAATTTAAAAATCAGACTATTGAAGTCATAATAAGAGTATTATCTCATAGTTTTAATATTTATTTATTTATTTTTGAGAGAGAGAGAGAGAGACAGAGAGACAGAGAGAGCACATATGTGAACAGGGGAGGAACAGAGAGAGAGGAAGACAGAGAATCCCAAGCAGGTTCCATGCTGTCAACTCAGTGGGGCTCAAACTTACATACCGTGAGATCATGACCTGAGCCAAAATCAAGAGTTGGACACTTAACCAACAAAGCGACCCAAGTGCCCCTGTCTGATAGCTTTTTAAAAACAAGTAGATCTATGTAAAAATAATCTGTCACAGAAATTATTTGACAAAAAATAGACTCAAAAATATGGGGCAGTGAAAAAAAACGGTTGGCTTAATAACAACTCTTATCTTGACAAGAAGAGAAAACCTAGCTCTTATACATGTTCAATTTAAATAATAATAATAATAACAACAACAACAATAATAATAAAAGACTTCTACACCCTTCTTGGAAAACCAACTTGTATAAAGCATATCACAAAGAAAGGACTGCATAGGTGCAAAGAAGAGAGCGTAGGCCTCCAAACCTAACCCCTTATTATACTGACATGATAATAGAAAGACCTAGAAGTCTTGGCCTAATATGTTCCCAAGGTTTTGGGTACATCCCAAAGTAGGTTCTTAGAAACTTGGTAGAGTAAAAAGAGGGAATGATGAAAACAGCATTCTTTAAATTTTTGTATAAAAAATGTAAATGCTAATCTATGTATTTTAGAACACGTTAGGTAGCATATTGTATGATTGCTGGTCCTTCCACTGACACTAATCAGAGTCAGCTGCATAGTGCTGGAGTTGCATAGTGTTACCTTAGCTGTTTGATTAACTGGCTTCACTATATGGAAAAAAAAAACAAAAAAAACATAGTCTGAGAAGAAGTGTGATGGAAGAAGTACAGATAACCTGAAGTTTAGGCTGTTCTCTCTACTTTTGTTATTACCCAGGGGGGCTGAGCCCACCCAGAGTCAGAGAGGAAGTCAAAACTCAAGCCAGTTTCATATCATGAGTTGTCCAACTTTCTTTATTTGTGTTTTAAATCGACTTATTTATGGTAGGGAATTTCTGTGCCTTGAAAATTCGGTAGTAATCATTTTTAAACTGCTGATCCGTTGCCTTTTGAGGGAGAAGAAGGGGAATGAAGAAGTGGAAACCTTTTTTTAAATTTTCTTTGGGAGCCACTAGAATATTCAAGTGTTATAATTCTTTTCATGCAAAATCTGTGTTTATAGGTATTTATTTATTTCATCAAGATTTTCAAATCTTTTGAGGTAGTTATTATAGCCTCATGATTTTTATTCTTTGTTATGCAGGCAGTAATTCCATTTTTATACATTTTATAGTACTTTTATCTTCTGTCCTCTTCTCTTGATCAGGATTACCAGATATTCATGTCTTACTATACTCAAAGAATTGATTTTTTGTTTTACTTAGCATTCTATGGGAATTTTGTTGTTCTCCACTTTTTAAATGTATGAACTTTAATTATTCTTTCTGTCCTTATATGTTTGACTTTATGCTCATGAAGTTTTTGTAGCTTCCTAATTTAAATGTTAATCTCATTTGTTTTATCTTCTGCATATTTTGTGATATATTTAAATCTATACATTTCTCTTTAAGTTGTAGATTCATGCTGTAAATATTGCTCTATAATCAAATAGTATGTATGCTAGCTCTAAGAATTCCATAGTGTCTCTTATCATTTCTTCCCAAAAGTCATTTGTTAAAATGTTCTTTAGTATTCAGGCATACAGGATCATTTGAGCTTTCCTTTGTTATTTATTTCTAATTTTATTGCATTTTGATCTGAGTCTACTTGGTATTGATAAATTAGGCTATATTGAGATTTTCCTCTGTGGCTGGCAAATGGTCCATTTTTGTATCTGGTCTTTCTGTATCTTCTACTTGAGTCTATAAACTACTACATATCTATTTGTTTAAGCTCAATTGCCTTGCTGCATATTTTTGGTCTGCTTGATTCACCAGTTTCTGAGACTTGTCTATTAAAATCTCTAATTACAGCTGTTAAATTATCTACTTATCTTCACAGTGACTAGTTATTACTTTGAATATATAGTATTAGTTGTAGAAATGTTCATAATTATTATGCCTATTACTCCTATTATCAGTGCCCTCAATGTCTTTATTTATTTATTTATTTATTTATTTATTTATTTATTTATTTTTGCCTTATATTCTGTTTATCTGATATTAAAACCATTAATTTGACTCTTTGGGGGAGGAGGTTGCATTCACCTGCTATATAGTAAACCATTTTTTTACATTTTCCCCTCCCTATGTCCCTATGTATTAAACATCTTTTTTAGATAAATGCTGTTTTTAATCACATTGAGATATTTTTTTTTAAATCTGAGTTAATCTTAGGCTAATAAACATTTATTATAAATACTACTATGGAAAGACTTGTTTCTGCATTTTATTTTGTATTTATACTTATCCTTCTTTCTTTTTGTCCCATTTTAACTCCTGCTCCCTGACTTTTTCCTTCCCCTTCTCACCATTCACCTCCTCAGGTTAGTATCTCCCAAAGTTTTATTTGTGGATTTTTTCTGTTTATTTTTGTTGTAGCCATTGCTTACTTAGATAATAAACCTTCCCAAATTATATGTTACAGTTTTCTGGGTTCATTTATTTTCTGGCTGCATTACCATCTCAATTTGAAATGTTCTAGGTCAAAGTATCAAAAAGCCAATTTATAATGACTTAATTAAGTTTACTTTCCTCACATAAGAAGAAAGATTGAAGTAAGTAGTTGTTGCCAATAGCTCACCAATATCACTATCAGCATCTCTGCATTTTTTCCCTCCCTCTTAGTTGCAAGGTGGCTCCCATACTTCTTAGCATCACTTCCATGTTCAAAGCAAAAAGAAGAGGGAAAGGATAGTGTTGGTGACTGCTATAGCAGAATATTTGTGTCTACTCACCCCAAATTCATGCGTTGAAACTTAATGCCCAAGGTGAGGGCACTTGGAAGGTAGGGCCTTAAGGAGGTCATGAGGGTGCAGCTTTCATGAATGGGATTAGTGCTCTTATAAAAGAAACCCCTCCTTTAGTGCCTTTTACCATCTGAGACCATCTCTCTCTTTCTCTCTCTCTCTCTCTCTCTCTCTCTCTCTCTCTCTCCCTCTCTTTTAAGGTTTATTTATTTTTAAGAGAAAGTAGGGTGGGGAAGGGGGGCAAGCACTTTTCTTAGGTCAACCCTAGGAAACTAATACAAAGGCCCAACCACTTCTTTTTCCTGTTAAGGTATAATACATTTCAATTTACCTAAAGATATTTTTTTCAGTATCCCCAGAGTTGCAGTTGAAGAACAGAACCAGAAATTTGTACTCAGTGAACATATTATCTTCCCCCTGGTATATCAGTTAGCTACCAGCTACTGAAACCTTACCCCTAGTTAACTTAGTTTCCTTGTGTAACATGGGGAGTTCAGGTTTCCCCACATTACTAACAACCCAAATGTCTTCTATTCATTCTGTACTGTAATTCTTAGCATGAGGCTTTTGTCATCATGCCTACAGAATGTCTGTTCTACCTCTCGGCAGTGTCAGAATTTCATGTAGTAAGAGGTTGGAAGTTCAACACACACACAAAAAAAATATGCAAGGTGAATTCATCTCTGTGGGAACTAAGAAAACATAACTGCTTTCTTAGACTTTCCAACTAGTACATTTTCACTTGCAGCACATTGGCCAAAAATGTGTCACATGGCCACTCCTAGCTGGAGTGAATCTAGGGAGTTATACTTCCAGTAAAACAGAAAGGGAGAATAGATTGAAGAAGCAACTAGCATTATCTACCACAGATGGAAAATTTGACAAAACTTCATTTTGGTGAGGAATCTTTTTAGACAAGAGAGTTAATTTGCATAAGCAATGCAGATATGCATACCAATGATCTAGGGACTCCTTATATAACAAGCCCTCACCTGCCCCCTTAATGGAGTGTGCAGGGAAGGGCAAGGGCATTAGATTGTGACTGCCCTGCCTCCCATCCTGGCTTCCTTCAACTGGTGATATTGGTCTCTATTCTCACTCTCATTTTTTTAATCTATAGAAATGGTGATTAAGTAGCCTCTTGATACTGTAAGATTGAAAGATAATATTTGTATTGGCATCTGCTACATAGAAGGAAACTAATACTACTTTTCATTCTTCCATCCAATCAAAATCCTACCCAAATTAAATATTAACTATTCACTGAAGCCTTCCCCTATCATTCCAGTCTCCACTAGCTTCTTCTGACTGAGAAATCTTGGGCTATTTCAGAATCCATTTCTATTCAATCAAAATATATTACAACTTGAAAAGATCTTAGAAACCTGTTAGGCTTCACTTATTTTAGGAACATGCATGGTCACTCACCAAGTCAAAAGCATTGTAGAAATGGAACCCACATATTAACTCAGTCTACCACAATATACATAATTCAATACTGAATTACATTCTCTCTCTTCTAAGACTGCTATTACTTCTCATTTGTGTTGCGTTCACAACCAGGATATAATAGAAATTCACTAGGTCATTTATTCATTCATTTGTTAACCCCCTAACTTACCCATCAATTAGTTGTTGATCATGTACCTAAATCAGGCACCATTGTGGATTCTGGGTATACAAAGATGAAAAAGAAATGGAGCAGCTATCAAGTTTTATGAATATCCAATTATAGCACTAATTACATACTGAGCATGTCATTAATCAATAAATACTTATTTGACCGATTGACCTTTGGAAAAATTCTATCTGGCAATAACTAAATAAGCAATGATTTATAATTTAGATTTCAAAGTGGAAAACCAGCCAGTCCTTTCCTCCAATGTCTAGTGCTTTTGTCCTGGATCATGCTACTTTTCCTCTCCCTTCAGGATAAGTTTTCTCCCAGGAGATATATTCAAGATCTAAGCAAATAACCATTTAAGTAATCAAGCAAATACTTTTCAACCTGTTTGCAAGATCCTTGGTGGATAAGAAAATCAGAAAAGTACTTTAAAAGGCACGAATGAGCTTTCATAGTGTTCCATATCTCATATTGAAAAAGAAATGTGCTAAAATGATCAATATTACTCACTAACAATTATTATAACCAAAAATGCACTTAGGCAAACTGATTTTAATTGTGTTTGTTTTAGAGAAATTAATTTTGGTTAAATTGACCTGATAGAGGCAGTAGGGAGCTTCTTCACTGTAAAAATTCTCACTGAATACCTGATATTTGGAAAAGTGAGGTAGCAAGGAAATCTGGTACTTATGTCCAGCATAAATGAAGAATGCCTGGTAAGGAACCTGTGTACTTTCTAAGGTCAAGGTAATCTAATCCTACTACCCCCTTTCTCATACAATGGGCAACAGAACAATCTGCTGAATCCTGAATACTCTAAAGCCAACCGTTTTTTTTTATCTGAAAGGAAGAAAATAGAGACAGTAGTATTGCAGAAAGATCCTAGGATTGAAAATATATGCATTGATGTGTATCTCTTGTGAGGTACAGCCCAGAAGCTGATTTCTGGTTCTACCACCTAAGACTTAATGTCTTCACCTGTAAAATGTGGTGTATGGCTCATCATAGAGGCTCAATAACTGAGCTACTACTGCTATCATCATCATCATCATCATCATCATCATCATCATCATCATCATATCACCATTATCATCCACCACCCACCAACAACAAAGAAAATGGGAGAGTATAAAGTAGAGCCATTAGAACAGTACCCACATGATTAAAACTTATCTTGCACAGGTGAAGAGGTGGGAATCATAGTAAGAACGTGTCCTCTTACCTTAAAAGAACTTGATGTAGACAGCTGGTTAATGTTCACCTGGATGATACCCTCCAATCAAATTTTGTCCTTCGCATAATTTAAGGCAGGTGTCAGCTATCCCAGTGCCTGAGACAACTTCAATGGCCTTGATATTTCTCTTTCCCTTTCTGTCTTCTTCTTCCCACTCTTCTCTCCTCACTTTTTACTACCTTTGTTTTTCCTTAGGTTTCTTTCTGTAGCATTAACCCAGAGTGCAAATATCAACTGACACACAGCCATGACAGTAAAACTAGATCCCCTTCTCTGGACTAATAATCATAATGATGATGATGATGGTACAAAAGGAATTTACATTTTTGAGCACTTAATACATGCTATTCACTTTTAAGCATGTTTCAAACATTATTGCACTTATTCCTCACACCCACCCTATGAGGTGGCTGCTGATAGTTTCTCTTTTTACAGATGGAAAGAATGGGACTCCAAGAAGTCAAGCTAGTTGATCAAGATTTTAAAAAGTGATCGATTATCAAAATCAATATTCTCTAGGTAAAGTGTTCATACGCTGGAAGGAATTTTTTGCCTCTTTTCCTGTATCACACAGCATAGGAGTTTTTGGAATGTGTTGGCAAGAGCCTCTGACATTAAAGCATCCCACAGTGGAACACCACAACCCAGGCGTTTCACTACTTTATGAGGAGAATTTTACTTTAATACAACAGCAACTTACAGTTGCTCACAGGGAAAGCTGGAACAAAGATAGATTGTAATGTTTATTTTGTGTTCACATTATTTACCAAGAGGAACCATGCTCAGTTGTCCCAAAATAAGATGGTGATGACAAGTTCTTACACTCAGAATTTAATGAATAAATCCATAGTCTGTGCAAATCCCAGTGTCTTGAAAGTGAGGGAAATAAAACCACTGAGGGCCTCATTGACTTCAGAATTATAGGAAGTCGCTGACTATATTACAGGCTATTTATCCAAATAAATTCTCGATCATTCCACAATATGTCAATTCTAAGTGCCTGCACACACGCTTCAGTTGCTCCTTGGGGGCCATTTTTCTATATAAAACGTGTTCATGGAAAATACAGTACGTGACAAGAGAGCTTTGCCAAGTGGAGCACAGTGAGGTTTGTGGGTGGGCAGTTATTCTTCAGGCATTCAGAAAATTCTGAACATAGAACTTAAAAATGATATTCATATAATACATGCATGGCTGACAGTGGAGGCCTGGTAGGGTAGAACTCCACTGTAGCCCTGAGGAAACAGGGAATGAGATATGAATATCTTCATCTAAATATTATTAGAAGCACCTCAGACAAAATGGGTTAAATGGTGATTATTGCTTTGCTAGGAAATGATATTGACTGAACAGCTGTGTTTTTATTATAAAAAATATTTTTCTTACTACAAAGTTTATATGGGTTTATTGTATGAAAGAAATATAAACAAAAAGAAAAAAAATGAACTGCAATGCCACTAATCAGTGTTATTTTGCTATATATATATTTCCAGGTTTTTTCCTATTCATTTATTCAATGTTATTTAAATATTGCCTATAAGCTAAGTATGGCTAGAATATATTTATATATTTTAACAAAAAATGGGGTCATAGGATATATACTTTTGAACCATACTTTTTTTTCAGTCAATAATGTATTATGAACATCTTTCCATGCAAATAAATTATGTAAATGTGATTTTAATGGCCATGTATCGTTATATTGGTCATGCAATAATTTATTTAGCCAATACTATTTTTTTTTGCCGTTTAGCTATTTTCCAATGTACCCCATTAAAAATATCCTGATGAATATCTTTATAATACTATTTGTCCACACTGCATTGGGTAGATAATCAAATATGAGTTTTATGCATCAAGAGAATAAGTCTAAAACACATCAGGCAAGGTTTTAAGGTTTCAGACAGGTTCCAAATTTCCATACAAATGTATTTGTCCAAACTACATAATTCCTAGGAGAAATATGGAAGTCTCACTCTTTGTCCTCACTCTTGACAATTTTGGGTAACTTAATAAAGTATTTTTGACAAATTTTATGAAAATACAGTATCTCATTTGGTTGTATTTTGCCTTTCTTTGGTTACTAATTGGATTATTAGCTTTATAAGTATATTGCTTATTAGTATTTGTTATTTTCCTGTCTTCTAATGAAATTTTTTCTATTTCCTTTTTTTTAATGTTTATTTATTAGAGATAGAGAGATACAGCGTGAGCTAGGGGAGGGGCAGAGTGAGGGGGAGACACAGAATCCAAAGGAGGCTCCAGTCTCTGAGCTCTCAGCACAGAGGCTGATGCAGGGCTCTATCCCATGAACTGTGAGATCATGACCTGAGCCAAAATCAGATGCTTAACGAACTGAGCTACACAGGCACCCTTTTTTTCTGTTTTCTAAGTGAATTGTTAGCAGACACTATTTAGGAAATCTTTAGATGTTTCCATCAGAATATTTAAGATAAAGAGGTGAATGTCCTTTCAGAAATGTCCTTTCAGAAACTAATATTTGATTGGAGAAGAAAAATCACTGCAGAGTTTAAGAAACAAATATGCAAACAAAGCAGATTCCTCATACTCAAGTTAGAATTGTGAAAGCTTAGAGTATTAATAAGTTGACACAGGGCTGAAGTGCATAAAGTGATGAGACAGTTCAAGAACATGGCTTCCCAAAGTTGGGAGAGGGAGAGTGTAAATTTCCTGATACAGTAGAACATGGTGAGACTGGTAGCCAAGCAACACAGCACCTTAATGTGCCAGGCTTGTTAGCACTAAGCAAGCCCACTATGAGGCTGTCCACAATTCCATTTTCTTATTTGTAATGCAAGGGTAAACAAGATGATACCTTTCCTCTCTAAAATTCTAAGTAGTTGTATTTAGAAAACTTGGCAAAGATGTAGCATTGAACTTGGAGAAATTAGACTGATAGTAAATAGCGAGTCCATGGCCTCTACACTCAAGTGTCTTTGGCATAGAATAGTATTTCCTAATGTGTGTGTTCCATAGGACGTTCTTTCCACAAAGTGTTAAGGAATGTTATGAAAAACAAAAGTCTGGAGGTCACTTATGTCTGGGAAATTATGGGTATTCTTTAAGATGCTTATGTGCATGTAGAGTCTATAAGAGGGAGATAGAGTTTACAGCATTTGTCAAGCTTATATGACCATAGAATCTTTTTTTTTTTTTTTTGAAGCATCTTTCATCCCTGATTAAGCAACAGTTAGCCCTGCTCATGTAGGCATGTCCCTTCTTGGGCCAAGATAAGTTGATAGTGAGGTCATCTAACAATCTTTGATGGCAAACCTCCATGCTGGGTTGGGTAGGGAGCATTATTTTTTGCTGAGATGTTGAGAAGATCCCATAGCTGGGCTTCTTTCTCCTCTCTCACAATTCTCTCTCTTTAGAATTACATTGAATCTAAAACAACATCTTTCAAGTGACAAGATAGAAGTTATCGCATCATATTTTTTGATGGTTGAACCTAGAGAGTAGAAAACAATTTAAATAAAAAAATTCATTCTAATGCATTTATTGAGTACCAATATTTTGTTAGTTATTTTGCCCTACTTTGGAATAAGATATGAACAGCTTGACTTCAGTTTGTGAGTGGGAGGAGGGTAGCAAAGAATAAATGAGAAGTTTAGCACAAAATGATAAGAGCTATAATTGAAGTATAGAAATGTCATGGATACCCAAAACAAGAACCATCTAGCTTAGATCTGAGATCCTTAAGAAGGCCTCACAGAGAAGGCAGTATGGATGAGTATGAGATTGCCAAGTAGACATCGTGGGAAAAGGCATTTCATATAGAAAGATAATGTGCTCAACTACATAGAAATGAGAAGGACCATGGAAGATAGCAAAGAATTGGCTGTTAGATGAAAACATTTTTTTTTCTAAGATGAGACTATGTAGAAAAGCAGGTGCAGATTATGAAGGATCATATATAGAATAAAGGGGCTTTATGAAAAAATTTTTAATGTTTATTAATTTTTGAGAAAGAGACAGAAAGTGAGTGATGGAGGGGCAGAGAGTGAGGCAGACACAGAATTCAAAGCAGGCTCCAGGCTCTGAGCTGTCAGCACAGACCCAGATGTGGGGCTTGAACTCATGAACTATGAGATCATGAACTAAGCCAAAGTTGGACACCTAACCGACTGAGCCACCCAGGAGCCCTTGAGCTTTCTTCTTTAGGTTATGTAAGAACTACTGATGAGTTTTAAGTTAATGAGTCATGGAACAGATACGAAAAGCTTTATTTAAAAAATTATAACTTCGGCAGTGAAATGGATCTGGTTGGAAGTTTGGATGAAAGGCTCCTAAACCAGAGGCTGTTTATTACAAAATTACTTAGGAAATGTTTAGTACCTGTGCTCACTTCGGCAGCACATATACTAAAATTGGAACAATACAGAGAAGATTAGCATGGACCCTGCGCCAGGATGATGCACAAATTTGTGAAGCATTCCATATTTGTTTAAAGGAGTTTGTGACCACTAAACTGGCCCTGCACGAAATTTTAAGAGGCATTCTCTGAGGGGAGAAAATATGAAAAACAACAACAACAACAACAACAACTAAATAAATAAATAAAAACCAAAAGCAACAAAGACTAGAAAGGAGCAGAGAACACCATCAGAAACTCCAACTCTACAAGAAACATAATGGCAATAAACTCATATCTTTCAGTATTCACTCTAAGCGTCAATGGACTAAATGCTCCAATCAAAAGACATAGGGTAACAGGATGGATAAGAAAACAAGATCCATCTATATGCTGTTTACAAGAGACCCACGTTAGACCTAAACACACCTTCAGATTGAAAATAAGGGGATGGAGAACCATCTATCATGCCAATGGTCAACAAAAGAAAGCCAGAGTAGCCATACTTATATCAGACAATATAGACTTTAAAATAAGGACTGTATCAAGAGATGAAGAAGGACATTATATCATAATCAAGGGGTCTATCCACCAAGAAGACCTAACAATTGTAAACATTTATGCGCCAAATGTGAGAGTACCCAGATATATACATCAATTAATCACAAACATAAAGAAACTCATTGATAATAATACCATAATGGTAGGGGACTTAAACACCCCACTTACAACAATGGACAGATCATCTAATCAAAAAATCAACAAGGAAACAATGGCTTTGAATGACACGCTGGACCAGATGGACTTAACAGATATATTCAGAACATTTCATCCTAAATCATCAGAATATGCATTCTTCTCCAGTAAACATGGAACGTTCTCCAGAACAGACCATATACTGGGACACAAATCAGCCCTCAACAAGTACAAAGAGATCGAGATCATACCATGCATATTTTCAGACCACAATGCTATGAAACTCGAAATCAACCACAAGAAAAAATTTGGAAAGATAACAAATACTTGGAGACTAAAGAGCATCCTACTAGAGAATGAATGGACTAACCAAGCAGTTAAAGAGGAAATTAAAAAGTTCATGGAGGCCAATGAAATGATAACACCACAACCCCAAACCTCTGGGATGCAGGAAAGGCGGTCATAAGAGGAAAGTATATGGCAATCCAGGCCTTCCTAAAGAAGGAAGAAAGATCTCAGATATACAACCTAACCTTATGCCTTAAAGAGCTGGAAAAAGAACAGCAAATAAAACCCCAAACCAGCAGAAGATAGCAAATAATAAAGATTAGAGCAGAAATTAATGCTCTCAAAACCAAAAAACCAGTAGAACAGATCAATGAAACCAGAAGCTTGTTCTTTGAAAGAATTAACAAAATTGATAAACCACTAGCCAGTTTGATCAAAAAGAAAAAGGAAAGGACCCAAAGAAATAAAACCAAGAATGAAACAGGAGAGATCACAACCAATATAGCAGAAATAAAAACAGCAATAAGAGAATATCATGAGCAATTATATGCCAATAAAATGAGCAATCTGGAAGAAATGGACAAATTCCTAGAAACATTTAAACTATCAAAACTGAAACAGGAAGAAATAAAAAATTTGAACAGTCCCATAACCAGTAAAGAAATCGAATTAGTAATCAAAAATCTCCCAAAAAACAAGAGTCCAGGGCCAGATGGCTTTCCAGAGGAATTCTACCAAACATTTAAGGAAGAGTTAGCACCTCTTCCCTCAAAGCTGTTCCAAAAAATAGAAATGGAAGGTAAACTTCCAAACCCTTTATATGAAGCCAGCATTACCTTGATTCCAAAACCAGAAAGAGACCCCACTAAAAAGGAGAGCTATAGACCAATTTCCCTGATGAACATGGATGCAAAAATCATCAACAAGATATTAGTCAACCAGATCCAACAATACATGAAAAAAAATATTCACAACCACCAAGTGGGATTTATACTTGGGATGCAGGGCTGGTTGAATATTCACAGAACAATCATTGTGATTCATCACATCACTAAAAGGAAGAACAAGAACCACTCTCAATAGATGCAGAGAACGCATTTGACAAAATTACAGCATCCTTTCTTGATAAAAACCCTCAAGAAAGTAGGGATAGAAGGATCACACCTCAAGATCATAAAAGCCATATATCAACGACCCAACGCTAATATCACCCTCAATGGGGAAAAACTGAGGGCTTCCCCCCTAAGGTCAGGAAGAAGACAGGGATGTCCACTCTCGCCACTGCCATTCAACATAGTATTGGAAGTCTTAACCTCTGCAATAAGACAACACAAAGAAATAAAAGGCATCCAAATCAGCCAGGAGGAGGTCAAGCTTTCACTCTTCACAGATGACATGATACTCTATATGGAAAACCCAAAAGATTCCACCAAAAAAACTGCTAGAACTGATCCATGAATTCAGCAAAGTTGCAGGATATAATATCCATGCACAGAAATCGGTTGCATTCCTATACACCAACAATGAAGCGACAGAAAGAGAAATCAAGGAATTGATCCCATTTACAGTTGCACCAGAAACCATAAAATACCTAGGAATAAATCTAACCAAAGAGGTGAAAAATCTATACACTGAGAACTATAGAAAGCTTATGAAAGAAACTGAAGAAGACACAAAAAAAGTGGAAAAAGATTCCATGCTCCTGGATAGGAAGAACAAATACCGTTAAAATGTCGATACTACCCAAAGCAATCTACATATTCAGTGCAATCCCTATCAAAATAACACCAGTATTCTTCACAGAGCTAGAACAAATAATCCTAAAATTTGTATGGAACCAGACAAGACCCCGAATAGCTAAAGCAATCTTGAAAAAGAAAATCAAAGCAGAAAGTATTGCAATCCCAGACTTCAAGCTATACTACAACGCTGTAATCATCAAGACAGTACGGTACTGGCACAAAAACAGACACTCAGATGAATGGAACTGAATAGAACCCAGAAATGGACACACAAATGTATGGCCAAATAATCTTTGACAAAGCAGGAAAGAATATCCAATGGAATAAAGACAGTCTCTTCAGCAGGTGGTCCTGGGAAAACTGGACAGTGACATGCAGAAGAATGAACCTGGACCACTTTCTTACACCATACACAAAAATAAACTCAACATGGATGAAAGACCTCAGTGTAAGACAGGAAGCCATCAAAATCCTCCAGACGAAAGCAGGCAAAAACCTCTTTGATCCTGGCCGCAGCAAATTCTTACTCAACACATCTCTGGAGGCAAGGGAAACAAAAGCAAAAATGAACTACTGGGACCTCATCAAAATAAAAAGCTTCTGCACGGCGAAGGAAACCATCAGCAAAACTAAAATGCAACCGACAGAATGGGAGAACATATTTGCAAACAACATATCAGATAAAGGGTTAGTATCCAAAATCTATAAAGAACTTATCAAACTCAACACCCAAAAAACAAATAATCCAGTGAAGACATGGGCAAAAGACATAAATAGACACTTCTCCAAGGAAGACATCCAGATGGCCAACCGACACATGAAAAAATGCTCAACATCACTCATCATCAGGGAAATACAAATCAATACCACCTTACACCTGTCAGAATGGCTAACATTAACAACTCAGGTAACAACCGATGTTGGTGAGGATGAGGATAAAGAGGATCTCTTTTGCATTGCTGGTGGGAATGCAAGCTGGTGCAGCCACTCTGGAAAACAGGATGGAGGTTCCTCAAAAAATTAAAAATAGACCCAGCAATTGCACTACCAGGTATTTATCCAAGGGATACAGGTGTGCTGCTTCGAAGGGACACAAGCACCCCCATGTTTATAGCAGCACTATCCACAATAGCCAAAGTATGGAAAGAGCCCAAATGTCCATCTATGGATGAATGGAAAAAGAAGATGTGGTATATATATACAATGGAGCATTACTTGGCAATCAAAAAGAATGAAATCTTGCCATTTGCAACTACGTGGATGGAACTGGAGGGTATCATGAGAAGTGAAATTAGTCAGTCAGAGAAAGACAAAAAACATATGACTTCACTCATATGAGGACTTTAAGAGACAAAACAGATGAACATAAGGGAAGGGACACAAAAATAATATAAAAACGGGGATGGGGACAAAACAGAAGAGACTCATAAATATGGAGAACAAACTGAGGATTGCTGGAGGGGTTGTGGGAGGGGGGATGGACTAAATGGCTTAAAGGGCATTAAGTAATCCACTCTTGAAATCATTGTTGCACTACACGCTAACTAACTTGGATGTAAATTTAAAGAAAAAATAAATAATAAAAAATAAAAAATAAATGTTTAGGACCTGAGCCAGGCAGTTGCATTAATTGCAACAAATCATGCTCAAAACTAAAACTTCCCTTTAAATTAGATGATGTTTTCCAGTAGGATAGTAAAATAAAGGAGCAAAACGTTAATAGAGATATTTATTCCTTAAAATTTCCATTAATCAAAATTGACAAAGTGTAACACCTCATTCCATGTTAGTTATATGCTCAACCAATTTTATTTAACAATAGCTGAGATTATCAGGAGATTATTAGTAGTAGTATTTTTAACAGCCATATTTTGGGGGCATTTTCACAGAGCATAAGGTGCTAATTTGCATGCTATAAAACCATTGACTACTGTGAAGTTCTTCCAGTCAAGAAGTCTCTGGCAACTGAGTTAGGAAGAAAGATTAATATGATAGGAGGAATTTGAGCATTACTCTAACCCAGGGACCAGAACTCACAGAAATTGTGACAGAACCACAACCTGAGCTTGTGTCTTACTAGAAGGCGTGGTTCCTAAGAGGTTTTGGTAGGTAAAAACTTTTCCCCTATAGACATTGGGGCAGATTCACAATCTTTTTGGTCCAGGGGATCAAAATGTCTGAGCTATGACTAGTTGCCTTGGGTCTGTTTCCAAAAAAGGGTGACTAGATTCATTGCTGGTGCTGGCTTAGAGTTGGCTCATACCTTCTGCATTGAATTCTTCACCTTCACATCTGCTTTCCTGACCAAGTTTTCTGCTTAGAATATGCCTATAGAGAGATTACTTAGATCCTAGCTTCTCAATAAAGTCATTTAAAAAAAAAAGAGCCCAAAATAATCTCAGTAATAATAAGCAGTTAATGTAATTTAACTCATTGAGGTATCACTACCATCTGTGAAGTAAGAACTATTATTCTTCTCATTTTACAGATGAGAACACAAGGTGCAATGAAAGTAGTTAAATTACTCAAGGTAACAGGGGTGCCTGGATGGCTCAGTGGTTAAGCGTCTGACTTTGGCTCAGGTCATGATCTCGCAGTCCGTGAGTTTGAGCCCTGCATCAGGCTCTGTGCTGACAGCTTGGAGCCTGGAGCCTACTTAGGATTCTGTGTCTCCCTCTCTCTCTCTCTCTGCCCCTCCCCAGCTTGCTCTTGGTCTCTCTCTCAAAAAATAAATAAATAAACAATAAATTACTCAAGGTAACACATCTAATAAATAGAAAATCTGGGTTTGAACCCAGAAGTCTGGCTCCAAGTCTTAAACACAATGAGTTTTACACCCAGCACCAAGCAGCAGGCCCATTGCTGTTGTACCATGGAGAGAGATGTTGGTCCATCTCAAATGGTCACCATAATAATCAGTTCAAAATATCAGTTTAATTGATAATTTCAAAGCAGGAATCTGCCAAGATGAATTGTAAAATACTATTTCAGAAGTGGTCATTTTCAACATCTCAGAATGTTCACAACCCACATGGTCTCAGGTGCCCAATAAGTTTTATAAAGAGACACTTCCTGAACATTCAGATGACCTTCTCAGTGGCACTGACCTTCAAGAAAGGGAGTAATGCTTCTTTTTAAGGACATCTTGAATTCAGATATATACTAGATTTTATTCTAAATACAATTATATGTCCAAATACATTATTACCTACTGAATTATCTAATACAACAATGTTCTAAGACATCAGATTATTGTATTGATTTAAGCATAAGACAACAGTTATTCATGGAGAGTTTATCAGATGAAAGTTTTTTACATTTATATTTCTTTCTCAAGAGTGTTGCAGCAATAAAGCTACAAAATCAGAACTTGGAAAACAGTTATGAATGGGATAAGTATTTGGGGAAAGATCTTTATGGTCAAGGGAAGAAGGAAGAAAGGCTTAAACATATAAATATGCACTCCTTGGGACTTTTTGATGAGACAGTGATCTGTCACACATAATTCCTAAGATACACACACATTTGGGCACATAGTCCTGCCAGTACAACAACCAATCTGCTTCAATCCATGAGGGCAACTGAGCTGTTCTACTCCAGCTTATCATGGTTAATCTAAAAATAATCTAAAAGATAACCCTAAACATGAAACTTTGCGTTACATGTGGGTTCAGTGATTTTTGAATTGAATGTTTACTTCAGGATTTGAGTAAGAATTAGACTCTGTAAAAAATAAAAGTACTGTGGTTTTAAGAATGATGATATATAAGATATAAAAAAAGCAAAAAGATTCTTTTGATGAACCATTTCTAGCATACATACACCTTATGTTGAAGGAATTATTTGCTCAGAAAGTGGTAATTTCCATTTTAAATGCATCTGAGATTTCAACTATTTTTAGTGGCACAAAATTTTTACAACCTTTGACTCAGTACCTCCTACTAAATGCATCCTTTCAAAAGCATGAAATGTTGAAGGTCTGTCTATATTATTCAAACCGGCAATTAGAACCAGATGTTACTGCACTTTATATTTAGACACTACATTTCAATATCTAAAAAAGAAAGAATGCTCATGAAGGACAGAGAGAATAATTTATAAACGCAATTAAAGCATATTGTTTAGATTCCTTCTCACTAATTTACCTGATTGCAAAGCAAAATTAAATGAATTCATATTTAAATGCAAAATTGCGCCATTGAGTAATGAAATTTTTTAAACTGTGCATATAAGGGAAAGAAAA
This sequence comes from Neofelis nebulosa, assembly GCF_028018385.1. Taxonomy (NCBI): domain Eukaryota; kingdom Metazoa; phylum Chordata; class Mammalia; order Carnivora; family Felidae; genus Neofelis; species Neofelis nebulosa. Next base: position 92,295,861 of record NC_080783.1, on the reverse strand, counting down.
TACCAGGTATACTATTGTTGAGTCAGATACATTTCTTTATTAGTTTTATACTTATACTATAGACTCTTTCATCTTCTTTATAAGGGAGTCAAATTCTAGATAGTGTAGGTCTAATTTATAGTAACTTTAAAGAAAATGTATGGACTGGTTACAAAAGAGCAACTTTAAACTAACTGTATGCTCTATATAGTAGCAAAGCTTTTAATAGAAATCTATAAATATTACAGATGTCATACACTTTTCCTGAAGTTTTGTATGTTCTATATTTGGAGAAATAATAGAATGGAGATCATATGTTCCTTTCAACACTACTTGAAAAAGCATGTCATGCATATAGAGTATGAACATAGGGCTAGTTTACAAAATAGAACTCACTCTTAAAGTTTGGTTGACCCAAATTATTGGTGCTTAGAAAAAAAGACAATAGCTAAGCACCTCTTTCCTCAATATTGAATAATTCTGTTTTTGAGTAATTTGTTTTAATTCAGTAAATTATGGCATTTTCTTGGCTGTGGACTTCCTTCTTAATTATGGTCTTTATATGGTTAATAATAAATGGATTGGTCTTTTCTGAGTGTATCCCAATGGCTGGTGCCACAGGGATAGTCTGTACACATGCCAGGAACAGAGGAGCCTTCAATGGGTTAACAGCCTTATGCCGTGACAGATGCACAGGACTGAGAACTGAGAGCAGTGACCATGTGAGCAGTTGCTGAACTTGTATGTGGTTAATGGTCATTGATGCTTGGGATTCCGTGCCAAGAACACTACTATATCCAGGTAATCACCTGAACACAAAGCTAATAATCCTTTTTGGTCTCTAATTGGTTTGCTCATAATTCAAACGGTTAATGAATGCTGCAATATTCTTTAATGTCACTTCTCAGGTTGTTATAGTATGTGAACTTAAAGGTAAACAGAAATTCACTCCAAATATTAATTAAGCACCCACTTTGTACCAGGCGCTATTGTATGTACCAGAGCATCTGCGTTAATTAGGATTAGTTTCTTCTGTGATCTCAAAAGTATAAAAATAATTATAGCTCAAATAATAATGGCTATTATTTATAGCTTTCCATGTGCCAGACACTGCTATCTATGTATTTTATAAACACTGTCCCATTTAATCCTTACAGCAAATTCATGAGTTAAATGTTATAATTAACCTATTTTATAAGAGGATATGGAAGCATCATTCATTACTTTAATTTGCTCAATGTCACATAGCTAGTAAGAAACAGACTCAAGATTCAAACAAGTCTGGTTTCTGATTTCTGAGTCTATGTTCTTTACCATGGTGCTAAATGTCCCTCAACTAAATAACAGTGCATTCTGTTCCATGTATAATTACAGGTTAGCAGGCCAGGACAAGCTGATATGCGAATACACAATAACCTAGGCCAAAGTTTCCTTTATCTTGTTGTTCTGCTATCTTCCATATACAGTTTCTACATCACATTCCAAAATGGCTCCTTTAGCACCAACCACTCCAGTCAGCCAGAAGATGGAAAGAAAGAAAGAAAGAAAAAAATGTGATAAAACTCCTCTTTAAAAAAAATTTTTTTTTAATGTTTATTTATTTTTGAGACAGAGAGAGACAGAGCATGAACAGGGGAGGGTCAGAGAGAGAGGGAGACACAGAATCTGAAACAAGCTCCAGGCTCTGAGCTGTCAGCACAGAGTCCGACGCGGGGCTGGAACTCACAGACCGAGAGATCATGACCTGAACTGAAGTCAGACGCTTAACCGACTGAGCCACCCAGGCGCCCCTAAAACTCCTCTTTTAAGGACTCCTTCCAGAATGTTCACAAGCAACTCTGCATATGCTGCATTGGCTGGAACTTAGCCAGTGATTATAATGGAATCTGGGATATATAGTCTCTATTCTAGGTGTCCCATGTCCACCTGTTACATAGTCTAAATATTGAGGGAAAGGGCACAGAAACATTTTATCAAAATATTTTTAAACTCCTGAAACAATTGTTTCTTTCAAAATATTCTTGCTTTTGCCCCTAGTGTTTCTTTCTTTATAAATCAGATTCTCTTTGAATCCAGATGCCTTTGGGTTATGGCTAGTCCTTGATTCTGTAGGCTCTCCCTCATGTGATATCTAACAAGCAAACAGAACCTGTCCTTAAGTAATACTGGCAAACTGGAAACTAGCAACCATACTCAAGATACAGATAACCAGTGCTTCCCTCCATCCTTCTGGTAAAAAAAAAAAAAAAAAAACTGATTAAATAATTTTAAAAAAAATTTAATGTTTATTTATTTTTCAGAGCAAGAGAGACACAGAGTGTGAGCAGGAGAGCATCAGACAGAGAGGGAGACACAGAATCTGAAGTGGGCTCCAGGCTCTAAGCTATCAGCACAGAGCCCAATGCAGGGCTTGAACTCAAGATTCAAGTGTGATCAGACCTGAGCCAAAATCGGACGCTCAACTGACTGAGCCACCCAGGCGCTCCTTAAATATTTTTTTTTTTAGAAAAAAGTACCTCTACCCAATTAGTAAAATGGTTTGTTTGTTGACTATAATTACATATGTACACATTTTTATTTGGGGGATATAACAAACCAAAATAATAATTGAGCCACTGACTAAAAATCCAGGAGGAATATACCAATCAGATTCATGGTAAAAACATTCATGGTACCATATAACACATAAAAAATGTTCTCAGTTTAAAATGTTATGGAGACTTAGGACCCTTCCCCCTCCAAAAATGTAACATATCTTTATCAGTGGTCTGGGGTGCCACTTCATTTCAGAACACACCAGGGAAACATAATTCCTCTTTTTTTTTTCTGTTTTCTGGAAATCTCTAATCAACTTTTCCTTGAATTTGAATGGTTATGAGCAGGAATTATTGATCTCACAAAACAGGATGCCAATGCCCCATAATTCCAAGTCTGAGACTAGAAATAGTTTAAACAGCAGGAAACAATGTTCCCTCTTCTTTCTAAGAATATTGAAGAAAGGAGTTACACTCAAAGGATTCTGGAAATATGTGCCTCAACTTGAAAAACAACAAATACTGACTTGAAGACAATACTAACCTTGAAGACAACTAACAAAAACTAACTCACAAAACTAACTAATACTAATACTATTCTAGGCATATGTACAGAATGGACCAATTTGGTTTTGGTAATCCTCACTTTGATATTCTGAACCCACCCATGTGCCCACAATCTTCCACTCCCTTATTCTCTCAAAAATTCTCTTATGCATCCTCACTCTTGAGAGAGGAAAGCACCAGAAGCCACAAATACTTTATGTCTTAGTTTCATGTATTCACAAAGGTAAGACTCTTGTAAAAGCAGTTTTCAAAGGGAAGAATCTAAATGAATGGCTGTCCCAAAGAGAAATTTTAGAGTTTGAAAACATATTATGAAGGTATTTTGAGTGACTGTATACTCCTAGTATCATCTTCAAATTCATTCATCTTCAAATTACAGGAGCCAGATATTCCCAAACTTGGCTTCCATGAGAATCACTTGGAAGCTTTCTGAACAGTGATTCTCTGGCTCCACTTAAGACTTGCCAAATCAAAATCTTTAGCAGTAAAACCCAGGAATCTGTATTTTTAAGAATTTTCCAGTCTTCTATAACCTGTAATCCATATGGCTGATTTTGCTATAAAGCCAGATTTGGAAAACACTGACATAAGCTAGCAATATCCCTTGGAAAAAGGCTGCCCTTGCTCATAGAATGAATAGAGTTGATAGAAGATTTGCATGTTCTTTGAATTTACAAAACACAGCATTCATTTTTGTCATATGGAACTCCATGTGTTATCTGTTATTAATTATCCAAAGAACAAGAACACTAAAATGAATAGAATTCTTTTGTTCAATACTGTATAATGATAATTGAGGTTCATAATAATAATCTCAAAGTACTGCAAAATACTCCAGTACCTTTGGCATTATCAAGAAAATTAAACTCATTTGATATTATTTTATGTAGGTCTTATTCTAGGTTTTGAATGCTGGTATTTTATATGTACCATAGTGACTTTATTAATCAGAATAATAACAGCACTCAATTCTGCTGACTACGTGGGAGTTTGCTGGTTTGGCTAATGCCAAGTAGTTGATATATGGCCTAAAAATGTTGACTTATATGAGAAGCACAAAGCACAACAGGAAATGTGTAGACTTTGAAATCCACAAACGTAGAAACAAATCCAGATTCTCAACTCATCAGCTATATAAACTTGAGCAATCTATGTAACCTCTCTGAGTATAACTCCCATCTGCAAACATGACTATATACTCTTTTCAGGGTGAAATTTCAAAGAGATAACATTTTCAAAATGCTTGATACATAATCAACATTCAATACATGGTAAATATTACTACTTGGGAGAGACACAAATGAGAAAACCAGAAGCTGCAGGGTACACTAGAGACCTAAACTTGGGGTTATCACTTTTTAAAAATGCTAAGTCCTGGCCCCAACATCAGAATGTGAAGCAGGAGATCTGGGATGAAGCCCAAGAAACTGAATGTTCAACAAGCATTTCAGTTGTTTTGAGGGACACTGTCTGCAAACCTCATTGTGAGCCTTGTAGCACTTCAGGATTGTGATCCTGGTGGCTGGAAGGCTGCATTCTTGAAGTTTCTACAATCCTGCTCCTAAACATTTCCCATTTTGAAGAAAGTATTTCTTCCCCACCCTCAGCAATTAAACACTATTTCATTTCCTATGGTCAGATTACCATGGGAAGCTAGTTTGTTTGTTTGGGTTTTTTTTGTTTTTTTTTTTTATTTTTTTTTTTAATATATGAAATTTACTGTCAAATTGGTTTCCATACAACACCCAGTGCTCATTCCAAAAGGTGCCCTCCTCAATACCCATCACCCACCCTGCCCTCCCTCCCACCCCCCATCAACCCTCAGTTTGTTCTCAGTTTTTAACAGTCTCTTATGCTTTGGCTCTCTCCCACTCTAACCTCTTTTTTTTTTTTTTCCTTCCCCTCCCCCATGGGTTTATGTTACGTTTCTCAGGATCCACATAAGAGTGAAACCATATGGTATCTGTCTTTCTCTGTATGGCTTATTTCACTTAGCATCACACTCTCCAGTTCCATCCATGTTGCTACAAAAGGCCATATTTCATTTTTTCTCATTGCCACGTAGTATTCCATTGTGTATATAAACCACAATTTCTTTATCCATTCATCAGTTGATGGACATTTAGGCTCTTTCCATAATTTGGCTATTGTTGAGAGTGCTGCTATAAACATTGGGGTACAAGTGCCCCTATGCATCAGTACTCCTGTATCCCTTGGATAAATTCCTAGCAGTGCTATTGCTGGGTCATAGGGTAGGTCTATTTTTAATTTTCTGAGGAACCTCCACACTGCTTTCCAGAGCGCCTGCACCAATTTGCATTCCCACCAACAGTGCAAGAGGGTTCCTGTTTCTCCACATCCTCTCCAGCATCTATAGTCTCCTGATTTCTTCATTTTGGCCACTCTGACTGGCGTGAGGTGGTATCTGAGTGTGGTTTTGATTTCTATTTCCCTGATGAGGAGCGACGTTGAACATCTTTTCATGTGCCTGTTGGCCATCCGGATGTCTTCTTTAGAGAAGTGTCTATTCATGTTTTCTGCCCATTTCTTCACTGGGTTATTTGTTTTTCGGGTGTGGAGTTTGGTGAGCTCTTTATAGATTTTGGATACTAGCCCTTTGTCCGATGTGTCATTTGCAAATATCTTTTCCTATTCCGTTGGTTGCCTTTTAGTTTTGTTGGTTGTTTCCTTTGCTGTGCAGAAGCTTTTTATCTTCATAAGGTCCCAGTAATTCACTTTTGCTTTTAATTCCCTTGCCTTTGGGGATGTGTCGAGTAAGAGATTGCTATGGCTGAGGTCAGAGAGGTCTTTTCCTGCTTTCTCCTCTAAGGTTTTGATGGTTTCCTGTCTCACATTCAGGTCCTTTATCCATTTTGAGTTTATTTTTGTGAATGGTGTGAGAAAGTGGTCTAGTTTCAACCTTCTGCATGTTGCTGTCCAGTTCTCCATGGGAAGCTAGTTTGAAGAGGAACAGTTTGTCCCTTCCATTTTAAGCCAATAAGGAATAATACCTGCAGATCCATTTTATTTTGAAACACAATTTCCCTTATGAGCATCATAAATAGTTCTGAGGGACCGAATAATGAAACCATTTCCTAATATCCTCAATATCCCCTTTTCTTCCAATAAAGTTTGTAATTCCTACTTGAAAAGACGTGTTAGCATATGAATCCGCACGCACTGCTGACTCCAGATTGAGAAGGGAAGATGACATCAAAAAATTAAGGAACTTAAAAGTTGCAAATTAGTTCTAAGGTTTGAAACACAGTGGTAAATATCATCTCTAAAGTCTCAAGTCACATTTTCTACCAACCAAGACTATGGATGAAGAGAAAATCTCCCCATGTTGCAAAACTAGACAGCAAGGCCCACTAGTATAAAAGGACCAGGGAAATGTTCAGTTCTTCATGGAAGAAGCACCTTGATAAGAAAGCCTTCAGTTCTGCAAGCCTTTCCTTTAGCACCTATACACAAGGATATGAAGGGTAATGTGGAGATAATTATGAAATTTCTAAATGGTTATGAATAGTTTTCTACAATAAATATCTAGAACTCTTAATTTGCCCCCTAACCTCCCAAACCCACCTTTCAACTGCTTAGTCCAAAAGCTTCAGTCATCTTCGACTCCTATATTTTTCTTACATCCTATATCTAATATATCAGCAAATCCTATAGGCTCTGGCTTAGAAACAAAATCAAAATCCAATCACTGTATACTTGCTCAACTGCTGCCGCCCTATCTAAGTTGCTATCTGGGCTCCTCGACAGGATCTTCACCTCCCTACAGTTTATCCTCTAAACAGCACACAAAAGGGAAAGGTTTTCCCTCCTTACTCTGTACTCAGCTTTCAGACACCCCTATGCCCGTGCCTCAGAAAGTATTTCTCTCCACACTCTTGTTCCTCCCCCCACCCCCAGGTTGGACAGGGTTTACTTATTAGTGGGGGCAGGGGCTGGGAGGTTCTCTGTTGTCCTGGTCCAGCCTCATTCTCAGGTAGGTCCTGTGTGCTTGAGTCTTGGCAGTGGAGCTTAGTTGATCAACCATCTTCTTTCCCATGGCAGCTAAGCTGCACCCTGTGTCTCAGGCGAGACTTCTGCAGGTCACTGTTTTCTGCTCTCCTCCAGCAGCAGGAGTCCTCAAATGGCACTGAGTCAGGGAAGTCTTCTGCCCCTCCCCAGAGACAGGCTTTTCTTTTTACCTTCCTCCAAGCAGCAGTGGGCCTTCCCTGTGCCTTGGGACAACAGGGTTTGCTGCCTTTCTCCCAGTGGCCTAAGACTTTGTTCTATAGGAGACAAAGTTCTCATACAGGATAAAACCTTTTCCTTGGACACTTTTCCAGATCTCTTATCTTTTGATCATTCTCTAGAGTGCCCCATAGAAAGTCATGGAGAAAATCCTACAAATGAGTGCCAATATCCCTGTCTGCAGCAGCTAGGGTCTATTTAGCAATTCCTTAAAAATTTTTAGCTTAATGCTTCTTACTATTGCAGCCCTAATTCTGCCCATACTTTGCCACTAGTAAGTCAGTGCTCACCTTCCAGCTTCTTGGAGGCACCTGTCTTTTCTTTGATTTCAGACTAATTGGCTGCCCTGTGAACTTACCAACTCTGATGGTGTCAAGCAAAAGTTAAGATCTTATAGTCTAGATTTTCTTGTTAGGCTGGGAGACACTCTTGTTGCCTCATAACTAGATTTTTGTAATAGTCTTACTAATTAGTTTTCCTGTCATCTTTCTCTCCCCCATCTTAGTTTATTTCTTTCCAATACTTGTCTCATTATGTCTCCTCCAAAACATTCAAACCCATCCACTTTCAGGCATAATTCTTCAATGTCTCACTTCACAAACATTTACTGAATTCCTGGTTATTATGTATCACATTGGGTGCTCTACAATCAGAAATGAATCAAATACTGACCCTTCTGTCATAAAGCTACAACTGAATGTACCTTTTACTCATTTACTTTCACCTTTGTCCATTCTGTGCCCTTCCTCAGTGGCCTGCCATATCCTATCCATGTCTCTATAATCTGTCCTTCATATAAACCCTAGTCTGAGCATCACAACCTCCATAATGCCTTTAGCCATCGCAAATTCATACTTTTTTTCCCCTCCCTTGTGTTTTGGGGTGCTTCATTTGCATCTTTTTATATCTCTAATTAAACTATACGTCCTATGAAAGAATGGACCACACCTTTATAAAACTTTGTATCATACCGTAATAGTATCTAACATTTTATGGGTTCAATATATACTTATTAAATGAGGTTATTTACCATAGGCATTAGAAACATGGCCTGGTATCAGACAAACTTGAGTTCAAATTCTGACTTTGTCATTGTATGATGTGTGGCAAGCTTTTTCACCACAGCATGATTTTTCTCAGTGAATAATGAGGAATATAGGGTTGTTGTAAGGATAAATGAGGTGTTACATATAAAGTGCCTGACATGTAATTTGGATACAATGAATAGGAAACACTAGTGTATCAGTCCTAAATTATAGCACAGCAATCACTCATATGCAGGCTGGTTTTACCCTTTTACAAAGGGCAGCTCACCAAAGGAGTCTGAAATTAAAACTATAATCACTTCATTAGTAGTTGATATAAAAAGTATTGCTGATCTTTTGTCTTTCCAGTCACAATATGCACACAAGTAGTAATACCAATGCAGGATAGTAAAACATCAGAGTCTCAACCTTTATGCCCAAGTGAAATGATCATTGTGAAACTGAGTTCAAAATATTTAAATAATGCTCAAAAATTTTTAAAAACTCAGGTTTGGAAAGAACTAAAAGTAAGTATTTTGATCAGAAGCTTGAAGCAGAAATTCTAAGTCTATTTAGATGAGGAGAAAGGGAGAACTTAATTGTAAAAATATATAGGGTTTTATTTTCCTTTCTTTTTTAGACAATTTTTTAAAAATTTTTTTTAATGTTTTTATTTATTTTTGAGACAGAGAGAGACAGAGCATGAACAGGGGAGGGTCAGAGAGAGGGAGACACAGAATCTGAAACGGGCTCCAGGCTCTGAGCTGTCAGCACAGAGCCCGACGCGGGGCTCGAACTCACGGACCGCGAGATCATGACCTGAGCCGAAGTCAGCCGCTTAACTGACTGAGCCACCCAGGCGCCCCTAGACAATTTTTTTTAAATCTTTGTTTATTTTTGAGAAAGAGAGAGAGCGTGAGCAGCGGGGAGGGGCAGAGAGAGAGGGAGACACAGAATCCAAAGCAGCCCCAGGCTCTGATCTGTCAACACAGAGCCCAATGCAGGGCTTGACCTCAAGGACTGCAAGATCATGACCTGAGCTGAAGTCAGACGCTTAATTGCTTAACCGACTGAGCCACCCAGGCGCCCCTATTTTCCTTTTTAATGTAGATTTTAGGGGCGCCTGGGTGGCTCAGTCAGTTGAGCTTCCAACTTCAGCTCAGGCCATGATCTCACAGTTGGTGAGTTTGAGTCCCACATCAGGCTCTGTGCTGACAGTTCAGAGCCTGGAGCCTGCTTCAGATTCTTTGTCTCCCTCTCTCTATGTCCCTCTCCTCCTCATGCTCTGTCTCTCTCTTTCTCAAAAATAAACATTAAATTTTTAAAAAATATATAGATCTTAAAAATATATTATATCATCTGCTAGATAGTAGCAGATGATATAATAGTTAAGATCACCAGTAAACCTAACAAAGGTCAACATTGGTATTCTTTGGAAGAGACAACATCGATGGCTTTCATCTCTCTCTTCAAGAATACTCTAAACTAGGAGAGGAAAAATAAATAAACAAAAAAGCCCAGAGGGGTTCACTGGTAAATTCTAGTGAACATTTAAATAAGAAATTACACCAATTCTCTGCAATCTCTTCCAAAAGACAAAAAGAGAGAAAATACTTCCTAACTCATTCCGTAAGGTCAATGCTATCCTAATACCAAAACCTGAAAAGACATTACAAGAAAGGAAACTATAGACCAATACGTCTCATAAATACAGATGCAAAAGTCCTCAACAAGGTATTAACAGATTGAATCCAATATATATAAAAGTGGAATCAAGTGGAATTTATTCCAGGTATGCAAAGCTGGTTCAACATTTAAAAATCAATTATTATAATTCATCACAACTAAAGGCTAAAGAAGAAAAAAAATCACATGATCATATCAGTAGATGCAAAGAAAACCATCTGATAAAATCTAATACTATTCATAATAAACTCAGGAAACTAGGAATAAGGGGGAATTTCTTCAACTTGATAAAGAAAATCTACAAAAAACTAACATCTAACATCATATTTAGTCATGAGAAATTAAATGCTTTCCCACTGAGGTCAGAAACAAGGCAAGGATGTCCCCATACCTCTCCTAGTCAACATTGTACTGGAAGTCCCAGCTAATGCAATAAGATAAGAAAAGGAAATAAAAAGTATATAGACTGTTAAGGAAAAAATAAAATTGTCTTTGTTGGCAGATGCCCTGATTGTCTATGTAGAAAATCCCAAAGAACAACAAAAAATAAACCTCCAGAAACTAATAAGCAATTATAGCAAGTTTGCAGAACATAAGGTTAATATACAAAAGTTAATTGCTTTCCTATATACTGGCAAGGAACAACTGGAATTTGTAATTAAAAGTATAATACTATTTACCTTAGTATCAGAAAGAGCAAGAGAGAGAGAAAAATACTTAGGTATAAATCTAACTAGATAGATAGATAGATAGATAGATAGATATCTACATGAGGAAAGCTACAAAGCTCTAATAAAATAAATTAACTAAATATATGGAGAGATATTCCATGTTTATAGAAAAGAAGTTTAATACTATTAATATTGTCCAATATTTTTAAGACTCCGATTCTTCCCAAGTAGATATATAGATTCAGGGTAACTTTAGTAAAAATTCCAGTCAGTTTTTTTTTGTCGTTGATATCAACAAATTGATTATAACGTTTATATTGAGACACCAAAGACCAGAATAGCCGACACAATATTGAAGGAAAAGAGCAAAGTTGAAGTACTGATATACCCAACTTCAAGACTTACTTTAAATCTAACAAAGACAGTGAGGTACTGGCAAAAGAATAGACAAATAGATCAATGGAACACAACAGAGAGCCCAGAAATAAACACACATAGATATAGTCAAATGACCTTTGACAAAGGAGCAAAAGGCAATTCAATGGAGAAAGGATAACTATTGGTGTAACAATTGGACATCCACATAGAAAGAAAGAAAGAAAGAAAGAAAGAAAGAAAGAAAGAAAGAAAGAAAGAAAGAAAGAAAGAAAGAAAAAGAAAAAAGAATGTAGACATAGAACTTACACCCTTCATGCTTCACAAAAATTAACTCAAAACAGATCACAACCTTAAATATAAAACATAGAACTATAAATTCTCAACAGATAACATAAGAGAAAATCTAGATGATTTTAGGTTCAGCAAGACTTTTTAGATGCAACAGAAAAGGCTTAATCCATGAAAGAAAAAATTGTTAAGTTGGATTTCATTAAAATAAAAAACTTCTGTTTTGCAAAAGACACTGCGAAGAAGATGAGAAAACAAGCCATAGTCTGGGAAAAAATATCTGCAGAAGACATGTTTAATAAAGAACTATTATTCAAAATATACAGTAAACTCTTAAAACTCGAAAATAAGAAAATGAACCCAATTTAAAAATGGGCAAAAAATCTGAATTAGACACCTCAATAAAGATGAAATACAGGTGATAAATAGACATGAAAAAAATGCTCAACACCATACATCATTAAAGAATTTCAAATTAAAATAACAATAGCTAAAATTCAAAACACAGATAATACCAAATGCTATCAAAGATATGGAGTAACCAGTGTCTCTCAGGAAGTGAATCAAAAAATAGACTGGTACATTCAGATAATGAAAAATTCTTTGGCAGTAAGAAGAAATGAGCTACGAAGCCATGATAAAGAATCCAATGTGGAAATGCTACATACTGTATGGTTCTAACTATATGACATTCTAGAAAAGGCAAAACTATGGAGCGAGCAAAAAAAGGTGAGTGGTTGCCAGAGGTTGGGGGGAGGGAGAGATGAATAGGTGGAGCACAGGAGATTTTTAAGGAAGTAAAACTACTCTGTGTGATACTATATTCATGGATACATGTCATTATACATTTGTCAAAACCCATAGAATACACAACCCCAAGAATGAATCCTAATGTAAACTATGGGGATTTTTTTGATAATGATGTACCAGTGTTGTTTCATGGATTGCAACAAATGTATCACATTAATGGGGGTGTTGATGATGGGGAAGATGCCACGGTGATGGGAGAGATGTGGAAACTTTCTCTACTTCCTCAGGTTTTTGTGAACCTAAAACCATTCTAAAAAATAAAGCTTGTTAATTTTTAAAAATTAACGCAATCAATCAAAGAGAAAATGAAAGAACCAAAGAGTCCACATCAGGAAATTTGTGTTCCTTTTATAAAATCAAATTGAGAGTTAAAGAGAAAAAAACTAGGAAGAAACCCAGCAGTCAGGAGCTTGAGAAGTACCAAGAAGGTCAGATACAGTGATTTCAGAGAAGGCTAAACAATTAGCACAGGTCATACATGTGGAAAGTTCCATAGCATTGCTGCCCACTATAAGAATGACAGGGCAGATTTCCAACCTCTAGGGAAAAAACAGAGTGGTTTTTAAGTAGCAATTTAAAATAAAAATATGGAAATGAAAAGGTATTTATCTGGGCCAACCAGTAGCATTTACTTAAAAATCCTTTTCTAAATATGTGAATATAGGTAATTAGCGGTCAATACGTATCTAGTTTTTAATTGTCATAATTATGTGAATTTAATAAAAATACTGTAATTTGCTTTCTCATGAGCATTGAAAGCTTAACCCCCTGTTTATCTCTTGAACATTTGCTAACCTAAGAAGGGTCATTCAAAAGAATCTTACCAAAATTGCAGGTAGGCACTTTGTTTGAAATGTTCTAATTTCTTGGAGCTAGACCTAGCATATTTTTAAATTAAGTATTCTTTATTTTGTCATTTATTCAGCAAAAAAGCACTGAGCACCTAGTTTTTCAGGCTCTGTGACTCACAAACTATTCTTCTGCCTGTCTTGCTAGCAGCTGACTCGCTCTAGCTTGCCATCAATAGCAGCTCAATTACATATATGTAAGTTTATAGATAGATGATAGATAGATAGATAGATAGATAGATAGATAGATAGATATCTCATGAGATTAGGGGTGGCTGGCTGAAAAAGTTTAAACTAGCTATCTGAACAGTAACAAACAAATCTAATGTTGGGGTGCTTTCGTGGCTCAGTTGGTTAAGTGTCTACCTCTTGTCTGCTCAGGTCATGATCTCATGGTTTGTGAGTTTCAGCCCCACGTTGAGCCCCATGCTGAAGTGAAGAGACTGCTTGGGATTCTCTCTTTCTCTTCCTCTACCACCCCCCTCTCTCAAAAGAAATAAACTTTAAAAAAAACAATAAAACAAATATCAAATCTAATATCGAATCCATCTCCTGCCTCACATGAAGAATAAGATAACAGGTTCTAATGCTGGCAGTATAAGGGTCTCAGTTAAAGTGTCACATAGTACATGTGTATGTGTGTGAACGTGTATGTGGACCTGTGAATTTTCATGTATTTTCTATAACATGAGACACACAGGCTGGTCCCCAAGAATCAGTGTCACAGGAGGTTTACACCATGAAACCAGCCTCATCCTGGCAGGATAAGTACGGGTGGTAAAAGCTTCAGAGTGAATTAGGAATCTCAGGCCCAACGGGCTGACTTAGAGCTCTAATGGGCATGGAAATGTCTTGGAGGAGAGGGAGGGTTTATCAGGGAGAGAAAGGAGTGTGGAAACAGTGCATACAGAAAAGAAAATTAGAGCACAGTACCAGGTCTCATCCAGATTTCAGGATCACACAATCCAGTGAAATCTCTCAGGGTAATCAAATAGGAAGCAACAAAATACAAGGACCAACACTGGCAGTATGGTGTTGCATGTTGAGGGGATGACACCACCTAGGAATGAGAGCAGATTTGGAAAAAATAATGGCAGAAGCCTCACACTGAGTGAAGTGTTTGTTGGGAAGTATTTGTGGGACCATCCAGGGGGAGGTCAGAAGTTGGTGGAAAGTCTTTAAAGAATCCAGAGGTCTGCTATTTAACATTAACTATGACTTAGAAGAGATGCTAGGGAAGCTTCTCTGAAAGGAAGCCTTCAGAATTCTCTTTGCAGGTCAAAGTTTATATTTACACAAGAGAATAAGTAATCCCAGTATAGGAAAAGCCACCTGTTTCCACTAAAAGGGATCTCTTGTTTTTGGTTATCTATGCTTTATCTGAAGTCTGAGAGAGTCATATCTAAAAGCCCAACTATATAAAAGATAGTAATTGGACAATTAGCAAAATTTGAACAAGGTCCATAGATTAGATAATAATATTATGTCAAAGTTAATTTTCCACTTTTGATAATTGCACAGGGAATGCCCTTGTTCTTAAGAAATATGCACTGAAGTATTTTGGGATAAAGAAACATATCTGCATCTTTTACATAGCTCAGAAATATTTACATGTATGGAAATTGATATACAGGCACACATACATAAATATGAAGATGAGAGAAAAAGAATGATAAATGTGGCAAGACATTAATGATCAAGGCAATGCATAAAGGTTATACAGCAGCTTTCTGTATAATTCTTAAAATTTCTCTATGTTTGAGGCTATTTCAAAACAAAGTTGTTTTAAAAAGGCTTTGGCAACAACAACAAAAAAGCGAACACAAATTAGAACTAATCATAAATATAGATTAAGGCTGCTTTTTTTTTTTTTGGATTATGGCTTCTTAAATATTGGGACCCTAGCCATGTTGGAAGTTTGACATGCTCACACCACAATACACTCTACCTCCCCATTCAGCATCTTTAATTTTATGGCAATTATACTTAGGGGTTAAAACACTTTCCAGAAATCTCTGTGAAGAAATTAAAATTTCTTAGTTAGAAGGGTAGTGCCTTAATCTCTACACATTATCTCAGTGGAAAAAAAGCAGGATCTTAAAGATCCTTTCTCTCTGGTTTCTGTTGTACTTACCCAGCCAAAAGCCTTACCCCTCTACTTCATGATGGTAGGCTTTAGTGTCATTAGTCATGTAAAATCATATTAAACTTCCCATGGGAGAACAAGTAACATTTAATGTGAATGTAATTATTTTGATTGATATATCATGTTTTTAGAATAAGGCTCCAAAATGTTGTGTTTTTGTACAATCACGAGACAATAATACTAATGGCCTGGTCTATTATTCATGGTCATTTTTTAATGCTAAGTCCACTAATGATTTGATATTGAACTCCCACTTAAGTGATAATCATTATGCTGACTTTTTTGGAGTCATTTGCTATGTGTTTTACATTTTATTTTTTTTGAAAAATTTTTTTTTCAACGTTTTTTATTTATTTTTGGGACAGAGAGAGACAGAGCATGAACGGGGGAGGGGCAGAGAGAGAGGGAGACACAGAATCGGAAACAGGCTCCAGGCTCCGAGCCATCAGCCCAGAGCCTGACGCGGGGCTCGAACTCACGGACCGCGAGATCGTGACCTGGCTGAAGTCGGACGCTTAACCGACTGCGCCATCCAGGCGCCCCTACATTTTAATATATTCAATTTATAAAGCATTTATCCCATGATAAACTTTCTTAGTAAAAAAACATTACACATATTTTACAGGTATTTGTCAAGGGGCCAATTTCTGTGGATCCTTTCTGCTCTAATACTCTAGCTTGATCCCAGAAAATAAATCCTCTACCTATTTGGTAATTTCTACTCACTGCCACAGGAAAGACTGACATTTCATTGGTGGAATTGAAATAACAATTGACCATACTCAACTTGGGCCCTTTCTCCCATTTCTGGATTAACTGGATGAATTCATTCTTCTGTATTGTGTTTCCAGGGGGATGACCACACATGGGTCAGGACCAAGACCTACTTTCTGGAAGCAGTTCTGAAGAGCTACCTCATTCTGTTTGAGAACTCAGAGTATAAAGCATTAGCCCTCAGTGAGTGTGTCTGCTTTGGAAAGACCATTCCAGCCTTTCCAATGAGAAAAATGATATTCCATACTTTTTTATTTTTTGTTCATTTACATAAATTTGCTCAGAACTCAAGAGACTAAGAGAAGAGTGCTATTTATTGGCTCCTAAAATCTCACCAATCTCATTGCCTAGTTTTCTACTTTCAGCTTTGGGGACTTACTTTTTGTGAATGTGTATTACACTGAGGTTTAAACCTGTAAACATTTTTCTAGTAGGGATGGATAATTAACAAGGCACCTATTTAAACTTCAAAACAAAGTGGTTATTCACTTCAGTGCCTGATAGGTTATGTGTTCGCTAAAAGTCAGTAGTGACCATTACGAAATGGTCTTTTAATGGTCCTTTTAATTTCCTAAGGCTTTGTCTGATCTTCATAAATCACATGACAAACTCTGTGAACACCTTCAAAGAGAAACATCTCTCTCTGATGAAGTAAAAAAGCATAAAAACTGGAAAAGGACAGGATAGAGCCTGGCTCTACAAACTTAACAGAAAGTGGATCGATCTGGGATTGGTACAGACTTCATCACTAATGTGGGCAGAGCTTGGGAAACTGACCCAGCAACCACGACTGGCTGCCTCCAGGAGGTTGGTTGCTATTAGGAAAGTCAGTTCTGGGGCGCCTGAGTGGCTCAGTCGGTTGAGTGTCTGACTTCCGCTCAGGTCATGATCTCACGATTCTTGGGTTTGAGCCCCGTGTCAGCCTCTGTGCTCAAACCCTGGAGCCTGCTTTGGATTCTGTGTCTCCCTCTCTCTCTCTGCCCCTCCCCTGCTCACACTCTGTCTCTCTCAAAAATAAACATTAAAAAAGCTTTTTTTAAATAAATAAAAATAAAAAAAGAAAGTCAGTTCTTCTTTTGGAATTTGTATCATGATAAAGGGAAACTAAAATTGAGGGAACTAAAATTCCCTCTAGAGGGAACAAAACAAGCAAGAAATCACTCAGTCAGATTATGTCTGGTAACATCATTAGACTTCCAAATCAAACTACAATCTTTAGTCTTTTAGTTAGGAGAGCCACTAAATACACTGCCTTGTTCACGGAAGTTGGTTTCTTCCATCTTGTGATTGAATGAACATTAACTAATGGGGAAGTTTTAGTTACTTACTTTTTTAGTTTTTCTTTATTTTATGCACAAGTTAAAGGTTATAATGGTATATCATTAGGTTTGAGGAAGGAAAATAAAAATTACTCTAAGTAAGAGAGGAGAGGGAAGATGGCGTAGGAGGACGCTGAGCTCACCGTGCGTCCTGCTGATCACTTAGATTCCACCTATACCTGCCTAAATAACCCAGAAAACCGCCAGAGGATTAGCAGAAAGGAGTCTCCGGAGCCAAGCGCAGAGGAGAGGCCCACGAAAGAGGGTAGGAAGGGCGGCGAGGCGGTGCGCGCTCCACGGACTGGCGGGAGGGAGCCGGGGCGGAGGGGCGGCTCCCCGGCCAAACAGAGCCCCCGAGTCTGGCTGGCAAAAGCAGAGGGGCCTGACGGACTGTGTTCTGACAGCAAACGCGACTTAGCGTCTGGGAGGTCATAAGTTAACAGCTCTGCTCGGAAAGCGGGAAGGCTGGAGGACAAAGGGAGGGAGAGCTGCTGAGCCCCCGGACGACAGAGCTCAGTTTGGTGGGGAACAAAGGCGCTTGCCAGCGCCATCTCCCTCGCCCATCCCCCAGCCAAAATCCCAAAGGGAACCGGTTCCCGCCAGGGAACTTGCTCGCTCCGCGCAAACACCCAACTCTGTGCTCCTGCGGAGCCAAACCTCCGGCAGCGGATCTGACTCCCTCGCTGCCACAGGGCCCCTCCTGAAGTGGATCACCTAAGGAGAAGCGAGCTAAGCCTGCCCCTCCTGCCCCCGTGCACCTTGCCTACCCACCCCAGCTAATACGCCAGATCCCCAGCACTACAAGCCTGGCAGTGTGCAAGTAGCCCAGACGGGACACGCCACCCCACAGTGAATCCTGCCCCTAGAAGAGGGGAAGAGAAGGCACACACCAGTCGGACTGTGGCCCCAGCAGTGGGCTGGGGGCAGACATCAGGTCTGACTGCGGCCCCGCCCACCAACTCCAGTTATACACCACAGCACAGGGGAAGTGCCCTGCAGGTCCTCACCACTCCAGGGACTATCCAAAATGACCAAACGGAAGAATTCCCCCCAGAAGAATCCCCAGGAAATAACAACAGCTAATAAACTGATCAAAAAGGATTTAAATAATATAACAGAAAGTGAATTTAGAATAACAGTCATAAAATTAATCACTGGGCTTGAAAACAGTATAGAGGACATCAGAGAATCTATTGCTACAGAGATCAAGGGACTAAGGAACAGTCACAAGGAGCTGAAAAGCGCTTTAAACGAAATGCAAAACAAAATGGAAACGACGACAGCTCGGATTCAAGAGGCAGAGGAGAGAATAGGTGAACTAGAAGATAAAGTTATGGAAAAAGAGGAAGCTGAGAGAAAGAGAGATAAAAAAATCCAGGAGTATGAGGGGAAAATTAGAGAACTAAGTGATACACTAAAAAGAAATAATATATGCATAATTGGTATCCCACAGGAGGAAGAGAGAGGGAAAGGTGCTGAAGGGGTACTTGAAGAAATTATAGCTGAGAACTTCCCTGACCTGGGGAAGGAAAAAGGCATTGAAATCCAAGAGGCACAGAGAACTCCCTTCAGACGTAACTTGAATCGATCTTCTGCACGACATATCATAGTGAAACTGGCAAAATACAAGGATAAACAGAAAATTCTGAAAGCAGCAAGGGATAAACGTGCCCTCACATATAAAGGGAGACCTATAAGACTCGTGACTGATCTCTCTTTTGAAACTTGGCAGGCCAGAAAGGCTTGGCACGAGATCTTCAGTGTGCTAAACAGAAAAAATATGCAGCCGAGAATCCTTTATCCAGCAAGTCTGTCATTTAGAATAGAAGGAGAGAAAAAGGTCTTCCCAAACAAACAAAAACTGAAGGAATTTGTCACTACTAAACCAGCCCTACAAGAGATCCTAAGGGGGATCCTGTCAGAAAAAGTACCAGAGACATCAGTACACGCATAAAACATACGGACATCACAATGACTCTAAACCCGTATCTTTCTATAATAACACTGAATGTAAATGGATGAAATGCGCCAACCAAAAGACATAGGGTATCAGAATAGATAAAAAAACAAGACCCATCTATTTGCTGTCTACAAGAGACTCATTTTAGATCTGAGGACACCTTTAGATTGAGAGTGAGGGGATGGAGAACTATTTATCATGCTACTGGAAGCCAAAAGAAAGCTGGAGTAGCCATACTTATATCAGACAAACTAGACTTTAAATTAAAGGCTGTAACAAGAGATGAAGAAGGACCCTATATAATAATTATAGGGTCTATCCATCAGGAAGAGCTAACAATTATAAATGTCTATGCGCCGAATACCGGAGCCCCCAAATATATAAAACAATTACTCATAAACATGAGCAACCTTATTGATAAGAATGTGGTAATTGCAGGGGACTTTAACACCCCACTTACAGAAATGGATAGATCATCTAGACACATGGTCAATAAAGAAACAAGGGCCCTGAATGATACATTGGATCAGATGGACTTGACAGATTTAGAACTCTGCATCCCAAAGCAACAGAATATACTTTCTTCTCGAGTGCACATGGAACATTCTCCAAGATACATCATATACTGGGTCACAAAACAGCCCTTCATAAGTTTACAAGAATTGAAATTATACCATGCATACTTTCAGACCACAATGCTATGAAGCTTGAAATCAACCACAGGAAAAAGTCTGGAAAACCTCCAAAAGCATGGAGGTTAAAGAACACCCTACTAACGAATGAGTGGGTCAACCAGGCAATTAGAGAAGAAATTAAAAAATATATGGAAACAAACGAAAATGAAAATACAACAATCCAAACGCTTTGGGACGCAGCGAAGGCAGTCCTGAGAGGAAAATACATCGCAATCCAGGCCTATCTCAAGAAACAAGAAAAATCCCAAATTCAAAATCTAACAGCACACCTAAAGGAAATAGAAGCAGAACAGCAAAGGCAGCCTAAACCCAGCAGAAGAAGAGAAATAATAAAGATCAGAGCAGAAATAAACAATATAGAATCTAAAAAAACGGTAGAGCAGATCAACGAAACCAAGAGTTGGTTTTTTGAAAAAATAAACAAAATTGACAAACCTCTAGCCAGGCTTCTCAAAAAGAAAAGGGAGATGACCCAAATAGATAAAATCATGAATGAAAATGGAATTATTACAACCAATCCCTCAGAGATACAAACAATTATCAGGGAATACTATGAAAAATTATATGCCAACAAATTGGACAACCTGGAAGAAATGGACAAATTCCTAGACACCCACACTCTTCCAAAACTCAATCAGAACGAAATAGAAAGCTTGAACAGACCCATAACCAGCAAAGAAATTGAATCGGTTATCAAAAATCTCCCAACAAATAAGAGTCCAGGACCAGATGGCTTCCCAGGGGAGTTCTACCAGACGTTTAAAGCAGAGATAATACCTATCCTTCTCAAGCTATTCCAAGAAATAGAAAGGGAAGGAAAACTTCCAGACTTATTCTATGAAGCCAGTATTACTTTGATTCCTAAACCAGACAGAGACCCAGTAAAAAAAGAGAACTACAGGCCAATATCCCTGATGAATATGGATGCAAAAATTCTCAATAAGATACTAGCAAATCGAATTCAACAGCATATAAAAAGAATTATTCACCATGATCAAGAGGGATTCATTCCTGGGATGCAGGGCTGGTTCAACATTCGCAAATCAATCAACGTGATACATCACATTAACAAAATAAAAGAGAAGAACCATATGATCCTGTCAATCGATGCAGAAAAGGCCTTTGACAAAATCCAGCACCCTTTCTTAATAAAAACCCTTGAGAAAGTCGGGATAGAAGGAACATACATAAAGATCATCAAAGCCATCTATGAAAAGCCCACAGCTAACATCATCCTCAATGGGGAAACACTGAGAGCTTTTTCCCTGAGATCAGGAACACGACAGGGATGCCCACTCTCACTGCTGTTGTTTAACATAGTGCTGGAAGTTCTAGCATCAGCAATCAGACAACAAAAGGAAATCAAAGGCATCCAAATTGGCAAAGATGAAGTCAAGCTTTCGCTTTTTGCAGATGACATGATATTATACATGGAAAATCCGATAGACTCCACCAAAAGTCTGCTAGAACTGATACATGAATTCAGCAAAGTTGCAGGATACAAAATCAATGTACAGAAATCAGTTGCATTCTTATACACTAACAATGAAGCAACAGAAAGACAAATAAAGAAACTGATCCCATTCACAATTGCACCAAGAAGCATAAAATACCTAGGAATAAATCTAACCAAAGATGTAAAAGATCTGTATGCTGAAAACTATAGAAAGCTTATGAAGGAAATTGAAGAAGATATAAAGAAATGGAAAGACATTCCCTGCTCACGGATTGGAAGAATAAATATTGTCAAAATGTCAATACTACCCAAAGCTATCTACACATTCAATGCAATCCCAATCAAAATTGCACCAGCATTCTTCTTGAAACTACAACAAGCAATCCTAAAATTCATATGGAACCACAAAAGGCCCCGAATAGCCAAAGTAATTTTGAAGAAGAAGACCAAAGCAGGAGGCATCACAATCCCAGACTTTAGCCTCTACTACAAAGCTGTCATCATCAAGACAGCATAGTATTGGCACAAAAACAGACACATAGACCAATGGAATAGAATAGAAACCCCAGAACTAGACCCACAAACGTATGGCCAACTCATCTTTGACAAAGCAGGAAAGAACATCCAATGGAAAAAAGACAGTCTCTTTAACAAACGGTGCTGGGAGAACTGGACAGCAACATGCAGAAGGTTGAAACTAGACCACTTTCTCACACCATTCACAAAAATAAACTCAAAATGGATAAAGGACCTGAATGTGAGACAGGAAACCATCAAAACCTTAGAGGAGAAAGCAGGAAAAGACCTCTCTGACCTCAGCGGTAGCAATCTCTTACTCGGCACATCCCCAAAGGCAAGGGAATTAAAAGCAAAAGTGAATTACTGGGACCTTATGAAGATAAAAAGCTTCTGCACAGCAAAGGAAACAACCAACAAAACTAAAAGGCAACCAACGGAATAGGAAAAGATATTTGCAAATGACACATTGGACAAACGGCTAGTATCCAAAATCTATAAAGAGCTCACCAAACTCCACACCCGAAAAACAAATAACCCAGTGAAGAAATGGGCAGAAAACATGAATAGACACTTCTCTAAAGAAGACATCCGGATGGCCAACAGGCACATGAAAAGATGTTCAACGTCGCTCCTTATCAGGGAAATACAAATCAAAACCACACTCAGATATCACCTCACGCCAGTCAGAGTGGCCAAAATGAAGAAATCAGGAGACTATAGATGCTGGAGAGGATGTGGAGAAACAGGAACCCTCTTGCACTGTTGGTGGGAATGCAAATTGGTGCAGGCGCTCTGGAAAGCAGTGTGGAGGTTCCTCAGAAAATTAAAAATAGACCTACCCTATGACCCAGCAATAGCACTGCTAGGAATTTATCCAAGGGATACAGGAGTACTGATGCATAGGGGCACTTGTACCCCAATGTTTATAGCAGCACTCTCAACAATAGCCAAATTATGGAAAGAGCCTAAATGTCCATCAACTGATGAATGGATAAAGAAATTGTGGTTTATATACACAATGGAATACTACGTGGCAATGAGAAAAAATGAAATATGGCCTTTTGTAGCAACATGGATGGAACTGGAGAGTGTGATGCTAAGTGAAATAAGCCATACAGAGAAAGACAGATACCATATGGTTTCACTTTTATGTGGATCCTGAGAAACGTAACAGAAACCCATGGGGGAGGGGAAGGAAAAAAAAAAAAAAAGAGGTTAGAGTGGGAGAGAGCCAAAGCATAAGAGACTGTTAAAAACTGAGAACAAACTGAGGGTTGATGGGGGGTGGGAGGGAGGGCAGGGTGGGTGATGGGTATTGAGGAGGGCACCTTTTGGGATGAGCACTGGGTGTTGTATGGAAACCAATTTGACAATAAATTTCATATATTAAAAAAAAAATTACTCTAAGTATTTAAAACAGAGGAAACTTAATACTGGCAATTGGTTCCCCAGGTGATGAAAGAGCTTAAAGAGAAATGGGATGGTGAAGCAACCTGCTAGCAGCAGCAGCAGCAGCAGCAGCAGCAGCAGCAGCAGCAGCAGGAGGAGGCCTAGAGGCAGCAGGTTATTGTAGCCCAACAGCCAAGGTTACCTGGAGGAATTTGAAACCATGGAATTGCTTCTCCTCCCCCATCATGCTCTGCATCCAGTAATACTAAGTAAACATGAATGGATTTCAGAGCAAATAAGCTGAGGCCCAGCACAAACAATATTTGTAAATTAGTCGATATCTTATCTCTTAGTGTCAAATGCTTTCTAGCCAGAAAAATGGAATGCACAAGTAATATTTACTCACTACTGCCATTCTTTTCCTCATGTCTCTCACCCAAACTGTAAGAAATAAAAAAAATGAATACTATATTTTTTAAAGCTCTCAAGGTAATTGAGATTATGTCCGTACCACCTCTCTTCTTTCCATCCTCCTTACCTAGCAACAAGGCTCTACTTCATGTCAAAATTCAAAATTTGAGCAATGGTATGCTTAAATGTTGACATTCTTAATGATTTTTCCCTTCTTTCCTACTTTAAAATTGGAAGGAAAAATAAACCTAACAAATCCAAAGAAATGGTATTCTATGATAAGGAGTCCAAGACTACTGAATCAATAATATTTTTTAATAATACCAGAGCTTCATACCAGAGAGTGTATTCAAAATAAAATACAATTTTCATTCTAATTTTTTATTCCTCAAAATAAAAAATTTAAGAAAACACTATGGCTTTATATAGCACTTCAAAACTAAACTCTTTTAAGATATAGATTGGTATGTTTTACAAGGAGGGAAAAAGGCACTCCCTGACCTCTCAAGAGCATAACTGGACACCTTGGCACCATCTATAATGATTTGGCCCCAATCCTACTTATAACAGTAAAAAGTAGAGGCAGCAGAACCCAGGTCTGAAGCTAGGGGACAATTAGTTCCATCCATTAGTGGAAATTTTACGGGTTCAGTAAATGAGGAGTGTCTGGTTGAGTTCTTAGGAGGAAAGGGGGAATATGGTATAGTAAAGCCATAATATACTACTTATTCAGAACCTTTTCAGGAATCTTAAGGTCACCTGCCTTCCAGTCCCAAAGAAATATAACCTTGCAAAAACTTCCCTGGCCATTTACAACCCGCCTGGCTAAGCTTTCCCTTGGGGCCTGAAGGACGGACCCTTCTGCTGACTCAGGCAGACAGGTTATCCTGAAGCCTTTTCTAAATCCGCATATCCAGCCTCATCTGTCTTGCACAGAATACAAGGCTAAGATAGTATCCACAGATGTACCCAGGCTACTGTAGTCAGATTGAACCCCTCTTCTGAGGGGGTGGTATTTGGTCAGGTAATTAAGGAGTGAATAGTAGGGTTCCTCAGGTGACCATGAGAGTCACCTCCATGAGAATTCAGAAACCTGAAGTCTAGTGTGAGGAGACATGGTCACAGACAGAAGAGAGATTCAGATTAGTGGCTCTGACATATCTTTTCAACAACACCTTCCCATCAACTTAGAAAGTGTTCCCACGGAGTGTGGACTTCACTTATTCCCTGGGGTATCCAAGATCTCAGAATGCACTGAAGAGCACATAGTGAGCAGCTAAAAGTCCTCAAAGATCTTTATCTCTTTCTTGTATCCATGGTATCCATCTGTTTATTCATTTATTCCTTTGGCATTGTCTGTCCTTCCTCTCCACACTCACCTTCATTATCAGAGTAGGTTTGAACAACAAATGAACAAAATTAAGAGGTATTTTAAAGTTCTTTCCCTATAAGATATTGTATTTTGAAGAGCTGTTCTTTTTTTTTAATTTATTTTTTAACATTTATTCATTTTTGAGAGACAGAGTGCAAGTGGGGGAGGGGCAGAAGGAGAGGGAGACACAGAATCCGAAACAGTCTCCAGTCTCCGAGCTATCAGCACAGAGGCCAACTCAGGGCCCGAACTCACGAACTGTCAGATCATGACCTGAGCCGAAGTCGGAGGCTTAACCAACTGAGCCACCCAGGCGTCCCTGAAGAGCTGTTCTTTATAGGGTGTTTGGTGCTTTTTAATAATGATGAAATCACCTTGCCATTTGTAGTCATTTATAACCCAATCACTTCTCTTAATTTACTTTTTTCATAATTTATAAAATAAAATTCTTTGTTTTTATTAAGCTATAATTTATAATCCCACATATTTAAAATTGATTAATTTTACTTTATAAGAACAGGTATGTTTTATTAAAATCATTTAAATGTGTTTGAGAAAATAGGAAGCAAAATAAGGATAAGGCATAAAATAGTGCTGGAGGTGAAGCTAATGCCAAAACCACACACACACACACACACACACACACACACACACACACGCGCGCGCGTGCGCGCGCAAGTACACCCTGAGCTCAAAACAACTGTATTGCAATAGGTGGCCTAGGGGTTTATCTCTAAGCTAACAGAGAACATAAAAATGCAACCATAGTAGCTGATTCATCAAACAATTTATAAGGTCCATTAGATAAAAGCAGCTAGTCCTGACATGAAAACTGAAACAAAATCCCCTCGTACAATGTAATAAAATACTTATCAATAACAAACATACCAAAAACACAACTGCAATATTTTAGGGCCATTTCTTGTAGTACTCTTAAGTATAAGCCAGTATCATCATGATAAAGCCTAATTCTACCAAAGAGGTGAAGCTGGTTCAGTTATAAGGGTTAGCTCTATGCTGGCATAATTAATAAAGGAATAGGCTTAAGACTGTGGAAATAAGAATGGATGTTCAAAGTACAATAAATCTTCTTTAAAGGTTAATTCTCTCATTTAGGCTTTGACAGCTTCAAGGGGCAATGAGTTTGCTCTCTAGCCCCTGGACTTCTGCTCTTTTGTGTTGTTAAAAACCAACCCGTATACCTTAACAGTAGCGGTAGGGTTTTATAAGACAGCACTCTCATAAAAATCACACCTTACAAGGACATAAAACTAACTGGAAGATATCCCACATCTGCTCAGGGATTAATCAAAGACAGGTCAAAGTCTTCCTTATGCATTTATTTGGATCAGCTTCAATATTCACACCAAAGTATCGTCAAGATCCCAAAGTTTTATTGCATTTAATTTTGCTCCATTAACTTTGGCCTGGAAAAATGTAAACATAATTATTAACAAGTTCATATATTCATTCATTCAGTTAATATCTATGAGCCCCAGCTCTTCTAGGTACTGGAGAAATAGTAGGAAACAAAACAGACAAAAATCCAATCCTAAAGGATCTCACTTTTTAATGAATACCTGAATTGATCACAAACAAATTTTAATAAAACATTCTTTGATTATCTGGTTTTGAAAAGGCCTATTTCTAAGCATTGTCTCCAAAATAAGCTATTTTAAAAGCTAAACTCCATCTCATTGTCTAACACACAAATCTTCTTAAATACAATGTCTTTTTTGCAATCATTTTGGAGACCAATGTTTTTCTCGCCATCTTTTTATTATCTAAAGAATTTTTTTTAAGGTAGGCTTCAGGCTCATTGTAGAGCCCAATGCAGGGCCTGAACACATGACCCTGAGATCAAGACCTGAGCTAAGATCAAGAGCCAGATGCTTAACTGATTGAGCCACACAGGCACCCCTCTGAGAAAATCTTAGTTTATTTTTATTAAGGAATTTCCAATATGAGTCCTTATTGCAAATACATAAAATCATTACTTTTGGAGCATTACATGAATGGTGGCATTGTGTATATTCTTGGGAAGCACATTTTAATACTTTATTGAATATTGAAAACAATTTTTATCAGTTATTCAAGAAATCTCACCTCAAAAATTGGTTTCTAGTAACAAGTACTTATCAAATCTGACAGTTTTGTAAAAGCTATTTCATATTCTATCTTCGTGATTAGTCTTTATAAATTAATGCTAACTTTCTATGTTTTGTATGTCTGGTGTATTTATTAAATGCTTATAAATCAACCAAATACTAGCTTCTGTTTAGTGAGGAATTGACATTAATCAAACATATTACCAAAGACGTGAGAAATGAATTATAGTTTCATTAAACCCAGATTTTGGAAAAGATCTCTAATTCATAAAATAATACTGGATTATAATATGCAGTAATTTACAGAGAGTATATATGCCCAGACTTGTACACTAAATTGCACTAGTGTTTCAAAGAGAGTTATAATGCTCCATTTTGTCTATTATTTTGTCAGAGCTATATCATAATAAATTATATAACATAACCACCTTGGAAATTATATATGTTGTATGAAATATTTCACCTAATAAGGAGTTAATATTAGAAATATGCTGCATTAATGAAATATCGTTCAGGAAAAAGAGTTTTTAAGTCATGAAAATGGGCAAAAATAAGAAGGCTTACCGAAGGAATACAAAACAGTCTCAGCACAAAATGCTGTAAGTTTGATTATTTTTTATTTCTTACAGCTATTTGTCATAGTAAATATTTAGGTACATTAATTTCAAAGACTGCATATAGCCTAAAATATGGCAGAAATTAGGAGCTACCAAATGAATGTAAAAACTTTCTTTTTTTTTTTTTTTTTTTTTTTTTTTTGTGTGTCAACATATGCTTTTATTTCTACTTGGTAGATACCTAGGCACAGAATATCTGAGTAAGATGGCCTAACATTTTGAGAATCTGTCAAACTGTTTTACAAGATGCTGCATCTATATTCCTATTAGCAATGTGTGAGCTTCCAATTTCTTAGCGTCCTTGCCAACACTTGTGTATCTTCTTTGGAGACATATCTCACATTCTTTACTCATTTATGTTGTCTTTTTATTATTATTGAGTCGTAAGTGTACTTTACATATTTTGGATACACATCCCTTACCAGAGATATGATTTGCAAGTATTTTGTCCTGGTCTGTTGGTTTTCTTTTTACTTTCTTGATGATGTCCTTGAGTTATTCTTTTTTTTTTTTTTTTTTAATGTAAAAACTTTCAAGAGGGTTTTATTTTAGGCAAAGTGGTAATTAGATGATTTTATAAGTAGGAAAACTGACTCTTTTAAGGCAGATTTTTTCCAAAGGCAAAAACGCAGAGCAGGCAAAAAGGAAGCAAAGACTCAAGAGCAATTAACAAATTTGAACCCATATTACATATTTTAAAACAGCAACAAAAAAGATCTTTAGCAAGTGAAGATTAGAAGGAAAATAGCAATAGCTAACATGTATTGGTGTACTGAGCCCTTAGTCTCTGTTCTAGTCACTTTACACGTACTCATTTCGTTGTTTTTTTAACTGGTTATTTTTTGTAAACTTTATTTCCATCTTGTTTGCTTTTGTGAAAAAGCAGCTTAAGACCACTCACTGGTCCTATCCATGTGGCCTAAGTAGTGGGAGCTGAAGAGCAGTCTTTAGTCGGGAACCGCACCTTTAGTCGGAGACCACTCTGCAACTTACAGGTTGAGTAGCAGTAAATTTAGGAGCTGGAGCAGTCCTTTCACACTGAAATTCCTCGTTGGTCACAGCCTTTTCAGCAGTGGCCTGTTCTTCCTTTTCAATCTCTTCAGGATCTCTGTAGAAATAGAGATCACACATGACGGGAAATGGTGCCACACATGCACAGAACTTCCTGGGCCAGCATCCACCTCATCAGGCCCACAGAGTGAAGTCCCTGATTGTTGAAAGGGATGGCAATGTCCATATAGTGCAGAGGAAAGAATGTGTTACACAGAATAATGGCAAGTAGGTTAACATAAGATGCCTCTGTGAATGCCTGGTGGTCAGCCCTGGGATCAGTAACCACCAGAAGTCTTGGTTTTCAGAAGGTTGCCTGGATTTGGTTAGTGAAGCTTTCAGGAGTGAAGCCCCCAGAAACAGCAATGACTGCAGTAGCAGCAGCAAATTTCAGCACAGCTCACTGGCCAGTATTCCTGGATGTTATGACACTGACAACAGCTGGGTTTTCAGTGGCAACAATAGTACGAACTGCCAGCAGAAGCTTCTCCCAGGTTTATGATGTAGATACCATCACTTTGTATCTACATCACTTTGTAGATGTACTGTGCCACCTAAGTGGGTTCCTGCTGCAAGGAATTTGAGGACATACTCCTCCTTCATTTGCAGGACATCAAGGACTCTGGACACTGTGAAAGATTCCCTTTAAGTTGACAGGAATGCAAAACGACGCCAAAAGGACCCCTCCCTGAGGAGTTTGGGGGAAAATGCTCACTTAATCTTCACAACAACCCTTCGAATCAGCACTATTGTTACCTCTATTTTGCAGACAAGGAAACTGAGCCACAAAGACTCAGAAAAACTTGCTCAAGGTCATCATCTAGGAAGTTATACTCAGGTATTCTGGCTCCAGGACCCTATGATATCCTTAATATTATAACAAATATCTTTAAAAATCATATTTAAAATGAGAAAGTAGAGGCATATTCTGTAAATTAATTAGAAGACAATAATGTCTACTATATCATGTATCATTTGGAAATGTAGAAATGAAAGAAGGAAAGACGGGAAAAAAAGGAAGAAAGGTAAGAAAAATATATGTATGTAAGTGATAAATCACTAAATTCTACACCTGAAGCTAACATTACACTGTATGTTAACTAATTAGAACTTAAATAAAAATTTGGAGAAAGAAAAATAATAAAAAAGTAAAATGATAAGACTGAATAAAAATAAAACAGAGAAAAAATTATGCAAGCTGTCTCCCTAGAAAAATCTCCGGTATGCAGATAATCTAAATAACTGAAAATCATTTTTAGCCACTTCTGGTTATACTAGGGTACATATATGTGTATGAAGGCACATACACCTATCTTATAGATGTAATGTATTATGTGTACATATATGTATATACTATATATTAATACATTATGTATACACATATATGTGTGTCATATATAACACATTGAATGACATGTGTATATACATTATACTTATGTATATATTAACCATATATTAACACTTATATAATAAATCTTCAATAGGTATCTGTTGAATGAATGAAAGAATCAATATACACATATATGCTTTTTGGAAGCTATGCATGCACTATTCAAAAACCTTCAATAAGGAAGGGTGGATTTGGGCTCTTAATTTCACTTTATACTTCTTCATATTGTTTCCATTTTCTGCTAGTATTCATATATTCCTCCTTATTTTTCCATGTCTACTATAATTACTTAGAAAATGGGATTATAGGACATTTTTTGCTTTATATTAAAATACTAATAAATATTAAGAAACACAATATTATTTGTTGACTACTTTTTTTTAGTTTTTTTTCACACTTATTTATTTTTGATATAGAGAGACAGAGCACAAGCTGGGTTGGGGCAGAGACAGAAGGTGACACAGAATCCGAAGCAGGCTCCAGGCTCCGAGCTGCCAGCACAGAGCCCGCCATAGGGCTCGAACTCACAAACTGTGAGATCATGACCTGAGCCAAAGTCAGATGTTCAACCAACTGAGCCACCCAGGTGCCCATATTGACTACTTTTTCATTAATGTTAGGAATCTAAGGGAGACCACACACACCTTAAAATTTATATGAATCAACCCAGAGCAATACAATAGATGTTACCCAAAGAACAAGATTTTTGTGTTTTTGTTTTGGGGGGCTGTGATTTTGGTATTGGTTTTGTTTGATTAGAAGGCTCATCCCATAAATGTCCAGTTCCCCAGATTAAATAGATGGAAAATCAGAGGTAAGAGTGTCACCATAGTCAGATGATAAACACAACCACCTATACTTCTTACTTTTAAACTTAAGTGTCATCTTCCACTAAAATCCTTTCATTTATTCTGTGGATCTGTCTCGACAATCATGCAGCCATAATTTAAATAAGTGTCAAAGCTAAAATCCTCTTAGAAATAATCTTTCTTCCTACTCTTCTTTTTTGCCTTCCAGTAATTAGTGTACCTGTGGGCAGGTGGTATAAAGGCTATGAAGTATTTTAACAGATTTTTTTGGTTTCATGATTAACTGATAGAAAACTGAAGTGTTACCCCCTCTTACATGTAATCAAGTAAAGATTATAGTTTTGATTAGCCATTGAATAAGTCCAGAAACATAATCAGATACTTGCCTATTTTGTCAACCTCTGATTTAGAGTCTTTATTGCAATTGAATGGCCCTAATCGACTAACAAATAAGATATCTGATTTAAGTAGACAAGTAATAAAATGGTTTTGCTATGAAAAGTTTCCTTCTCGCTTATGCAAAGAGATGAGTTAAAGTCTTCCTAATGGTCCATTAAAGACTATAAGTATTTGATATGTAAGGTAAGATCACTTTCAGTGTTCTGATGTAAGTTAGAATCTTTATTTTATCATCTCTTCTCAAATCAATCAAAATTATTTCTTGGGCCCTTGCAATATAAAGCACCCAGAGGAGGAAGAATCATAATCTTTACCTAAAAATGTTCATCTCATTAGAAAAATAATACAACTAGGTAAGAAGAAGTAGAAAATTAAATATTCTATTGCAGTATAAAATTGTGCCATACAGACAGTAAATCTTCATTTTCTTTCTATTTTTGTCACTCCTAAGATCTTTCTATTCTTTTAATAGCCCCTCTACCTTTCAATATTGGGTATCTTTAGGGCTAATTTTTCTACCCCCTTCTCTACACACTCTTTCAGTGATCTCATCCTTTCCTATGGCTATGAAACCATACAAATTTTGGTGCTTCCTGAATATAATGCCCAGTACAGACCTTAAACGTGATAGCCTCTTCCCTAGCTTATACATCTGCTCAAATATCTCAGATGTTTCTAAAATTTAGCCTCTCCAAAATTGATCTCTTGATCATCCTTCTTTAACACCAAGTCTGCTTCCTCTCTCGATTTCTCAATCTCTATACTGCTAAAGCCAGAAAAATCTGAGAATTGTCCTTGATACCTTACCACTTTTCCTTGACTCCTATATTTAGTCCACTATAAAATCTGGTTAACTTGACTTTCAAAATATTACTTAAATTACTTACATTTCTCTTCTCATTCTGATTGGTTACCTGGCCTCCCAGCATTTGCCCTTTTTTGCCCTCCTCCCTCCTCCATTCATTCTCCACATGGCAGCCCAAATGACCAATTGAAAGTGAAAATTGCAGGGCACCTGGCTGGATTGGTTGGTTGAGCTCTGACTTTGGCTCAGGTCATAATCTTGCAGTCCATGAGTTCAAGCCCCATAGCGGGCTCTGTGCTGACAGCTCAAAGCCTGGAGCCTGCTTCGGATTCTGTGTCTCCCTCTCTCTCTACCCTTCCCCTGCTCATGCTCTGTCTCTCTGTGTCTCTGAAAAATAAATAAACATTACAAATTTTTTTTGATTTAAAGTGAAAATCCCATTATGTCACTTTTTCTTAAAAGCCTTCAAGAACTTCCCATTGTATTTAAGATAAAGTATAAGCACAATTTAAATCATATACCTTGCACCCTTTATGTCTCAAATAAAATTATTTTTTTCACAATACATTATAATTTTTTAATACATTTATTATGGGTAGTTTTCATCTTTGTTTTGGTTTTATCAGTTTGTCTGTTTACCCACCCCTACCAGGCTCAAGACTGCATGAAGCAGAAACCATGCCTCCTTATACACATGATCTCATTTAATCTTCAAAATAACTCTATTTTATTTATTATCCCTATTTTACAGATGAGGAAAATGGCT
The DNA here is from genome assembly GCF_028018385.1 of Neofelis nebulosa. Lineage (NCBI taxonomy): Eukaryota > Metazoa > Chordata > Mammalia > Carnivora > Felidae > Neofelis > Neofelis nebulosa. The sequence goes on along the minus strand of NC_080783.1, from coordinate 92,262,845 downwards.
CAGAGAAGATGAGTGGCTTTCCTGAGGATACACATCTGATATAATGAAAAACTTGATTTAAACCAAGATCTATGGGAAGCTGAGGGCTATATAATTATATATGATGTTGTATCATCTCCCACAGGAGATGTCCAAAAGCACAGCTATACTAGGGAACTTCCTCTTGTAAATTACTAATACGTTACAATCAACATGAAAGGAAGTCTCAAAAATGTCAATGTCAAACACTTTGTTAACTGAATAATTGGAAAGGAGGTAGGGTAAGAAACTGTTTGCTCCACTTTGTGGGGTGGGGGGGAGTGTGGTGCACACAGCATTTTTATATATAAAAACGTCAAGTGTTAAGAGCTTTCTCTTTTTTTTTAACATTTATTTATTTTTGAGACAGAGAGAGACAGAACATGAACGGGGGAGGGTCAGAGAGAGAGGGAGACACAGAATCCGAAACAGGCTCCAGGCCCTAAGCTGTCAGCACACAGCCTGACGCAGGGCTCGAACTCATGGACCGCGAGATCATGACCTAAGCTGAAGTCGGACGCTCAACCGAATGAGCCACCCAGGCACCCCGGTTAAGAGCTTTCAAGAAAGATGACCCAAATCCCAATTCCTCTATTTCAATTTCCTAATATGTAGTTTTAAGATTTAAGAATTAAATGAGGCAATAGGTATGATGTATTTAGCATAGTCTTATATTCAAATAATACTTACTAGTATATTAATCAGTCTCTTTTTTAGCACAGCTGCACAATCACATGGTGAGAGAAGAGAAGAGACACTGGAGAATGTGCTGTCAGTTTTAAGTCTGAGGGTGCTCATTGTCATGTACCAGTGAATATGGAGTAATTCCAGTCAAGCAAAATGGAATCCCCCAAGGTTCACGAATTGGAACGAGCTCCAAATCCCTGTACTTGATGATGATGCCGTCTAGAACGTATGGAGAATGTTACAGATGAATTCAGTTCATGGTTCTTTCAAGCTCTGACCCTATCCTTCCTACTTTATTCTGTATACTTAAATCTCTTTTAGTATCCTTCAAGGATTCCCTAGTGCCTTGCTCTCACCCCCCACTCCTCAGGACTGTAGTTCTGATCCCCACATCCCTAGTTCCCCTTCCTGGGGCTTGTTCTCCCAGGGCTGCCAGCCTGGACTGAGATAAATCATCTCAGGGAATACTGAATTTCCTATTGTTATAGTCTGTGGTCCTGTGGTCCCTCCCCTGGTAGTAGTGATCATGCTAGCAGCCACCAGTTGTCCACAATCATGTTTTTGGATACCTTGTTCTGCTAATACTCTATGCCTCCTCCTTCTCTATCTGCAAAATAAGGGTAAGTTCTATTGTTCATCATTCTACTATGTGTGGAAGTAGTAATGGAATCATGTTCAATCCCTTTGTTCCATAATGTAATGTAATTAACGTCTCTGCTATTAACCCCTATTAAAAGGTTAAAATTCTAAAGCCCCAAGACGCACATATTGGATACTTATAGAAGAAAATGCTGGGGGGTGGGAGAATTTCTAACATCACTCCAGAATAAACCTAATATATTCAAAAGTAGTTAATTAATAACATAGTTTTTGTAAAGCACAAGAAAACTGTCATTTCTTTAGAACTGATATTAAAGTTGAACTAATTATGAATTATAATCATTAAAAATACTTTGGGGAATAGTTTCAAAATGCTCATATATATTACTGGCTTTGGGTAAAAACAAGGAAGGGAATCAAACTCAGGAGCCCTCCTAATTTTTCTGTCAGTGATATTCTCTAATTTTTTTCTTTTTTTTTAATTTCTTTTTATTTTTTTCATCTTTTTTTATCTCTAATTTCTGATGACACTGCTCCCATTCCCAAATGCCATCACTTTCCTCATGACACATAATCACCATGCAAAAGAGATGTTTCTCCAGTCCATTGTCTATATCCATCACAATTCATTACCTCTGTCACAGATCTTTCCTTCCCTGGCCACACCACTTCTTGCTGACTGCTTTTTCCTAGCCCCTTGCTAACTTCTGTTAGATCTTTTTTCAGTGACTAGTGTCATATGGCATTACGAATGGGGCCAGGGCTTAAACTCTACTTACCCATTGAATTCTAGCATACCTTTCCCAAAAAACCCAGGTGCATTCATTTCATCTTTCGATGCTGCCAGATTAGCAGCCTGCCTTCTTTGTAATTATTTGTGAAAACAAATGAAAACATAACAAATAAGACTTATTAGAAACAAGGGTAATGAATCTGAGTCCAAGACCTTTCTCTGCTGACATGCAAAGGTATTAAAATAAGTCAATGAATTGGCAAGGGTCTGGCCCAAGGCAGATTCTAACGAAGAGCAATAAGACCTCTGAGAGGGAACACAGCATACAAGATAGAAGTAGTTTGGAAGCATGAGTACGTCTCTTTATCAAAGCTATGGGTGAGTTGAGACTTCTGGTTCTCCCCACATATAACATTGAAAATTCAATTACTATTAGCACAATGAATTTTGGTAATACGAGTGTACTTTATGGGCCATGACAGGGTGAGTGGCTCTGAACTGAAAGAGATTTTACCACTCATGAAGCTACTGTTGCCGGGACAAATCAGCTAGTGTTCATGGCAGGAAGGAATGCAGAGCCATCGGTGGTAGATTTCTAGATCCACTAATGGTGGCATGGAGGTCTCAGAAAGAGTGGTCAATATGGTGGCTGTCCTCAAGGAGGGCATCAGTTTCTGCTCCCCCAGCAGGAAGCAGCATGGGAGAATGGTAGGAAATGGTTCATGAACACTATATACTCTCCTGGAGAGCTTCAGAGATATTTAAGGAGAGAAACACCTGGAGATACTATTAAGTTTTATAGTAAAGTAGATAGACAACCAAATAGCCAGCCCAGGGGTCAAAAATCATGCCACGGATTAATCTGTTTGGCCACCACAATATTGGTAAACAACTGAATTTGAAGGATTTGGCAGGTATCCTCAACTGCCTCAAGCCCCAACTCTCCCTTTTGTCTTATTCCTGCTTTTCACATATTCACAGGTAAATTCCTGCCCCACCCTTCCTTGGAAGAAGAGACTAAGCCTTAGCAATTGCACTTCCCATCACATCCCACCACAACTGGTGCATGATGGGCACTCAATAAGTGTTAATGGGAAAGGAAAGCAACACTTCCTTGCTGTTTTGGCTCTAACTAGGGCCTGTGCTGAAAAGAGTTAGATAGTTAGATACTATCTAACTATCTAAACTATCTAAAGTGTTGGCATATTCACAAGAGATTTAAGCACTGGAAACCCCTCAATGCTTCCTCCAAAACAAGTCTTTAAGGACACAGCTCTTCTAAGGCACACAATACTGGAGACTGAAGTAGTTCCAGTGCTTTCCCTGAGTTCTGCATTGGACCTTAGGAATACCAGAACAGGGGGTGGGAGGACAGGAAGCAGGATTTAACTCTGTCCAGTTTTATCAAGAAGAATGATCGCTACTGCTCTCCCAGCAAGAACAGCAATCCTAGTCAAATCACACATCATCTTCCTCTCATTCTTTATACAGTCACAGTGAAGCTGAAAAGTCTCTCAAAACACAAAATTGCTTTGCTAGCCTTTTTAACATTAACACAGAAGACAAGCTCCCTTCCAGCATACATTTGAAAGTGGGGAATTTTACTTAACCCAAATAAACTTGGTGCATCTCATTATAAAATATAAATAAATAAAAGGGAGAGAGAGAAAGAAAGAAAATGTACCACCTAGGAATATGAATACATTTTTACAATTGCTTCGAGATTCAGAGTGTGAATTTTTTAATACTTAATATCCTAAGTTGTTTTCTTCATTTCCACAGAAATAACTCTTCAAGTTCAGAGTTTATTTTTTGAACTACTTTTTTTTTCTGAATCAGTGAGAAAAAAATTACCATATCTTTCAGCTATATAAAATAGTTTTACAGTTTAGCACTTGAAGAACAACCCCCATCAATCACTAGTAGTAACTGAGGCACTTTATGTACCAAACAACTTAAGTTTAAATTGAAACATCACTGATTGGCAACAAAACAATTTTTGCCTTTCTAGTTTCTAGCATGACTTCTTATCAATAGATGTTAAGTCTAAGGTAAAGTCAATCTTGTGGTTCTATTTAAAATATTTCTAGGACCTAGGGGGTGAATGCTGGGAAAATCCTGTCCAATTATTAAAAAGCATGTTAGAAGTATATATGTTTTCTTGCAAATACTTACTGCCTGAGGAAAACTCCTTAAGGACATTATTATCTTTCTAACACCATTACAAGAAGAAATATTTAGCAGTCTGATTAAATACAGGTTGAATCTGCTAAGTAATAAAAGCACATTTTGGAAGCAAACAAAGTTGTTTATTCCTTGCAAGTTGGCAGTGTATTAACATACAAACTAATTATATTCTCTACCCTCCCAACCCCCCCAAAAAAAGAAAAGTCAGTGTTCTTCTGTTTTGCATACTATTTTCTACTAAAACATTTCAGTTCTGTCCAGTAGCTAGGGAGTTATTTTTGTGGGAAAACATTCTGGGACAGCATTCTAGAACTTTGTTGTTAACAGATACGTATCTGTAGCATCATAAAAGATTAATTCTAAATAAAGAAATTTAAATTTCAATATAATACATTTTGTATATATTTATATGCATCAACATATACATATATTTATAATATGTGTATACATGTTTATTAACACACATTTCAAATCTCCCCATATAATGAAAGGAATCATATTTTTAGGCCCTTTTCTGAAGTCATTGAACAATTTCTATTTCTCTTACTGATAGAACAGCCAATTTCATAGAGAAAGAAGAGGGCTAAATAGCAGATTTGCTATTTATTCACTCATTCAACAAATATTTTTTAGCATCTTCTCTGTGTTAAGGCATTGCGTTAGATGCTGACATATTGTAGTGTATGAAACTTATAATCTAAGGAATCATTTGATATTCTAGGAAGCTAAATGAGAACACAGGAAGGTCATTCATTCCCTCCAATTCCTGCTAGATACGAAGAGAAAGATTCTTAAACACGTGAAATAAGTCCCACTTCCTCTCTCTCTGTGACGTATTCAATATAACAAACTTACTAGTTCCTTTCCAAAATAGTGAGCCAGGGATATAGAATAAAATGAAACCATGATCAAAGTGTGGAGTTCATTGGAGGTGCCTGAGTGATTCAGTCAGTTAAGCGTCTGACTTCACCTCAGGTCATGATCTCACAGTTCATGAGTACGAGCCCCACATAGGGCTCTGTGCTGACAGCTCAGAGCCTGGAGCCTGCTTTGGACTCTGTGTGCCCCTCTCTCTCTGCCCCTCCCTCACTTGTACTTTGTCTCTGTCTCTCTCTCAAAAATAAATAAACGTTAAAAATTTTTTTTTAAGTGTGGAGTTCCTTGCAGGTATATTTTCATTAGATTTTGTAATAAATAATAGAAGTGGTGTTTGTATGGAACCACAAAAAACCTGGAATAGCTAAAGTAATATTGAAGAAGAAAACCAAAGTGGGAGGCATCACAATCCCAGACTTTGGCCTCTACTACAAAGCTGTCATCATCAAGACAGCATAGTATTGGCACAAAAACAGACACATAGACCAATGGAATAGAATAGAGACTCCAGAATTGGACCCACAAATGTATGGCCAACTAATCTTTGACAAAGCAGGAAAGAATATCCAATGGAAACAAGACAGTCTCTTTAACGAATGGTGCTGGGAGAACTGGACAGCAACATGCAGAAGAATGAAACTAGACCACTTTCTTACACCATTCACAAAAATAAACTCAAAATGGATGAAGGACCTGAATGTGAGACAGGAAACCATCAAAACCCTACAAGAGAAAGCAGGAAAAAAACCTCTCTGACCTCAGCCGTAGCAATTTCTTACTTGACACATCTCCAAAGGCAAGGGAATTAAAAGCAAAAATGAACTATTGGGACCTCATGAAGATAAAAAGCTTCTGCACTGCGAAGGAAACAATCAACAAAACTAAAAGGCAACCGACAGAATGGGAAAAGATATTTGTAAATGACATATAGGACAAAGGGTTAGTATCCAAAATCTATAAAGAACTCACCAAATTCCACACCTGTAAAACAAATAACCCAGTGAAGAAATGGGCAGAAAACATGAATAGACACTTCTCTAAAGAAGACATCCAGATGGCCAACAGGCACATGAAAAGATGCTCAACGTCACTCCTCATCAGGGAAATACAAATCAAAACCACATTGAGATATCACCTCACGCCAGTCAGAGTGGCTAAAATGAACAAATCAGGAGACTATAGATGCTTGAGAGGATGTGGAGAAACGGGAAACCTCTTGCACTGTTGGTGGGAATGCAAACTGGTGCAGCCATTCTGGAAAACAGTGCGGAGGTTCCTCAGAAAATTAAAAATAGGTCTATGCTATGACCCAGCAATAGCACTGCTAGGAATTTACCCGGGGGATACAGGAGTGCTGATGCATAGGGGCACTTGTACCCCAATGTTTGTAACAGCACTTTCAACAATAGCCAAATTATGGAAAGAGCCTAAATGTCCATCAACTGATGAATGGATAAAGAAGATGTGGTTTATATATACAATGGAATACTACTTGGCAAGGAGAAAGAATGAAATATGGCCCTTTGTAGCAACGTGGATGGAACTGGAGAGTGTTATGCTAAGTGAAATAAGTCAGGCAGAGAAAGACAGATAGCATGTGTTTTCACTCATATGTAGATCCTGAGAAACTTAACAGAAGACCAGGGTGGAGGGGAAGGGGAAAAAAAAGTTACAGAGAGAGAAGGAGGCAAACCAAAGAGACTCTTAAATACGGAGAACAAACTGAGGGTTGATGGGGATGGGGGAGAGGGGAAAGTGGGTGATAGGCATGAGGAGGGCACCTGTTGGGATGAGCACTGGGTGTTGTATGGAAACCAAGTTGACAATAAATTATATCAAATAAAATATATCAAATATAATCAAATTATATCAAATAAATTATGGAAAAAATGGAATCCTAAATATTTTATGCTAGTGAGTCCTCATTATTAGAATATTAATAATTTATTAGATTTTTAATTAATCATAAAATCACTTTACACAATTAAGTCTAATTAATGCAGAGGGATTTCAGAGGAAAAATGTTCCAAAATACATCTCCTTTTTTTTTATTAAGGAAATAGCACAATTCGAGGTTGTTACACAGCACTTAAGCACAACTCAATTATTGGACAAGGAGGGAGATTTGCATAATAGCATTTTCATGGCTTAGGCAGAAGGTCACTTGGGGATTAGGAAGTGATGTACTTCTCAGGGTAAGCAAGCTTTAAGATGAGAAATCTTGTGATTCCTAGAATGACCTCCAGTTAGTTGGGAGAAGCTTCACAGGTAATTCCAATGTTCCTTCCCTGTTCCACATCCTCAAGTTGGGAACTGCTCCAATAGACTCTAAGTTCCTTAAGAATAGGATGATGCCTCACTCTTCTCTACATGCTAGTGTCCATAACAATATCTGACATAAAGTATTACAGACTCAGTGTTTGTGTTCCCACAAAATTCATATGTTGAAGCCCTAACCCCAGTACAGCTGTATTCGGAGAAAGGAAATAATTAAAGTTAGATGAAATCACAAAGGTAGGGCCTTGACCCAATAGGATTAGTGTCTTTATAAGAAGAAACACCAGAGACCTTGCATGTGCTCTCTCTCTCTCCACTTACCAAAGAAAGACCATACGAGTACATAGTAAGAAGGTGACCATTTGCAAACCAAGAAGAGAGCTCTCACCATAAACTGAATCAGCCAACACCTTAATCTTGGAATTCCCAGCCTCCACAACTATGACAAGATAAGTTTCTTTAAGCCACTTAGTCTAAGGTATTTTGTTATGGCAGCCTAAGCAGATGAATACAAAAAGAACCACTATGATTAGTTGTCAAATAAACAAATCTCTTCAAAATATTCCAGGATTTCTTTTTCAAACATTTTTTGAACACCTGCTGTGTCAGGTACTCTGGCAGTCAAAGTGTTATGAAATGAAAGAGAATTGAAGTCATGCTCTACATCTATAAAATGGGGAAAATATTATTACATTCTTAGGGTTCTGAGGAATAAATTATATAAAAAGACCTTAGCTCAGTGCTTACACAGAGGAATCACCCCATCATTTGTTATCATTATGTCTCAGGGTGACATGCCACAAATGAAAACTATAGACTTTTTTCTCTTTTTGTTGACAAAGATACCAAGAAAGTTGCTCACCCCACCTGCAATTTTCATGGGTATATTCTTTGTGTTGCCTTGGGGAATAGTGTTGGGACTTGGGTGAGGCAAGAAGAGATCTATACCCAAAATTTAAGGCTCATGTAAGCACAACCCTATAATCTACATGACACAGACAATGAGTACCTCCTTAAATTTTGTACTCTAGTTGCCTCCTTACCTCTCAGCCTTTTTAGGGAATCTCCTTTATGAGGATGAATCATCTTATAACTGCTAGAAGTAACCTTCTAAGGGAGTGTGGGAAGTTACTGCCATTTTGTGCAGAAAACAGGTATAATGAGACCATTTGGATTGTGAACATTTAGGGTGAAACTGCTTATACTGGGTTGAAAAGTTTTTCCCCAACATTCATGTTCATCCAGGAACCTCTGAATGTGGCCTTATTTGGAAACAAGATCTTTGTAGATGTAATCAAGTTAAGATGAGGCCACAATGAATTAAGACAGGCCCTAAACCCAATATGATGGGATTTAGGAAATTAGGACACAGAGACACAGAAACAGAGGGGAGAAAGATATTTAAAGATAGAAGCAGAGATTAGAGTGGTATATCTAGAAGCCAAGTAATGCCAAGGATTGCTGTCAACTTTCAGAAAACTACTGGAAGCAAGAAAGGATTCTTCCCTAGAGTCTTAGAAGGGAGAGTGGCCCTGCTGCCACATTGAATTCAGACTTCTAGCCTCCACAATGGTGAAAGGATAAATTTCTCTTATTTTAAGCCATCCAGTGCGTGCTCATTTGTTACAATGGCTCTGGGAAACTAATACACTGCTCATTCACTAGATGTAAATCCCTGGGGAGAGAAGGAAGAGAGGAGTCTGGATCTGTGAGGTATAGGACAGATCAGTCCTGACCCAGTGTCAGTGGGAACTCATTCCTCAGAGAGGGAGCTATCCATGTGAATGGAAAAACTGAGCACTAGGATCCAACCCTGGGAGCCAAGAGTGGGGCAGCTGTGACTGAGCTTAGCACTGGCGCTGGTGTGTCACCCTTCTTCAAAAACACATGGAAGTCCCTGGAGGGGTCTCATTGTCATTGTCAGGGGAGTGGAAGAGCAGGTTCTGACATCTCTGTAGGACCAGTGCTCATGAGGAACAATAAGTACCACCAACAGCCAATAGAAACAGCAGCTGTTTCTCCGTGTGAGTAGAGCTGCTGGACTGGCCGTCCTCTCTTCCTTGCACTAACTACACTCTCAGAGGTTCTAGACAGTTTCAAGGTGGGGAGACCTAACATAAACTTGAAACATGAGAAGGAGGAACCATGGAACTTATACAGAAAGGTGACACCCCTACTGAAGGACAAATAGGAGTTAGCCAATAGAAGCATGAATGACGGAGCGTTTCAGGTAGAGTGGCCAGCAAAATTGAGGGCCTTGTTTTGTTGTTGTTGTTGTTGTTGTTGTTGTTGTTGTTGTTTTTGGTCATTTGGTTTTAGGTTGGTGGTAATTTTACAATTTTTGTTTAATAAGTTTGTATTTATATGTATAGGTTTATCCTATAGGCTGATATTAATTATGAATAAAGATTTAGAAACCTTAATTCAGATGAACTGATTTCAGTTTAATACCCCCCCACACACACAATGAGGGCCTTGAATTGATAGAAAGATGGCACACTGAACATCTGAAAAGAATTGACAAAGACTAAATGTAGAGTTTGAAGGCATGAGATGGAGAAGTAATGTCTCTTTGTAGCAAGCCAGGGAAGTGGTGGAGTTGGTGGGAGTGGAGGGAAAACATCAGATCATAAAATCAGGACCACAATGGAGGTAACTGGAACTCCAAACACATTTCCAAGCATACGTGGTTGTTGGTTTTGCTGTACTGTTATACCACACTACAATTGCATTGGGAGTTGAATAGATTTTAGTAGGCTAGCCTAGGAATTATGTCACTATTTTTAATAATGTTCCTATGGACTGGGATTAAGGAGGGCACTTGTGATGAGCACTGAGTGTTTTATGTAAGTTATGAATAACTGGACTCTACACCTGAACCTAATGTTACACTGTATGTTAACGGACTGGAATTTAAATAAAAACTTGGAAAAAAAAACGTTTCTATGGACTGTTATACTCCTAAATTCCAAACAGCCAATTTACAAGGAGGTCCAATACATTTCTAAAAGGCAGACTAGACACTCCTCATCAGGGAAATACAAATCAAAACCACATTGAGATATCACCTCATGCCAGTCAGAGTGGCTAAAATGAACAAATCAGGAGACTATAGATGCTCGAGAGGATGTGGAGAAACGGGAAACCTCTTGCACTGTTGGTGGGAATGCAAACTGGTGCAGCTGCTCTGGAAAACAGTGTGGAGATTCCTCAAAAAATTAAAAATAGATCTACCCTATGACCCAGCAACAGCACTGCTAGGAATTGACCCAAGGGATACAGGGGTGCTGATGCATAGGGGCACTTGTACCCCAATGTTTATAACAGCACTTTCAACGATAGCCAAATTATGGAAAGAGCCTAAATGTCCATCAACTGATGAATGGATAAAGAAGATGTGGTTTATATATACAATGGAATACTACTTGGCAAGGAGAAAGAATGAAATATGGCCATTTGTAGCAATGTGGATGGAACTGGAGAGTATTATGCTAAGTGAAATAAGTCAGGCAGAGAAAGATAGACAGCATGTGTTTTCACTCATATGTAGATCCTGAGAAACTTAACCGAAGACCAGGGAGGAAGGGAAGAGGAAAAAAAACAGTTACAGAGAGAGAAGGAGGCAAACCATAAGAGACTCTTAAATACTGAGAACAAACTGAGGGCTGATGGGGGGTGAGGGAGAGGGGAAAGTGGGTGATGGGCATAAGGAGGGTACCTGTTGGGATGAGCACTGAGTGTTGTATGGAAACCAATTTGACAATAAATTATATATTGAAGATAAATAAATAAATAAATAAATAAACAAACAAACAAATAAATAAATAAAAGGCAGACTAGCTATAGCAATGACTTGCCACACCTTGAAATAGCCTTGAAACTTGGCAAGGAACACAGTTCAGCATAAATAATCCTCTGCAACCATTATACTCTGAATTGCTGATAAGTCAACTCATCACATTTCTTTAATGTGCACATGCTTCTTTTCATTGAGATAGCCAGTATGTCACAATAAATCTCGATAAAATTGATCTAGAGACCAGAACCAAAGTAGAATTAGAAACACTCCTGTACCCAATTCCTTCCACTGATCTGTTAAGAGAACCAGGAGGGAATTAGGCGGACAGCCTGTTCTAAACCCCTGATCACAACCTGGTGATCCTCAGAAAAACTCCAGAGACAACCGTATTTTCACAGGAAAACCAGTCCCTCTTGGTTTTAGCATGAGAAAAGCTGAAGCCTGTGGTCCTAGACTTAACATAAAATGCAATGGAGATTGAATAAGGGTGACAGAGGCCTTCCTTGAATTCTCTTCCTGTCCCTGAATTAAATTCTCTTAGAGGTGAGACTCTCATCACCATGCAGCTGGGGGAAAGGACATGACTGATTGAGTTCATATTATAATACTTGGTACCTCTCCTGCCTCCAGGGAAGGAAACATAAAATAAAGATGCCTGTACCATGAAATACTCAAAAATGTTCTTCAGAATTCAAGGACTTAAATTATTCATTGACTGGGGCATTTCTTTTTTTGAAGGAGAATACAAGGTGGGGGGGGGGGGAATACCCTAATCTTTCTGTCACAAAATAAAATATCTGACTTAATGTTCAAATTCACCCTCAGAACACAGCATAATCATCCCATATTATAACCAATTTTATAAAAAGTGAAAGTGTATGCAAAATAAGATAAACAAAAGGGAAAGAAAGCAACTGGGTACAAGAAAATAGCTCACAGCAAATGACATTTAGAATGAAAGATATTTTGTTCTATACTTAAATAGACCAAGAGCAGGAATGCACTGGAGACATTTGATAATCAATATAACATTACCCCGAGGGCGCCATATACAACTAGAATCTTAAAAACAAAATTCAAGGAAATGGAACATTTAAATTAGAAGGACTTTTAACAACAACAAAAAAAAATGGCAAGAAGGGGGAAAAAAGTCTTAATGTCCTTTTATAACAGGGAATTCTTAACTCAAGGCTTATTTTTCACAGCCAGTTTTTGCCAAGCAACATGAGGAGAGAAAAAATATCTTTGGTCTTTCCTGTCACTGTAGCCTTCATAATCACCACAATTCAACATGACACCATGACTTGTAAGAAATTCTCCCCGGCATCCATTTAAGTGGACACTAATTGGAAAGTTCAGTGAACAGAAAAAGGCTGTGAACAATATATATTTCAACATGCTGTACCCAATCCTGACCTTAAATGACAAGGAGGGAAAAAAAATGGTTCAACACAGCCTCCACATTCAGCTCTGTATTGTGAAACTATGATGTGAATTAGCTCCAGGAAAAAAGCCCTGGGCTGCGGGTGAGATGGCAATCAAACCTGGAAGCTCCATGAGCACCAATCTGCTCCAAACACACAGTCCTCTAAGGGAGCATCTGGGTGCCCAGGATCAAAGTCAGGGACTCCCCAGGTAAGCAGGCAATGTAAGATATTCTTGAAAATATAAGCTCTGAAGCCACACCATTGTCGTTTTCTAGCTGCATCACCTTGGGCAAAGAGCTCCACCTTTCAAATTTGTCATCTGTAAAATGAGGGGAGTGCTAACAATATCATGAGGTGTTGTGAGGAATAACTTAGATGATGTAAATATAGTACAGCACCTACCACATAGTAAGTGCTGCTTTAATAATAGCCGGCATGCATGCACTAAGGGCTTGCAACATGTCATTGAAAAACCTTTTTCTCTCAAAATAACCATATGAGCTAGATATTATGATTATCCCCATTTGACAGAAGAAAACACTGAGGCATGGAAAGGATAAGTAACTTGCTTAGGGTCATACAGCCACTTAGTGGCAAACTGCCACTTAAACCTCAACATTGTGGTTCCAGTCTCCACATACTATTTCTCATTTGGTTTTACTGAATGAATGATTTTTTATTCTTGAAGATTTGATAATCTAATAGGGGAGTGATAGGCAGAAGCATTGTAACCATAAAACATGACAGTATATAATCAGTAGCTACTGAACCCTACAAGCAAGAAATGGAGACAGAGGGTTGTAAAAGGCACTATCAGAGTTTCCTTAGCGCCAAAGAAATACCTGACAGCTCACAGAAGATCCCAAGCAACTTGGGGTTCAGAGAAGCTGCCCTCACCTTGACTTTTGCTAGTCTCAATGTTCTGCTAATTCTCCTTCTTGGCTAGAGTGGGAGAACTCACTTTTATTTTATACTCTAGGTCCCAAGTGTCCCAACTGGACAGGGTTCTCTGTCTAGATCTATACTTAGTTTCTAAACTTATCCTTGGGAGTTGTAGTTCCACGATTCTAAGAGACATCAAAAGGCTACGATTCAGAAAGGTTAAGCCCTGGTGATTTGGGGACAAAGGGTAAAAAACTAAATACATCATATATGCACAGAATTTTTAATTTACAGTACCTCGTCCATGCAAAAATCCTTCACAAATGAGAGAACTCAGGTCCCAAGATATAAAGTCATAGTATGTATCAGAACCAGGATCTAAACCCAGGCCTTTCTTGCTGCTTAGCATCTTCTTTCTCATGGTCCTTTACAGCTATATAATGTGCAAATCCACCCTCAAAATTATGCCTTAACCTGAAGTTGATTTTGGGAATTCTAAGAATTTTAGAAGACTGTTGATAATGAATTGTTTGGTTGTCTGAGCTATTAGTACCCTGGTTTCTAGATCTTCTGACCCACCAAAGATGACTCAGGAAAATTATGAAATCTATTGTTTTCATTGCCCAGCATTTTTTGTGAGCACTTTCTTCTATTAATGGATTCCATGTCATAGACATTAGATTCAGGATATGAACCAGTTTTGATCAAATATAGGACCCATTTCCATCAACACACTGATTAACTCAAAGATAGGCACATAACTCAAGGGAAACTAAGCAGAACCCTTTACTGGATTTGCTGCACTGGTACTGGGGGAGAAAAGTTCCCTATCAAGTAACATTTCTAAAATGAGAAGATCTGAATCTGGGGTCTTCAGTGTATCTTCCAGGTCTTCAGTATCCGCATTCCATGCCATGAGTCAAATCCTATTTTTAGAATGCAGGCAAGACAGAACAAGAGGAAGTGAGGACACAGCTGGGCTTTAAAAGAAATCAGACTCCAGGACCTTTGCTCTTACCCACAAATTCCTTTCCACAGTAGGTTGCCTAGGAAAGGATGTTTGGCAACAATATTACAAACAGAATAGCCAAAGAAAGCATTTTTTAACCAAACTTAGCAGTCAACAAACTTAGCATGTTGGTTGAAGGAGAAGCATAACCTGAGGGAGGGAAGGCTGTTGAGGCTCCCTACACTTGCCTTGTATATGAACCCCATCTTAGCACATGATGGAACAATCTTCCCTTCCCCCCAAAACCTGACAATGCTTCATAAGTCATGTTAACTTTAATCATGGTTTTCTGAGGAGAAGGGACAAAGGGTTAGATGGCACCTTAGACAACAGAAGTTTCCAAAATCCACTTTAAACAATAAGTTTTTGTCTTTCCCCCCAAAAAAGAAAAAAAAATTCTCTCCAGAACATACATATCTCCTCTCCATTTTCCCACTCTCCAACCCCAACCATAAGCTCTAGTTCCCTGTCTCATATGCCTCTTACTATCCATCCCCCCTCACCAAAACAAAAACTTGGCTGAGAAGTATCAATGGGAAAATAATAATAACAATAATAATAAAGCCAAGACTAACCAAGAGAATGAGGAGAGCTTTCAATCGCCCTTCCAAAAGCAAGTTATGAGATGTAGTATTTTTAAGCACGTGCATGTGCCAAATTTTGTTCTTGTCCATGAGCAGGACAGCCTAGAGCTTATACTCTAGAAAGAGGACATAAACATTAAATACGTAAACAAATTATCAATCAAATCACTGCAGGTGGAGGTAAGTTCTAGGAGGGAAAAGTTTGGTACTATGTTAACAATGACCAGAATTGGTGACAGAGAGCTACTTTATATTTTGTGGTAGGCAAAGTCTTCTTCAAGGAGGGGACTGCTGATCTGTATCCTAACAGGAAGGTTAATAGCCATGCAAAGATGTGCATTCTATCAGGAGAAATTAGGCAAATTTATAAGCCATGAATCAGTCCTAAGAGGGTCAGGGAGGCTGGGGTGAAGTAAGTGAATAGAAGAAAGAGATGAGGATGGACAGGTATGTGGCAGAACCTCCTGGTTCAGAGTAAAAAATCTGGATTTCAGTCTCCATGGAGTGGGAAGTCGCTGTCGAAATTGAGCAGGAGTCATTGACATTTTATAAAGGGTATAGTGACTACTATTTGGAGAATGACTATAGGGAATCATGGAGGGATGGTGAATGCAAGCTCCCCACACCCTGAGCCCTAGGATGTTTGGCCTTGGCTTTCATCTTGCTCTGCAGCATTTGGCTGGTTTATTAGATTAGGCACCTGGGTACCATGGGGCTTATTTTAGAGTGATCAGTCTCTATTGGAAAGTGGATGCATTTGTGAGACTGAGGCAACCAAACCTGCTGTGAGGAGTTGAGAAAGAGGTGAAAGATGAATCTCAGGCTTGGAGATGGGTTAGTATTGAGGGACAATTAGTTGGTGTGCAGAGAGGGAAATGAAAGGTGAGCAAGCTAGAGTTTAAACCAAAGTTTTAAAAACCCTGTTTTAGCCTAAGGGATTTTGCCTTTATTTGTTCAACAGTGAAGAAGCCAGACAAAATATTTATTTGTTCACTTTACTTTTAATAAACCCTTTATTGAAGGATGATTAACATGAATGGCTGGGTTCATGGGAATATCCCTCACTCAGAAGGGCCCATGCTTAGTTTATTGCCCTGCTATTGAAAATCTTAATGATTTGATCTTTGAATTTGTGTTTTGTAAGGTAAGTCTGCTGGTACAATGGATCATGTGTGTAAACAAAGGAACTTGACAAAATGTCTTTACTGTTTCTTTTTTTTCTTAATTTTTTTAATGTTTATTCATTTTTAATACAGACAGAGTGCAAGCCAGGGAGGGACAGAGAGAGAGGGAGAAACAGAGTCTGAAGCAGGCTCTGAGCTGTCAGCACAGAGCCTGACACGGGGCTTGAAAACATGAACCAGGAGATCATGACCTGAGCCAAAGTCAGACGCTTAACTGACTGAGCAACCCAGGCGCCCCTGCCTTTACTGTTTCTTACTGCCCTATTTACATATAATGTTGGGGATGCCCCAAGAGCATGGAATTCTGCTGGACCCACCATCCAGAGAAGTTTAGGGAGATGCAAAGTAAGTACAAAGAAAGAGTATTATGGAAGCCACTGGTTTCCAAAATGTTGGTAGAATGTGTATTTATTAACAAGCATAATAAAATGTATTTATTATTCTACTATTGATGGACATTGAGGTAGCTTTCCAATTTGAGACTGTTATGAATAGTGCTGCTATGAATATGCTTTAATACACTTATTTACTCATTTCTCTTGGGTATTTACCTACAAGTGGAATTGCTGGGTCAACCAAAGCCCATACTCAGCTTTAGTTGATAACTACCAAACAGTCTTTCAAAGCAATTATATAAAGTCTGCATTTCTGTCAAGAATTATAAAAGTTATACCTGTTCCATATATCTCTCAGTACTGGTACTGTTTGAGTTTTGCCATCCTGGTTGATGTGTAGTGATATTTCATGGAGGTTTTAGTTTGCAGTTCCTTAGCCTCTAATAAAATGTAGCATTTCTTCATGTGTATATTGGCCATTTACAAATGCTCTTTTATTACCTGTTAAAGTTTTTTGCCCATTTTTCTACTAGGTTACTTTTTTTATTATTATTATTTTGTAGGATTTTGTCAAATATGCTATACTACTCCATTGTCAGATAGATGTATTGCAAACATCTTCCACTCTGTGGTGTGCATTTTTACTTCTTTATGTTTCTTAATTTTAACACAATCTGGTTTATTAGTAATTTTCTTTTTAGTTAATTTTTCATATGTGTCCCTTTGGTTCTTTTATCTTCCACATTCAGCTCTATGCCCCATTTAAAACTGATTTTTTACAATGTGGGAAAGGGGTCAACATTTCCTTTTTTTCCCACATGGATATTCGATTGATCCAGCACCACTTATTGAAAAGGCTATCCTTCCCAACTACACTGCAGCACTGTGTTTCTCATTAATCAAGGGACTACATAGTGTGAGTCAATTTATGGACTGTCTATTATGTCTGTACTTAGAGTTCTTTTGTCATACCAGACCTACTGCTTTGCAATTTTTTCATCTATTCCCAGTCTATTTGTCTATCTTTTTTTAAAAAAAATAATGTTTATTTCTTTTTGAAAGAGAGAGACACAGAGTGTGAGCAGGGGAAGGGCAGAGAGAGAGGGGGAGACAGAATCTGAAGAAGGCTCCAGGCTCCGAACTATCAGCACACAGCTGATGCGCGGCTTGAACCTATGAGCCACGAGATCATGACCTGAGCTGAAGTCAGACGCCCAACTGACTGAGACACCCAGGTGCCCCACCAAGTCTATTTGTCTATCTTTGCTGAATAAGTACCACATTGTCTGCATTGCATTTGATATCTTGTAGTATAAATCATTTACAACACATATTAATATCTAGTATTATACATACTCAATTTTGTTTTCATCTCTCAGAGTGTCTGGCCTATTCCTGTCTCTCATCTAAGACTTTTGATGAGCAGGTGAAATGAACCTTGTGCTATGTTAGGAATCTTGTGATTTCATAGCTCTCTCTTGACTTGGAGGATAGGTAAGTAAGGACCAGAGAAAAGAAGTAAGAAGACCAATTTAGGTGAATGATGAAAAGGGTCTACTACTTGATATTAGAAATAAAAATAAAAAGAAGATTTAAGGATATAACAAAAGAAGAATCAGGAGGACTCATGCCTGATTGGATATAGGAAGAAAATGCAAGAATTACATCAAGGTGAGAGGCTGAGGTAACTGAAAGATTGGTGAGAACATTATTGAAATAGGTAAGAGAAGATCAAGAGCTGTTTTGAGGAATGAGGGGAAGATAAGTTCAACAGACAACAAGAGGAATCTCAAGTATTTAAAGAATGACATCTGCAAGTGTCCAACAGGCAGGTGGGAATGGCAGATTGTAGGTTAAAGAGATCAAGACTGGAGATAGAGAACTGAAATGATATGTATATTGATGTGCCATAGAGTAAATATGCTTTCAAAGGGAGAATGCATAAAAAGAAGATAGGGGAAGGAGGGATAGTAAAAGACCAAGATAGAAAAAGAGACGAGAAGTAGGAAGAGACAACAGAGAAAGAATAGAGGAAAGAGAGAAAGAGGAAAAAGGTAAAGAGGACAAAGAAAAAGTTTTTACATTTCAGTTAACAGAGGCTAGCCATATTTTTATTCTTATGTCAAGTCTGTGCATTGCTAAAGCACCCCACTAGAAAATTATCTTGATGGGACCTTCCTGTGGCAGACTCTGAGACTACACCTCCGTTCCTAATGCCTACTGCTGTCTCCTTTCCACCAAAAGACCTGTGGACTGATGGAGGAATATTTTGGGGTCCCTGGACTTTCTATAAATATGTGTACATTTGAAGTGACAGCAAGTGGGTGGGTACTGATTCCTTACATTGTTAGGGGTCCTTCTGAAAAGGAATTAATGCATAAACTAATCAACTCAGGGATCAGGGAAAAGTGTATTGCACATTGCAATAAAATTATTGAAATAATGCCTTGCTTCCTAATTGCATTCAAGAATTCTTATTACATTGCTTATCTTTTATAATACTTAGTCAAATTTTAGAATGTTGATGATTCACAAATAAAGAATATTAAATTTTCCTGATGGCCTGTAGACAAGGCTAATTTACACCCTGGAAGCCAGATGAAGTGTTAACCATACTCAAGTTGCACTTCAGTGGTTTGAAAGGTAATTGTTTTACAATCCCAGAGCTTAAAAGGAACTTCCAAAAATAGAGTAGACCATCAAATAGAACGAGACAATAAAACACTTGTTTTCTTAAAATTCTCTTCCATTGTGTAATTTATCTAGCACTAGTCAAACTACTTCACAATGTGGTAGGGTCCCCTCCCTAAGGAAAGAAAGAAAAAAAACCACCTCAAGGCAACCTTACTATTTGCTTACTTGACAACATCACTCCTGACCTTGTAACATGAGACCACTTAATCAGACTATGTTTGTGTGTTACCATATACGGGAGACAAAGAGTAATAAATATATAAAAAAACTATGCTACATGGCATTCGGGGCTCAGTTCTTCAGGTTCGAACCCAACTGAGTGGTGCTTGCAGGAATAAAGTTGCTTCCTAGAAAGAAAAGCCTCGGTGTCACGACTCTGTGCAAGAATCCTGCTACAATATTAGATAATAATAAATGAAAGACAACATTTTGGAGAAAGTTCTACCATCACTGATTAGAGTTTTGTCCCAACTTTTTTTTTCTTAAACAAAATTAATAGAAGGTATAAAATGAAGAAAAAAAAAAAGTTTTTTTCCATTTTGATAGACCCTCAGTACCAATGTCAAGAACTGAACCACATTTAGCAGTTATATCCATTCCTTGTTTATCTACCTGACCTTTAAGGGAAAAGAAGCCAAATGTGAAAAATGGAAGATTGTTTTTAAGTAGTTTATACTGAAAAGACATTCCTTAATTGGACACTGAGGGACAAATTTAAGTCAACAAAGTCCCAGGACAGCATTTTTCTTCCCTCCACACTTTTTCTTTTTTTAGTTTATTTATTTATTTTGAGAGATGGGAGGGACAGAGAGATGGAGAGAGAATCCCAAGCAGGCTCCACGCTGATCAAGCCTGATGAGGGCTCGATCTCATGAACCGTGAGATCATGACCTGAGCCAAAATCAAGAGTCAGACCCTTAACTGACTGAGCCACCCAGGTGCCCCCTTTCCTCCCCACTTTTTAAGAGGATAACTTTGTTAAGACTAATAAGTAAACACACCAAGTTAACTTGCAATCACACACACACACACACACACACACACACACAAGTCCACTTGTCCAGAGGCACTCTATCATGACTGGTTAACTTTATTACTAGAACAACTGTCTCGTGACACAATTATTACGATAATAGCCAAATATTTCTAGATAGTTTTCAGGGACAGAAAAGACACTGGAGTGCAGCAATCAAAATTATAATGCAAAAACAAGACAAACTAATTTGGCCAAATGAATAAGCCCAGAATTGTTTGTGCACTGAAATTTCCATAATTCCTCTGGCCTTAAGAGAGATTTTCAATCCTAAGGTCTCAAATATCTTGTGTTATCATCTTTGTACTCTTGAAATAACAAAAGTGACAAAAATCAAATACACACAAGCTTTGCTTGTCCTTCACAAACATGAACTTAAAAAATGTAGTGAGCGAAAGAGGAGTGGTGTATGACATGCCTTTACTTTAGTTATCTTGATAAATAAAAATCAAATATATTCAAGTAGATATTTCAGACTTCAAAAGTTAATTTGTTAAAGAAAAAAAGAATTAACTTTTAATAGAGACTCTTGAACACAATCTGAAAGATATTTTGGGAAAGTATCTCAAAATGTTGACTTTCTAACCAGGAAATGGATTCTGAAAAAAAATCACATCCCAATTAGCGTCACTCATGACTTTATAAATTCTTCCTTTTATGTTTTGAGGAATGCAACAGCTCAAGTTAGATGAAAATTAAAATTCAGAGGTTGAATTCATCTGTGTACTTGAACATTGTGTAAATTCACTGAGCCGAGGCCCACATTTGTTTACTTGAGAACTTTTCAATAAAATCCTTAAATGTACTTGCAGCTCCAAATAGCTGCTAAAATCACAATTTCTAAAGCCATGAATTTTTTTTTGTGTGTGTGTGAAGTGGTACGCTGAAATTAACACTACACTCTCGAATAAAACACCAAAGTGGTACATAGAAATGTCTGCAATTTTGTTGGTTAAGGAAATACGGCTGAAGCTGTATCTATCATGTTGCCAGGAAGCAATTTCTTAGGGTAGTACCATATAACTTCCAGTCCACGACAGGAAAAGTCATCCCATGTTGGCCACACTGTGAAAAGTTCTCACTTCACTCATCCCTCCCACTTGTGAAACACCTGATATTGCCTATTAAACTTTCCCCAGCTCTCCCTGAGATCACAAAACCACATTTTATTTTCAAATGAAACATATCCCACTTGAATTGTTTCTAATCCCCATTAATCTATTAGAGAGCAGATACAAAAATGAAAGGCCTTTGTAATTTGATGATGATAATAATGGCCAACATGTATTATACACTTACTATGTGTCAAGCACACCAATAACACTTCACCTATGTTATTTCATTTAATTCTCACACAGCTAATGAGGTATTCTGTATTTCACATTTCAAGGAAGTCATGAGCACATTATATGATTTTTTAAATATACAAATAAAAAGGGGGGGAAATGCTGCCAAACTGTGATATAATATTTTCTTGCCACTTCAGATTTTTATTTTATACTTGTTGAAAGTGCTCTTCTGTCACACCAGCCTCTCACTGCCTTGCAATTTTTTTCTCCATATACCAAGGGATTTGGGATTTCTCCTGCTTTTTGGTTGCATGACTTGGTGTGTGATAAGCAATACTTTTGCTGCACCTCAGTAACAAAAGGAACACAGTTTCAGCTACCTGAGGGTACTTTCCTTTCTTGGATATCATAAAGCCCCCTTCTTTTTTCTTTGCAAGAAAACCTGGCATAACAGTCATTCTTCCAGTGATGAATTGTTGCTTCACAAATAACAAATTTAAGCCCCACTGCTTTGTTTCTGCATATACAATAACTTTTTATCTTAAAGCCAAATGCACTGTGAAATTTTTCTCAAGACAGTTTAAATAGCAAATTACCTCAGCACGTGCATTAACACCAATGCCTATAACTCAGGTAAACTCACGACAACGTGAACAGCAATGGCCAAATATGTATGTGTGTGTGCGTGTGTGTGTGCATGTGTGTGTGTGTGTGTGTGTGTGTGTGCACATGTTCAGGCAATGCCAGCTGTATCTTAGCTGCTATGTGGGCAATGGTAATCATAAAATACTGTTCCTTGTATAAATAATCTCAATTTCTGAGATGTGAAAATGTAAAATATTGTATTTTATGGAATCTATAAAATATAGTGTGTTCAAAACATTATATAATTAGTAAGAGGCCAAGTTAGAATTGTAACATAGGAAACCTGACTCTGGACCACATTCTCTTAATTGCTACATTACACCAGTTTTAGGAAAATTAAGAAAACAAATCCATGTCCTTATCTTAATTTTGCCATAATGACCTACCGTTGGAACTCAATATAACTTTCACCTTACGTTTGTAGATTTAATTTCAAACCTTTGCAGCTGCTTCTTGTGTTTTTATTAAATAGTGACACCAGTCATCGTACTCTGTATAAAGAGGTGATGGTTTCTGACTGGAGGGTTTATGATCTAAATTAGACAGGACAAAACCAGGAAAATGAGATGGCAAAAGGTTGTGAGAAGCTGGTGTTGGTTTCAATTTGCTTCATTTTCATGGTGCAAATGTTCTTAATGCGTCCTGAATTCACACTTCCCAGCTCTTTTTCTCCCAATAATTTGCAAGGCATGTCAAGCAAGTGGTAATGTTCCTTTGTTTCAAGTGATGAATCTGAGTATACCCATATTCACACAGCTAGTAAGAGGATGAGACAGTTCTAGCACTCAAATTATACCTATATTCGGAACATATCCATGTTCAAAAAAAAATTATAATCTTGTTGCTACATTTAACAAATGGATGAATACAATGACCTTATCTGATCATACAAAAACTCTCCTGGAAAAGGAGAGTTTGACCATGCCCCAGATTTCAAACACTTACCTTGAATTTAGTGAAAATGCAACACGGTAGAATAGCATATGCTCTGGATCCAGCCTGTCTTGGTCCATATCCTGGCTTTGCCACCAACTAGCTTTGCAGCTTTGTCAAGTTTCTTAAACTCTCTGTGCCTCAGTTTCCTTATCCATAAGGTAAGGATCATAATAGTAATAAAAATTCTGGATGAAATGAAAGGGTAAAATTCTATCAATAAGGTTGTATATAGACTAGAAATCATGGTCTTTAAAATAGAAACTTAGAAATGGTGAGCAAAGAAATGTGGGGGGAAAGAGGAAGCACTCTTTATTATTATATTAAACTTGGATTGACTATCAGTTCACCTTCAGTTTTTATGCATGCTATTATTCATCTGTACATATCTGATCTTTCTAGTGGCTCTCAAAGGGTTATCAATTCCCAGCCCAAGTCTTCTGCTCACTGAATAATACTCCTGTTTAAATTTCCAGAAACATATCCACATATCATTTCCACAGTCCCAGTACTATTTGTTTATGCGCCTCAGCAAGAACATCTGATAAACACACGCTTTCTTCCCGAAGCCATGCTGACTCTTGGTATTGTGAGCACACTTAGGAGACTTACTAAGCAAATGAATGCCCGTTGAATTCCTATTTTCACCTACTTCCCATTTAGTAACAGAGATAGTTACCAGTTCTTTTCAGGATTGTTAAAAAGCATGTCCACATGAAGATAGTATATGGAAAAGTAATTCCTCATTCATGACAGTATTAGAGTGTTCCAAAGGGGTAATGGTGAAGAAAAATAGTACAGCTGTGTTGAAGTATCTTAATTCAGCCACTCTATTTTCCCAACAGAAAAATCTTGGCTTAATATATGTCGCATATGTATAGAACTACTGCTACTGCACAACACACTCTTCACATTAATGTTGGCTGGAGGGTGGTGAATAATCTCAAACACCAAAAAATAATAATGCTTTTGTTTACAGTGGACTATGATAACTCTATCTTGTCTTTCATACTTCCCTTCTTTGGGTTTTCAATCCCAAACATTCCCCATACTCCCCGTGCATACTTGCAAAGGTGAGCACATGATCCAGGCTCCTGCAATCAGAGGACCCCATCCCCTAGGCCACAGTGACTTAGGAATAGGCATGTGACCCAGCTCAGGCCAATCAGAGTCCTTCTTGGGAATTTTCTACTTAAACTAACAAGAAAGATTCTGTTTTCTCTCTGTTACAGTGTTGGAAGGATAAAAGCTATAGCTATTTGTGCCACATTTCCCAGCCTTAAGGAGGAAACCTATCTAGTATCAAAAAGAATTAAGGTGCAAAGAGAAGTAAAATCAGAGATAAAAGTTAGTCACATCTCCAAAGGGTACATTCACCCCCTACATTACCTTGTGCCTTTTATACAATTCCTCTAGAATACCATGTGAACAGTTCCTCTGGAATTGTGCCACAAAGTAGTCTTAGTAATGAGAAAAAAAAAATGCAGGTAACTTTGAATACTTAGTTCCAGTCTCCAAGGACCAGGTTCCTACGGCATGTCTTTCAGTCCTATGAAATACCCAACATCCTGTCCGGTTTTATCAGTCTATTAATTACTTTCTTAGCTTGTTTGAATTCCCATCACTTGCAACTGAAAGAGTCCTAAATAATACAAACTTCCTATGACTGTGCAAAATTCTTTCACACAGATAATTTCATTTAGGCACAGAGAATGTGCTATTTTATGGATGACAGAACAAAAAGAGGTTAAGGATTTGCCTGCCACTATAGTCGAGCAGATTCTTTTTTATGTAAGAGAAAATAAAAGGGGGGAACCGGATGAGAATTATATCTAGGTCTCTTCTATGTGGGTTCCGCAAGTTTCCCTCCAGGTTATATTATGCCACATTTATTTGTCTCCAAATTCAGGCTTGCATTTGGGAGGAAGCATTCCTGGATCCTCACCCACTCACTGCTGATTCTAAATAAGTGCTCTTCATTCCTCCTTCCCACATTCTCAGTCAAGTGCCTGAACGAAAGCTGACTGTTGAACCCCAACTGTATTTACCAATACCTTTTAATAGTTAATATTTATTTAACAAGTACCATTCTTTATATATCACATTTATTAAGCGCACCAACCACTGTTCTCATTGCTGTACTTGTATTAACTCACTCAGTCCTCAGTAAGTAAGTAAATAAGGTAGGAAATACAATTGTCCTTATTTTATGCATGAGGAAACAGAGGCACCAAAAGATGAGAAATTATATAGCTTGTCTAGGTCACAATGCCAATAAGTGGAGGAGTGTGAATTCAAATGAAGGAATGGCACTCCAGTGTCTGTCTCTGCCTTTGCCTAGATGCACATCACATGGTGCTCAGGTGCTCTATATCGCCTGTGCACCTGTGCCTGACATTGTTAATTCCCACGCTCATATCTTGGGTCTATATTTACTGTTTTGTGACCTCTATAGAGGTCAGGAATAGCCTGTATTCTTATGGGACCTGATTGCTCCTCCTCTTTTACCTTTCTTGGCTCCTTCTTCATCTATATAACCTATGTGACTAAAGGCAAACTAATGCTCATTGAATCTGCTCAGATGATATTTGTAGCACTTGATCCCACAAACTGACAATAAAAGGATGGACCTAATGTGAGTGAACCCTGTGTTGAACTAACATTGCTGGCAGGGAGTATCTGGGGGGCCCACAAGTAAAAAAAAAACATTTTCCTTCCTCCTTTTTCCCCTCCTGTTGGCCTTCATAATATGAAATACCAACTGAGATAAATTACTCTCCTCCTGAGAATTATTCACTATATTTACTAAAAGAGTTTGCGCTACATTTGCAAAGAGTTCAAGTATCAAAGACAAATTTGGGTAAACTTAAAAATATAATTTATAGGAAAGATATCAAGTGCTGACAGAATAAAGGGAAAACTGGAAAAGTAGGCTTTGAGGCTGTTAAAGGCTACAAACTTTCAGTTATAAGATGAGTAAGTTCTGAGGGTTTAGTGTATAACATGGTGACTATAGTTAATGATATTATATTGTATACTTGAAATTTGTTAAGAGACTAAATCTTCAATATTCTCACCAAAAAAAAAAAAAAAAAGCTTTATGAGGTGATGCCTATGTTGATTAACTCAATAATGGGAATCATTTCACAATATATACATCTCAAATAAACATACTGTATACTTTAAATATATTATAATTTTACTTGTCATAAAAAGGAAGAAAAACAACTAAGCTTTGAGAAAGAACAGGCAGAAACACAAATCAAAGCAGCTCAACAACGCAACTGGAACCTGGGTCCAAGTGCTGGAGTAAATGAGCTCAAGCAACTTTTTTTTTGATTCAGCTCAAGATTCTAGGCAAGATTAATCAGCTTGAGTTCTGTACCTGGCTTTCAGTTAGGGCATGCAAGACACATGCCTGACATTTATATTCAAAATTCCCATAAATGAAAAGAAGAAATTCCTTCAAAAGTCACAGAAGATTAAGAATTGTTGATGGTTGTTAGGCAGCCAAACAATAACACAGCAGTGTCTATTCTACAGTAGTGACTTCAGTGCCACAGCCTTGACCATGAGTACTGAGTAAGTTATTCCCAATTCTAGTATCTACATTCAGTGATGGAAGATTGGAAGGTTGCTTTTATTCAAAACTTTATAGAGATGACAAAAATTTTACTGAGGTCAAATAACTCCATACATGGTAATGTTACCTAGAAACATGTTAAAATACAATGAACTAGAAAGGATACATAGTTTCTGAAACCTGTTTATCTCACATAGAATTTATGATAAACCTAGAACAAGGAGGTGAAGGGAGTGGTTTCTGCCAGAACAGACTCTCCTCTCTGGGTTCCATGATTTTCAATGCTGCAACACCTACTTCTGTTTTCGGGGCCCCACATCTTTGCTCCTTAACTTATTTAAAGTCAAAGTTTGCCTTCCATCAAATATTCTGTTACACTTATGGCAGCACTCTGCCTCTCAGACCTGAACTTTCTAATCTGTGGCTATGTCTTCTCTGATGACTACATCTCTTCAGAGCATCAGTCATCTCTGGGCTGCAACTATGCAATACAGTACACCTTTTAAAAAGGAAATCACTTCTTTGTCATAACAACTGAACACTGATTCTCCTTTGTAAGGAAACATGGATACCATGATAATTTCTGAAAAAGACCACTCAAAATCATTGATCTTTGCTCACTCCAGTCCTTGCACTGAAACCTCAGTGTTAGGTCAAAAAACCTTATTTTAAAATATCTTTTGGGATGTTTACACTTCCTGGATGTTATTCTACTAATAAAATCAATAAAGTCAATCAAAATCCCACCTCCTTACTTGGTAGTAAACATGACCTCCCCTGATGAGCGGAACAGCATTTATTTCTTATATCTAAAGGTTAAGTCAAATTTAAAAACTCAAGTTTTTTATTTTGAGCAAATGTTCTTCACAATTAGCAATAATGGCATTACACAAATCCATTCAACAGGCAAACTCATTCAGATACTTGGGGTCTTATTTTACTGTTAACTCAAAATGACAGATCCATCAGGATCAATAACAACATCCTATATAAACTCTATTAAAGCTTTTTTTCAGGGCAGACAGGATAGGCTTAGGCTATGCCACGAATTCCCAGATCTTACTGGTTCTCCTCGGCAAAAGTTTATGTCTCACTTTCATAGTGATGGTTGCAGATCCTAGCTGATCTCCAGGGCAACTGCCTTCCTTTGAGCTCCAGGAATTAAAGCTTTCTGGAGTCTTTGTGCTACACATGTTTGCACATTCCCAACTCTAGACCCTCCTCTCTCTCTCTCTCTCTCTCTCTCTCTCTCTCTCTCTCTCTCTCTCTGAAATCTATCATTAGCCCTTAGAAATACAGCGGCCTCCCCTCATTAGCTCTCCCTTCCTCTCACATACTCCTCCCTCAGATACTCACATGTGTCATTTCCTCCTCCACATTCCGGAAACTCCCAACTCAGATGCTCATCAACTGCTTAGTTACCTTGACTACTGCCACCTTCTTCTCTGCCAATTCTCCTTTGTCACCTATCCAATCTATTTAAAATTCCTCTGCCAAGATATTCTATTCATATAGCTAAGACCAAGACAGTTACGTCTTCCCACCTATCTCTAACTTCCCTTTCCTCCCTGACTTCTAACTTCTGGCTACTTTTATTTTAATCTATCCAGCAACAAAAATTTACTAACTTGCTTGCAGGATTCTATAAACTATACTAGGAACTCTATTCAAGAAAAAATATGATGCGTTTTCTATCACTAAGCATATTGGGATGTATTGGGATGATAATATAAATGAAAAATAAAACTTAAATATATTTTTAGTCACTACTCTTTGGTAGTTCATGGCCATCAGATGGAGTTCAGTAAAGGGAGATAGAGGCTTAGACTTGAAAATTTTCAAAGCATTTAACTGAGTGGTTTTCAAACATGACCATTCATTAGAATCATCTAGAGATGTTAAAAATATATATATATATTTCAAATTACTGACTCATCATCTCTACAGATGGAAGCACTGGAATCTGTAATTACATATGCAAAATATATAATGTATACAATATGGTTACTGTATGTATGTGCATATATGCATGTGTCTGTATGTATGTATAATGTATGTGTGTTTATAAACATATCTTCATACATTATAAGTAAAAATAAACACCTTCTCAACTGATTTTCATGATTATTCATGTTTATGTTCCAAGTCTATTCCATTCTTATATTTTGTTAAATCAAAGCCAAAAATAAATTGCAGAAAAGTTTAAGTGCCTTAGCCAAATCACATAACTAATTACTGACAAAACTAGAAGCTCAAACTAGAAGGTAAAAGCAGGTTTCTTGACTCACTACCCTCCCCCCACTCCTCCAATGCTATTTACTCCAAGATGTTGATTGGAAGATTTAGAACTTCAGCTGAACCTTGAATTGTGGATAGGTTTAATAAATGTGGGATATTTCAAGGGAAGTTTCTTCCCCACCTCTGATCCTATGCAACTAATTTAAATTCAATGCATATTTTGCATAATTATTGACAGGCTAACATATATAAGGCATGGACACAACGGAAGACAGAAAAATGAATGAGCACACTACCATCCCTCAGGGAGAATTTACCTTTGAGAAGATACTGCCTTCCAAGGTCCTTTTTAGCCTGGGGACTCCTTGGGGAGCTTTGTCAATAAGCAAATCCCTTTTGTCTACCTGAGACTACTGAATCACTATTTCTAGAGTGGGACATAGAAATATGTATTATTAACATGCTTCTCAGTTGATTCTTAAGCATAGTAAATCCTGAGAAACATGGTGGTGGCAAATGAAGACCAAGAAATGGCACAGATGACAAGTAAGATAAAGGTTTTCAGCTCAGAGATGTAAAGAGTATTCTCCAATCTTGTAGTAAGGACAAAGCTATACAAACCGCAAATTAATAACTTTTCTTTAACACATTAAGAAACTGAGGTTGCAGGGCCACCAAGTAACCTGAAGTCTGGGGAGAAACAGTGTTTTCAGGGAGAAACAAGGCCAAGTATTTACTGACTTGAGGCAGACAATACTAGATACAATCTTAGCTGAAAAGAAGATGTAGCTAAAACATTTAAACAAATTGCTAGAGGATGAGAATGAACTAGCATGAGAGTGCCAACTCCAAGGATCTCAGCTATAGAGGACTTTACACACTCTTGCAGGCTTGGACTCCATGAATCCCACCAGACACTCACAGGGAAGGTCAGGGAGAATCCTGAGAAGGCTTTTCTTGGGGTGCTGGTAGAGGAGGAAACACTAGCTGCTGCCAAAACCCTGGCTCAACCCATCACCTCTATGTCTCCTACAAAACAAAAGCCTTAATATGCAGGGGGAAGAACAAACAGTGAAACCAATTACCTTAGGGCACTATTGGAAGCCCATTGCATTTGGGGGACAAAACAGAAGAAAGCAAGCTCTACCCCTCTGAGTGGGGCCAGAACTCCTACCAATTGTGAAATGGATAGACTTTGAGGGCATTATGCTAACTGAAATAAGATAGAGAAAAACAAATACCATATGATTTCACTTATATGCAGAATCTAAAAAAACTGAACTCACAGAAACAGAGAACAGACTAGTGGTAGCCTGAGATGGGGTGGGGCAGGGGGCAGCAGAGAGGTGGAGGAAATGGGTGAAGGTGTTTTAAAGAAAAAAAAAAAAAAGTAAGTCCTGATCAAAACCCTGAACAAGAGCCTTCCAACCAACTGAGCCTAGTCAGCCAACAGAACTGAGAGAAATAAATAAAGTGGCTACTTTAAGCCCCAAAATAGAAAAAAGAATTGGTAGGGTCAAAGGCTGTATCTCATCTTGAGAAACATTGAAATAGCCTATATCTAAAACTGGGTTAGTTGTAGGATTTTTATTCCTCAATCAAATTTCTCATAACCTTACATGCTTCATTTGTATTTGATCAATTTGGAGTTCTTGTCCCTCCTTGGTAAGATTAAGTCTGGTTGTTGAAAGATCTGGGTGCCTATTTATTTAGGATCTCTAAAAAGTATCATAATATGCACTCACTTTATGTCTTTAATAACCAAAAGTTTGCTTTATCAACAAAGTATAATGAAGTCAAAATTAACTCACTGGGTTACTCTCTTCTAGTGCAGAACTGAGGTCTGTATATTAGGTAAACTGCCTAATCTAAAACATGTACATTTTATATTATCCCAGATGTTCTACCAAAGTTACTACTAATTTTATTGGATCATTTTTTCTCCATATAGATGAAATTTTCTGAATGGCATTACCCTGTACTTCCTTCAACTAAGATTTGTCTAATGACCTCAAAGAAATTCTTGTTAGGCTTTTGCTGTATATTTAGTTTTATTTCCCCTGGTCAACCTTCTTGATCTTCTAAACATAGATATTTAATAGTTTCCACTGAGTGGGAAAATAACTTCTAAAAAGGATTATTGCCCAATATACTAAAGGATGATGTTCGTTTTCTAAGAATTTATTTTTAAGCAGATAATCCTTACTTTTAAAGTATAAAAACCTTATATATATTCACCATTTGTGAAACTTTTAATTAATTTATTTATTTAGAGGGGAGGGACAGCAGGGGCAGAGAAAGACAATCCCAACCAAGGTACACAGTGGGGCTGGATCTCATGACCGTGAGATCATGACCTGAGCAGAAATCAAGAATCACATGCTTAACCCACTAAGCCACCCAGGTGCCTCATATTTGTGGAACTTTAAACCTCTCCTAAGTCTAATTAAATGAGTAATGTATGTGGAAGCACTATAACTCTAAAGCACCATATAAAAAAATTAATTTTATATTATTAATACACATGCTATTATAGCACCATACAAAAATGTTAATTTTATATTATTAATACACATACTATTATAATTCATTCTTTAAACAAAAATTTTATTTAAAATTCTTATTTAACAATTAGACATTTTCAAGTAATTTTCCCAACGTTTTCTTCTCGGTCTGCCTCCCAGATTGAGTCTGGTTCATTTCTATAGCCTCATAATTTAGCTTATCACCTGAAACATAGCAAGCACTCAATAAATATTTATTAAATGATTCCAGACATTCTCAGCTTCCTCCTTCCCTCTACTTCCAATGAAAACTAATATATTCTAAGTTATGTTGTGGTAAAGTTACTCGGTAGCTCCCAGTTTCACTCCATAATGACCTGTAGTCTTGAAAAGAAAATTTCCCCTTTGAATAAGTTTAAACTTGTCTGCATTATTAAAATAATTAATGGACATTCACACTTTAAATTTTACATCTTCATTCAAACACCATCTTTTTAAATTTAATCATTAAAGGGCCACCATATGTTTAAAAGTCATCACGATTGTTTAGATAGGGAGAGACTGGTGCTCCCTCTGCTGGTTCTAGAGATAAAAAGGGAACTGGAAAACCCACTCCAGTCAGTCATCCTGGCAACAAGGGCTTCCTACAACCTGAACTGAACTAACACACCACATTGATACCCATGCTTGTCAGATGAAAGATATTATGGGAAGAGATGTTTGAAACTTAAGGTTAAAAGAGCTGTTGGTTAAAAACAAGAAAAAGAAACCTAGGAGAATAAAACAAAAAAAATGTAAAATAAAAGTTGACAGATTCTCTTAAAATGATGTGTATAAAATAATAAAGACAGTTTCTTTCTTATTGTGAAGTTTTTAACTTGCATACCCAAAAGTAGCAATGTGGATTAACAAGCATTATCTCAGTTGATTCTTACAACAAATGCTGTAAATTAATGGGTCAGGGAACATCATCACTATTGTCCCTTCCGTCTCAAATGGAGGTATCACTACAAAGATACATAGCTCTTCTCCAGGGCCTGAAAACAATCCCATGACCACCTCTATGTTTTAGGTACTAATAATAACTAAATTCTAATGAACACTTATTATAGCCAGGCACTGAAACAAGCAGTTTACAAGCAATGCCTCATTTACTTCCCATAACAATTCTGTGAAGGAGGCACTATTATTATTCCCATCTTACAGATGAGGAAATTGAAACACAATCACTTTTCAGAGCCAAATTTTTATCCAAGAGTATGCCCCAAATCCAAAATAGGTCATGTGGAAAACACATCAAAGCCCACTCAAACACATGTGATATATTATTTGGAAATCATAGTACTCTTCGCAGAGTACCATGAAATATTGATATATTTAGTTCTATTGTATAAACTAGAAACACATTTTCTAGAAGAAAATATTACTAGAAAATATATATAAGTACCAATCAAGTTTTTTTAGCGTTTATTTATTTATTTTGAAACAGGGAGGGGCAGAGAGAGAGGGAGAGAGACAGAACCCCAACCAGGCTCTGCTTTGTCAGCACATAGCCTGACGTGGGACTCGAACTCACAAACCATGAGATCATGACCTGAGCCAAGATCATGACCTGAGCTGAAATCAAGAGTTGGATGCTTAACCAACTGAGCCACCCAGGCACCCCATCCAACTAAGTTTTATCTATCTATCTATCTATCTATCTATCTATCTATCTATCTATCTATCCACCCATCCACACACACACATTTATATTTATATAATTATTCTTATTTATATATTTATGTATAAATTATATATGACATATATCAAAATTATAGATATTATATATAATTTTAGAACTGGAAGTTTGTACCTCCCTTTGCCTATTTCAATTATACCCCACCCCTACCCTAACCAAATTATATTTACATTGCATATGTTTATTTCTTTTTATTTTTTTTCAATATATGAAGTTTATTGTCAAATTGGTTTCCATACAACACCCAGTGCTCATCCCAAAAGGTGCCCTCCTCAATACCCATCACCCACCCTCCGCTCCCTCCCACCCCCCATCAACCCTCAGTTTTTTAAGAGTCTCTTATGCTTTGGCTCTCTTCCACTCTAACCTCTTTTTTTTTTTTCCTTCCCCTCCCCCATGGGTTTCTGTTAAGTTTCTCAGGATCCACATAAGAGTGAAACCATATGGTATCTGTCTTTCTCTGTATGGCTTATTTCACTTAGCATAACACTCTCCAGTTCCATCCATGTTGCTACAAAGGGCCATATTTCATCCTTTCTGCTTGCCACGTAGTACTCCATTGTGTATATAAACCACAATGTCTTTATCCATTCATCAGTTGATGGACATTTAGGCTCTTTCCATAATTTGGCTATTGTTGAGAGTGCACATTGCATATGTTTAAATATACAAATATATTTCAGATTTGGAGAGGGACCTTATATCCCAGAATGCCTTCAACTCTAATAAGTACAGACACCCTATGCCTTACAGAATTATCACTTATTTCACTCACTGAATTTTGCAAAAGTTGAAAATTCTTCAGGATATATTTCAGCTATTTTCAAATCAGTCCTGGAAGACTTTCCACATCCTTTTATAAGATAAAAATTGGCATAAATTAAAATTTATTGAAACACACCTAGCTTCTCCCCCATGATTAAGTACATGATTAAGCTTTGTATTTAGGCTTCACATATCTTCCTTTTAGGTGTTGAAATATGTTTTGCTGAAATCCTTCCTTTTCAAACATGAGCCACTATCGTAAAAATTTGCACAGTAACAGAAAATAATATGAGATTGAAATCAAAGACCTTTTACTGATCCTATTTTTTGGTTACATCATCCCCTTTCCTTTGCAGTGTTTCTCAACAAAACTACTTTGAGTTTCTACAGGGAATGCAAATTTTTTAAGCATCTCTAAAATGATATGTGTTTCTATACTCCCAAACCACACAAAAATTTTCAGGAAAATGTTTTATCAAGTTAAAACCATATAAGATGAACCCAAATTACCTTATAAAGTGATGAAAAAGCTTGATTGGATGTCCAATTTGCCATTTTCATGCTCATTGTTTACCCAGCTGCATGTACCACTGAGCAAACAATCAGCAGCAGTTACCAAGGTTTTATAATAATAACAAATTATGAGGTAGAATCTTAGAATTCAGAAAATTCAGCCCATAAATTTAACTATTTTCTGAGTATTTGGGAAAAAAGCAACTCAGTCAAATTTTGTAGCCAAACCCCAGTGTCTGTGGGAGGCTAGTTTGAGAACACATCTCTTTGGATTCAGATTTTGATCCTCCCAATCATCTAACTTTCCCTCCATTAATGCCCCAATAGAAAGGCAATACAAGAAATTAAACTATGCTGAATTGTTTTTAGTTTAAGTTTATATTTGAATAAAATTAAATTGAATCAAGTACCCATGGACTGGCTCACAGGTGGCAGAGAATGGGAGAAAAAGCACTGACCACACTACAACTGAGTTTAAAAAAACATCAACCAAACCTTTAAAGAATTGGTAAAGGTTGAGTGTGGGTAGTATGACAGTATGAAACCCCTGGCAGCCCCGGACATAAGAGGAATTGGTACTTACTCCCAGGCTCTTTTCCGTGGACCCCAGCAGGTGCTCATGAGAAAGATGATAGCACAGTAGACAACCTGAGAGAGTCCCTTGTGTGGTACGGCCAGCTGGAAGACAGGGACTGCTGCTGTGGGGAAAGCATGAACCCCAGACACCCTGCCCAGACCATCCTCTCATAAGTAGCAAAACCTTAAACCTCTGTGAGAGGGGCAGAGAAAACTCTGTCACTACCAGGCACAGGTAAAGACCCACTGCTGATGGGAAAATGTAGAAGAAAAACTCCTTTGGCCCTGGAGCGGGGTCAGGAAACAGTATGGAGTCAGCCCCATGATATTATGTTAATGTGTTACAGGTGTGCTATCACTGCTGGAAGGACCAGGAAACACTATCCTGCAGTAGGACATCAGAGAGCCTATCCACTCCTCTTCCACCACCAATCCCCACCACTAACACACAATTATCAGAACATCCAGCAACTTCACTCTTAGGTGTTTGCCCAAGAGAAATAAAAACTTATGTCCTCACAAAACCTGTACACGAATGTTTATAGAAGCCTCACTCATAATTGCTAAAAACTACCTAAATGGAAACAAACTAAACATCCATCAGCTGGCGAATGGATAATAAACTATGTCATAGCCAACTAGTGGAACACTACTCAACAATAAAAAGGAATAAAACTACTATTACATGTAACAACATGGAAGAATCTCAAATGCATTGAGTGAAAGAAGGAAGACACAAAGGCTACCTACTATATGCTTCTATTCCTATGACATTCTAGAAAGGCAAAACTATCCTGACAAAAAGAGTTCAATGGTTGCCTGGAGATGGGGGGGGGAACTGACTACAAAAGAAACAAAGAACTTTGTGGGGAGCTAATCATCTTTATCCTAATTGTGGTAGTGGTTGCATGACTGTATACATGTGTCAAGTTTATAAACAGGGTGAATTTTATTATAAGTAAATTATTTCTCAATAAATCTGACTAAAAAAATCAAGAGATGTATATTTGAGACTCACTTCTGTCAGTCTAAGTGATTTCAAAAAAGATTCAGTTCACTTAAACCAGCTTTCAGGAAATATCTACTATATGCTGTGCCATGTTATATCTAAAAGGTGAATTAGTTGTGGCCCACTAAGAATACACAGAGTAAAGATACTTATTAATATATCTTCAGCAATTTATGGATTAAACCTGAAATCCTAATGCAAAAAGCAAAATATCTAGAACTATGTGGCAAAGAATTACATCATTTTAGAGCCTGTGGGATACAATTCAAGAGGTTTTTAGAAGGAAATTTATAACCTAAAAGGCATTTACTGAAAAACATATATATATGTTTAATATACCTATATATATATATATGTTTAATATACCTATATATATATAAGTTTAACTCAAGAAGCAAAAAGAAAACAAAAACCCTCAAACGAAAGATGTAAGAGCAAAACAAATGACACTATGCATTCAAATAAGCTTAATAGATGAATAGATCACTTTGCTTGCTGCAGAAATATTTCTGTTTTTGGTATATAATATTTATTGTTACTCACTGAGAATTTACATAGTACGCAGTCTTTCCTAAACTAATTTGGCCACTAAACCATGTGTATGTGTGTATGATTATACCTGCCTTAAATCTAATGACCCACAAGATAAGTTTTAGTAAACACTGGTCTATTGGCTTAATTAAATTACTTAACTTTTCTGAGCTCCAATTTACCTCTCTAGAAGAAAAATGAAATACAATTCCTCTCTTTACTTATATCCTTAAAATCTAGTTGGTTATACAGAGGGGAAAGGTAAAACCAATATAAGAGATTCACAAATAAAATCACATGAAGTAACAAAGAGGAAGTATTTGAAATAAGCACAAAAATAGCTGTGTTACATGAAAAGTTTCTATAAACAAAAAGAAAATGATATTCCATTAGAAAAGTGGAAAAGGGAAAATTATTTGGGAATTCATAGGAAATATGCAAATTACTTTTATTTTTTTAAGGGGGAAAAGCAGTGAAAATTGTAATGCTGAGAAAATAGTGCTGTAAATGATGACCTTCCTCTTCTTTTTTGTTTAAATAGTTATTTACCTTAAATAGATATATAACATAGAACACTCTTCTCTTCCATGCACATCCCTTCCAGGTGTTTTGGCAATGCTGGTGGGCTCCAATTCACTCAAACCATAAACATTCATCAGGGTCCTGAGAACAAATACACTCTCAAATTGGCTGAATTTGGTTTGTTTCCCTCACCATAATCTTTCCAACTTATAAATCAAACTCAATATTATTACTCCTTAATGATTATAACCAAGCTACCACCACTATTTTTTTTTTAATTTCAACTTTTTCCTCCCAACACTCTTGTTAGCAATATACCAGGTTAAATGAGCAGTGTCATTTTAGCTAAACTAGTTCCACTTATTTGAAACATTGATTTAAGAAACAATTTTTAACGCTGTGCTATTTGAAACAATGAATAGGTGCTGCTGCTTCTTAGGATAAAAAAATTGGAAACGAGGTGATAAAGTCATATTTATTTTCATGTGATCCCAACATATGCTAAAAAGGAAAAAAAACAGAAAATCTATTCATTCTCTAATGGAAATGGCTTCATAAAACTAA
Source organism: Neofelis nebulosa (assembly GCF_028018385.1). Lineage (NCBI taxonomy): Eukaryota > Metazoa > Chordata > Mammalia > Carnivora > Felidae > Neofelis > Neofelis nebulosa. The sequence continues at coordinate 92,225,107 of NC_080783.1, read as the reverse complement.
AAAGATTTGGTAATACTGAGCAACAGTCCATGAGAAACTGGTTATCATCAATAGTCAGTGCCTAGTTTGCTAGTTAATGAGGTGAGAAGATACCAAGAGTGGTTAATATTCCTACAAACTGATCATAATCAAATCATTACAACGTTAATTGTGGAATTAAGGGGATTGTAACCATGAAAATAAAAATAAATATAAAATCACTGCCTTTGTTCTAAATGTGTTATGGCAAAGCTTATTTTCTAAAGCTAGATGGGGCTCCCAAAAGATGACACTTCTGCAGAAATTGCTTTAAAAAATATCAGGTTGTGCAATTTTGATGATAGCACCTAAAAAATATTTATCCATGTTTTGCCATATAAGTCAAGGAAAGAAAACTCTCAGCCAATTGATTAAGATATTTAAATTCCTAAAGATCATATATAGTCACAGGGAAAGTTATTACTAAGATAACCTCTTTTTACATTATATTGGAAACTTTATTAGATTTATAACTTGGTTCTCAATCCTTGTATTTTCAATAGGTAAATCAACAGTCTTAAGTCTATAACGTTGATACAGATATTGTTTATTTATATGACACTAACAGATTTTATCTAATTACACTAATAATAATCTAACCTCACAACAATTGCCTATTTTCATTGGATTTGTCAATTTTTAGAGCACTTTTCTTTTGACAGAGTATGTGACTAAGAATTTAACCTAATGAAGATTATACATCTCCTATCAAGCCTTAAAAACCTAAAAGTCTCCACAAACTTTTTAATTCAAATTTACTTTTTCCTGAATATAAGATAATCTATTTTGATTGCAAAATCTGAGAAGACCACAAAAGTATAGAGATAAAGAAGAAAAGGACCAGTATATTACAAATCAAAGGCAACTACTATTAACTGGTATTCTTTTTTGTATCTATCTCCTTTAAATATTTAAAATCACAGAAGAAATATACCAATTTATTTTACACTATTTTCATTGAAAATGATTGAAAATAAGCACTTTCTATATTATTTCTAGCTGCACTGTATTGTATGGAATCGGTTAACCGTAGCTTGTTTTACTATTACATTATTAATAGATTTTTTTTAAGTATTTCTAAATTTTCACTATTATATCATGAAAGGTATCTTTGTGTAGGATAAAATAGTAACAAAGAATACAAGCAGAATTTGAAGCAGACAGATGTAAGTTCAAATCCTGGCCCAGCTACTTAGGAGTTTTGGTGAGAAGTGAATTATTCAAGCAAAGCCAGTCACATGGTAAGCAATCAATGAATTAAAGCTATTATAATGAAGCTTTTCTTAAATTTAAGAATTTTTTGTTTATCATTCATGCCCTGAGATTGGATTTCTTGGTTAAACGATGTAAACATTTTTAAGAATTTTCATACATATTGTCAAATTATTCTCCAAAGTAGCAAACCAATTTAAGCTCTCATCAGTATTATATAAGAAGTGACCCTCAGCAAAATTGAGTGTTCTCATATTTTTTAATTCAGTAGGTGAAAATGTTATCTCATTTCACTTTTATCTTTTTGAGCATTTAGTAACATTATACTTTTTAAAGCATGCATTAATCATTTCTACCTACTAAATAAATTATCTGTTCATGTCTTGTACTCATTAACATATTGGAGTTGTATCAATTTATATAACTAACTGCCTTAAACATTAGGGATATTAATATTATGTCATATGTGTAGTTAAATTTGTTCATAATACTGATACTGAGAAATTTTGTATTTTCTACAGTCAAATCTATTATTCCTTTCCTTTATGAATTCTTCCTCCCTTATCCAGAAATTGGAAAATAATCACCTTTTATTTCTGGTAGGTCAAATTAACTTTGATATTCTAAAATTGCCTTTTTAATCTTTTTTTTAATGTTTATTTATTTTTGAGACAGAGAGAGACAGAGCATGAACAGGGGAGGGTCAGAGAGAGGGAGACACAGAATCCGAAACAGGCTCCAGGCTCTGAGCTGTCAGCACAGAGCCCGACGCGGGGCTCGAACTCACGGACCGCGAGATCATGACCTGAGCTGAAGTCGGACATCCAACCGACTGAGCCACCCAGGCGCCCTGCCTTTTTAATCTTGATAAAACAGACTTTGGTTTATGCTGTTAAATGAGAATCCAAATTTAATTTTTCTTCAAGTAGCTAAACACTTGTCCAAATAAGATTTATTAAGCAATCTTTCTCTTACTCATTGATCTACAATGTCTCCATTATGATGTGTAAAACTTTTACACAGAATAAAGTTTAATTTTACAAGGCACCAAAATTAAGCAAAGATATTATCCATTGTACCTGATCTGCTTTTGGAAGAGGAGCTGCTATTAAAGATCCTTGAGGCAACCCTCACCCATAATTATCTCCCACACCCACTGGGCTTAGGAGATTGCCAAGACCAGAGAGGATGCTGCACAAAGGAGAATAAAGAGTAACTGAAAACAAGTCAACATTTTAATTTATGGTCATTCCTTTCCTCTCACTGTGCCCACAATAAGCCTGCATCATTAATGGAATGAAATAAAATGCAGGCAACAGTTATCAATCACATATAGTATTCCAGGTCCTTGTATCCCCTCCGCCTCCCCTGAAGTAGACATTCTTTTCCTAATTTTGCAGTTATAGAAACACATTCCGCAATTTTAACTAAGCTTCCCAATACCACACAATTAATAAGTAACCAAAATAGGATTTGAAACTAGACCACTCTGAATTAAAAATCATATTTATTTAAAAAAAAGAAAAGAAAAAGCCCTTAGTTGGAATCAATCTCTCTCTCTCTCTCTGTGTCTGTCTCTCTCCCTCTCCCTCACCCAGATCATTTCTTTTCCTGAAATATTATCTCAATATCAGCGATAATTTGAAGCTTTTATACTCTTCAAGGTTAATTTTGCATGTGAAGTTGAAAGGAGGGGGAGGATGGAACTCATGGCTGGGATGTAGGAACCCTGCTACAAAGGGTGTGGACTGTTGCACAGAAGGTTAGAATAGGCTGTGACCACATTTCAGCAGATTGCCAAGGTCAATGAGGACAACATTAGGACCAGATAATAACTAGCTATAACTTAAAGGGTCAAGTACTATGTGAAACAGAATACTAACAGTGGACTTTCCCTCATTACTAATGCCATCAATAACCATGGTTCAGGGCCCTCAGAACCTCAACCTGGGAAGAGGAAGAAAAAGAAAGTAAAACAATCCTGACTGTGACAATTTCCAACACGAAGTGACAAATAGTAAATAAATTTGATCAAATGTTTAGATTTCATTTTCTGTGTCATGAAGAATGGGGGTTGAGTTTCAAAAACTTAAATGAGCTGTAGAAAATAATTGTAAAATTTACAACAGACACCATGGAATTGAGCCCCAGTCACACTAGGTTAAAAGAGGAGATTCCTGAGGACTTAGAGGCACAGCCAGCCTGCAGGTGTACTGGAAGTGAGAATAAGAAGGTGGAAAAGCAAGCTTCCCTCTGTCCCACCGGGACCCCATTCCTCCTTGTCTTCTCCTAGCTGATACTTGCTGCTCTGCCTCTTGGCCTCATCCTAGATCAAAGAAAGAATTTCTCTGCTGCTCCCCATAAGTGCTCAGTGTCAGTCAAGGAGTCTCCAGCTCATAATACCAGTGGCTCCTGCCATTCCAAATCCCATTTCCTCATTCCTTGCTTGACATTTCTGACATAATGCACTCCTACTGATTTCTTACTCATCTCAGACTTTCTTTCTCTCTGCCAGCACTTTTTTTGTCTATCTTATACTCCAATGTAAATGTAAATGTCATCTGCATTGTCATTTGGTGTTGTGTGTGTGCGTGTGTGTGTGTGTGTGTGTGCATGCGTATGTGTATGGATACACATGTGTATGGTATATATAACACTAGATTTATGGATTATATGAGGTGGATACAATTCTCAGTCCAAATCTCATATTTTGTAAGAAGTTATAACATATGTCTTTTTCTATAATTCAGTTCACTTTCTATTTCGAGTCCCCATTCTGCTACAGTGGTAGAAACTCAGTATTAACCGGTTCATGCCCACATTGTTCCCTACCTCTAGGATTATGCCAACGTTTTGGGACATGTGTAGTGCCAAGAACTATGGCCATGGAAAATCTTCTATTTGATACTCCAGATTCATTCTCACCTCACCTCCACCCCAGCAATTTGTCCTGGAGCCTGAATTAAAGGGAGCACGTTGACAGGGTTCCCTTCTTTCTGCTCCAGACAGAATCAGTCTTCTCTATATGATTCTTTTTCTTCTGGTTTCTAATGTCATGCTCTCCCTTCAGCCTTTCAGGCCTAGCAGAGCTAACAGTGCTAGCCCCAGGAACAGTGCAGGTTCCTGCACTCTACACTGTACTCACACATTTGTAATCATTCCTTTGGTAAATAATCCCTCCCCCAGCTAGTCCTCTGCGAGGATGCCAGTGGTTTCTTGCTGAGATACTGTTCCAGATGTCCATTTTCCATATAGAGATTCTGAGACATCTTTCATTCTGTCTGGCTCCTAGTTGTCAGATCATAAGGTTTCCACAGCAACTTTCCTCATTGTTGTCCACTTCGACCTGCAGGTCTTGTAATTCTCCCTACTATGTTTCTGTGCTGCACCGGGGACTAGGAATGTCTGTGGGTTTGTCAAGATCCCCTCTGCTTAGACTTTGTGTGCACTCACTCTGTCTGTGCATCTAGAATGGCAAAAGGCAGAGAGATCCCTCTCTCTCTCTGCTCTGTCCACCTTATGCAACCCATACCAGGGGATATGTTTAACAGGTGGGAGATGGGAGGGAAAAGGGTGTATGAAATACCAAGAAATAAAAAATATATATCAAAACATATAGAAGTGTATTAATATTTAAACATCACGACCCTGTAATAAACCTATAAAACTGAACATTTAACCATTCAGCTTGTGGGTTCTAAAAATAAGGATTTAAAGATTCCTATTGCTAAATGTCAGGCTCTTCATTTATATAGCAAATTAAAATTTGAAAAGCACTTCATATATAAATGTCATTGGATCTTCAAGACAAACCCTAAGAGGATTATAAAATATGCTCCATGTTATAGGCTGAACTGTGTCCCCCACAAAATTCATACACTGAAGTCCCAATTGCCAGTATCTCACAAAGTAACCTTATTTGTAGATAAGGTCTTTAAAATAATAATTCAGTTAATATGAGGGCTTTAAAGTAGTTTCTAATCTAATATGACTGATGCCCTTTAAAAAAAAGAGAAAATTTGGACACAGACATGTTGCACATGCAGAGGAAAAGCCATGTGGAGACAGAGCGAAAAGAGACCTAGGAAACGTATACACCCTATTTATAGATCAAGAAGCTAAAATTTAGAGAATTTTTAAAGCCTACCAAAAACCCGCAGATTGTTTTACAGTAAATTACTTACAATAAATTTTTACACTAGGAATCTTAATAATACCTAAATCCAGGCTGCCTCACACCCTGTATCACCTCTCTTAGGAGTTGTCTGCAACGTGCTCTGCAACTGTATGATATTACTGTCATGTGAGAATATTCATGAGAATATGTGTGTACATTTCTTCAAAGTCAAGCAACGCATCTGTGGGCTTCAGCCACCAGGTAGTAGCTGCCTCCAGGCCATTTTCAGATTCCTGTTTCCCTCCTCCCTCCACTCCATCTGCTGCCTTTCCAATCCTTTCATGCTCCCTGTCAACTTCCTGAATTACAGGTCCATTCAAAGGCTGAACAAAGAGAGAAAGAGGTGAGGGAGGAAACCTACCTGGCGCAGCAAGTGAACTGCATTGAAACACTGTGAGGTACATGAAGGAGAGGACACTACTGCAGGTGTTCAATTCCCAAAAAGTGGCCAGGCTGAAGAGCAGAAAACAGAGAAAGCAACAGGATTTTAATTTTGTTCTGAATCTAAGCACAGGAGATTGAGACTGTGTAGTACATGAGGGTTAAAGGACAAGAGGGGAAATGAGAAAGCTTGGGTTATGGGCTCAGGTTTATGGACTCCTTATCAAGAAGTTTGAACACATTAGTTTAACTCCTGGGTTTCTGTTTCCTTACCACCAAAATGACTATGTTGTAGTCAAGGTTTCTAGTAGCTCTAACATTTGGTGAGGTTTTTATCTGATACTGTGGTTTTGTGCCTTTTCATGGATGTATAGAATTACACCATATGGTTCCACTGCCATTTGAACCTCAGTGTCAAGTTTTGATGCTCATGGAGCATGAGCTTTTGCAAATAAACAATAATCCCAGTGTAACACTGTTATTTGGAAATCAATTATTCCAATTTCAAAAAAGTAGGGAAAACTCTGACTTACCGGCTTATTTAGCTGTAACCATAGCAAATGTTCTATTCATTTATTCATTCATTTAACCAAAATTGAAGGAACATCTACTATGGGCTAAGTTCTTATTATGCCTAGCCTTTGGAGTTCATAGTCCCTCTAGTGAGAAACAGAAATAGTATGGTATGGAAAATGCTGTGGGCTGTGTTAGAATACAGGTAAGCCCTCTAAAAGGTCAAAAAGGACATCTAGCTCAAGTCTTACAAGAACAAGAAAATGAATTCTATTAAGACAAAAGTAGTAATTTGTTAACACATCCCAGATAGGGCTGGCCATAGTTAAGAAAATAGGTATTTTGAAGATTAAATCATGATAGACTCTCACACACTGCTTATCAGTGAGCCAAAACACAGAAAGGTAAATTCCTTTGCTATTCATTACTGTTTTAAAGGTTTCCAAGAGATGTGAATCCTGTATGTCAATCCCCATACTTATCAATCCTTGCTTTGGGAATCAAACGTGCCTGAAATCTTAGGTATGGAAAGGACCTCACTAATCAGCTGGTTCAACCCACTTATTCAGAGATAAACTTATTGCTCCCAAGTCTCATAGTAGCAGAGGCAAATCTAGACCCCAAGTATCTGGAATCCCATTTCAATGTTTTGTTTTGTTTTGTTTTCCCTACTGAACCTCCCTGTACTTCTCATCAGCCTATGTACATAAATTTAAGAATGAAGTCAAGTGGTCTCTGTTATTCAATTGATCAACAAATCAATAATTTAAGAGACATGTCAGACCTATAAATGTCTTAGAATCAACCATGATTATATGCCAGTTATTCTGGCATATATTTATTTGTTTATTCCACAAACTGAGTTATACCTTCTGTTGGAATCACCTTGGCTCCAAATATCATAAATGGAGACAGTGAATGGACTTTGCAATAACTTCCCCAGAGTCAAGTGAGGAAGTGGATAGTGGCTACTGCCACTGAACATTGATTTATGGTTTATTTGGCAAACATTTCATTTCATGAGCACCTAATATATGCTGGGCACCATCCTAAACAGTATCAGTGAAAAATACAATAATTGTAATAAGACAGCATCCAGGCCATATGATGCTTTTCAACTGAACAAAACAGACAATAAATAAAGAAACAAATACACATAATTATAATACCAAACAATAATAAGTATATGAAAAAGTTTCAAAATGCAAGAAGTAAAAAAAGTTTCTTTAAATTCTGAGGGAACAGAAAGTGCAGTAAGAAGAAACTGTAATGACTCACTTCCAGAAAGGAAAGATACTTGGATATATTGAAGCCTTTCACATTCACCTTCCTCTGTGGTGGAGTCATTCTTAGAAACGTAGTGGGAAGAAGTAGGAGGCATTCTCAATTTTTTTCTGGAGTGTCAAGAACCACCCTCCCAATTCTTATCAGACTGGTTTTTAGAGAGACATCAAACCTTAGCACTTTCTTCTCCAAACACGAGGTATTCCATGTGTTTTTATACTAGTGGGCAGTGGTTCTTTTAACATTCCTAGAAGAGTTCACAGTCCCCTTTGAATATCTGATTTAAAACAGAGGACTTCCCCTCACCCAAAATACCCACTGGTATCTACATAGAAAATGTTGCATTAAATTTTAGTTGGGCCATGAAAGACCAATGAAACTCCTAGAAACCACTCCAAAAAAATAATACTTTTCTGTATTATGAGGAGTGGGTTCTAACTGGCTTAGACACAGTAGACTGTTATCCAAGAGTTCTTCAGCTTAAAAACTGCACAGAGATTTCTTGGCCAAAGGGCTTTAGGTTGCCAGGCTGTACTGCTCAGGGAGCAAAACTTACAAAAGTCAATAGTATTGCTGGTTATTAAAGACTAATAGGATTTAAATTCTCTCCATTTAAAAAAGAATGTTAGGAATGCCTGGGTGGGTCAGTTGGTTGAGCATCCAACTCTTGATTTCCGCTCAGGTCATGATCCCGGGGTCCTTGGATCTAGCCCTGCATCAGGGTCCACACTGAGCATGATGCGTGCTTGGGATTCATTCTCTCTCTCTCCCTCTGTCCCTCTTCCCTGCTCACTCTCTCTTAAAAAATCAAATTAAATTAAATTTAACTTAATTTAAAAACAATTTTAAATATATATGTGAAATTAGTCATTCCTGAAATGCCCAGAATAGATATAACAATGAAATTAATAAAACAGTGATTTTCAATCCTACCCACATATTAGAATCACTTGAGGAGTTTTTAAAAAGACTGATACTCAGGGCCATATCAGACCAACTAATCAAAATCTCTCAAACTGGGGTCCAGGAACTAGGAGTGGTTAAAATCTCTCCAGATAATTCCACTGAGGAGCTTGGTTCTGACCCACTGTTTTGGGAAAGCTCACTGACTTTCATGTCTTGTGAACCTGGCTTTACTGAATTAAGACGAGAAGTGGTTAAAACTAAATCCAGTTGATAAGAGTTGTTTATGCAGTTTATCTGAACTCAAAGCTCAATAATTCTAATAGTTCTGAATAGTCCTAACATTTCACAGAATATATGAGGGATATAAAAACCTATCAATAACTAGATAATTGGTTTCCTTGTAAGAATCAAACAAAAATACCTGTGAACAAACATTCTTCCTACTCCTTCCTGGCATTCCAGGAACTAGCATAGACTCTGGCACATATAAAGGCTTAATTAATGTTTGCTGATTTACCCACATCATTTTGGTCCATCCCTTCTCCATCAAACACTCTAAGAAAGAGAACATCATGATCACTCAGTAAGTTATCTAATGGGGCATTTAACTGCACCCTTGAGAAGCAATATTAGTGAATTCATTCTTTCACTAAAATATTGACTATCTACTATGTGCCAGTTACCATAATTGGTGCTAGGGATGATAATGATAATAATTTAATCCTTTCAAAATCATTTCCAACATCTTCTTTTGAACAATTATTGGACTTTAGTTCCAAGAAGACCAAGAGACTCTCAAGACCACAGAATTAGTATGTGGCAGAAGGTAAACTGTTTCTCCAATCTTCTAACTCCCAATGCAATGCTATTTTGCAGGAAACAAAGTACATCACTTTTATTATATGTGTAAATTTAGAGTAATAAGACTAATTCTAAGAGTATATGATTGTGTAAAAAAGAAGTCACACCATGTGTCAATCTGCATAGAGGAACTTCCCAGTTCTATAAGTTTTGTGTAAGTAAGTATGGGACTAGAAATAGACTTTCTTTCATGTCTGTGTTGAAATGGATGTATATTTAGAGCAAATAATATCAAGTGCTTTGTAGGGTAAAGAAAATTGTCAGGGCACCTGAGTGGTTCAGTCAGTTAAGCGTCCAGCTCTTAAGTTCCACTCAGGTCATGATCTCACGGTTGGTGAGATGGAGCCCCATGTTGGGCTCTACGCTGACAGCAAGGAGCCTGCTTGGGATCCTCTCTCCCATTCTCTCTGCCCATCCCCTGCTTGCACACAAACTCTCTCTTTCTTTCTATCAAAATAAATAAATAAACTTAAAAAAAATAAAAAAGAAAATTGTCTCTGAGATTCTAGGAGAGTAAGTGAGGTAAGTAAAGCAAAGAATAATTGAAGAATAGCACACAGGTTTTAAGGAAAATAGAAAGAATATGAAGATGTTATTTTAAAACAAGTCTCTAATTTCACACCAAAATATTAGTTGTTCAGAGATTACAGTTATTCACATAGATTACTATGGGAATTCCTAAAATTTAGAGAGGGAAAACCCCTAGTCATTACAGACACTGGTCCTGTTGCTGACCTCATCTACCACTCTTCCTTTCAGTCTCTATTCTCCGGTAGCTCTCACCTCCCAACATTCCTCAGGAAAGCCAAGGTTGAACCCCTCAGGGCATTTCTATAAAGGATTGTCTTTCCAACTCTTCAAAAGGGGCATACCTTTCCTCTTTCAATCTCTGCTTAGTTTTCCCTCCCAAAGAGGTCTTTTCTGACCATCCTATCTTGTGCCCCAACATTTCCTATACCCCTATACTTCCCTTTGATTTTCTTCTGAGCATTTACCACTCCCAGAGATTGTTTTACTTCCTTGTTTACATGGAAGTCTCTTTTACTAGTGTCTATGCTCTATGAAGGCAGAATTCTGGCTCTCTTTTTCATTGCTATATTCTTGTTACTAGAGCAATGCCTGCCTCACTGCATTCAATATTATTTCAATATTTATTAGTAAGGAAGAAAGGAACAAAAATTGGTAGAGTCAATGGCCAACATATAATACTAAAGTTCAGACAAATATATCATATCTTTCCCATCTGATCAGGACAAAATTAAGATGAATAAAATCCAGTGTTGTCAAGGAGGTTAAAATATGTACCCTATAACATGAACTCTAGATTGGTACAACTTTTGGAGGGGAGTATTTAGCAGTATCTAACAACTTTTAAATTTTGGGCTATATATTTCTCTATCTATTGTCTTATTAATATAGTCAAAATAAATCAATAATAAATTATACATGGATGTTTACAGCAGATTATATGTAATAGGTGAAAATTTTGCAAAGTTCTTAAATGTCCATTAATGGTTAAATAAATTGTGACACAAAGAAATGAATAACAAGTAGTTGTTAAAAAAGAATGAGGAGAATCTAAGTGGACTAGCACAGGATAATATCTGTGATACAATGTTAATAATTATGAATGAGGTATAGAACTATTTGTCTATCAATGCATAGAAATAGACTTGTAAGGATACAAAACTGTCAACTCCTTCTACTTTTAAATAGAGGGACTATGGCAAGGAGATGGTAATGAGAAGAAATTTTTCACATTTTACATACTATCAATTTATATTTTATTATTTTTTTAATTTATTATAATTTGTTTCTAAGGAAAACATACTTGGCTTATCCTTGGGTTTCTTGAGAAACCTAGCCTACCCTGTTGTCAGATGATTTTGCAAAATAATTGCTAGATTAGAAGCTTCATGGGAACAGAGAGCATGTGTGTCTAGGGCTCTATATGCCTATTTGAAAATCTGACACATAGAATGCACTCAATATAATATGTTGAATGAATGAAAAAAAATGTCAGGGAATAATTTGGCTAATGTAATTTGTAAATTAGTCAACAGTATACAATTTTATTAAAAAAATTTTTTTTAATGTTTATTTATTTTTGAGACAGAGAGAGACAGAGCATGAGCGGGGAAGGGGCAGACAGAGAGGGAGACACAGAAACCAAAGCAGGTTCCAGGCTCTAAGCTGTCAGCACACAGCCTGACACGGGGCTTGAACTCACAAACTGTGAGATCATGACCTGAGTCGAAGTCGGGCGCTCAACCGACTGAGCCACCAAGGCACCCCGGTATACATTTTTAAAATAAGGATATTCCTCACATTTGAAGTGATTACAAAATTTTTAAAAATTTTTAAAATTTAGAATTCTTTAAGTTTTTTTTTTAATTCTCCAAATTTAAAAGCACACTGGATAGGGTATCATGAAAAGGCTTTGCCTTCAAGCATTTTGGTAGAATTCTAAGAATTGAGACTACGGTGTTGCTGTTGTTTTTTAATTTGTTACTGTATTGTCAGAAATTTGTGTTGCTCCTCATTTTTTTATTGTGTTAAAAAGTACATAATATAAAACTTACCAACTTAACCATTTTTAAGTGTACAGTTCAGTGGCATGAAGTACATTCATCCTCATTATTATGCCATCATCACTATCCTGTCTCCAAACTCTTTTCATTTTGTACTCTGTACCCATTAAATAATAACTCTCCATTCCAACTTCCATTCTACTCTGTATCTCTATGAATTGACTACTCTAGATACCTCCTTATATAAGCAAAATCACACAGTACTTGTCCTTTTATGTCTGGCTTATTTCACGTAACATAATGGCCTCAAGATTCATCCATGTTGTTGCATGTTAGAATTTCCTTCCCTTTTAAGGCTGTATAATATCTCATCATATTAATACATCACAATTTGTTGATCTATTCATCTGTCAATGGACATTTGGGTTGCTTCTACCTTCTGGCTATTGCGAATAATGCTCCTATGGACGTGGGTATGTACAAATATCTCTTTGAATCCCTGCTTTCAAATATATATATATTATATATATATATATATATATATATATATATATATATATATATGTCCTGAATATATATATTATATATATATTATATATATATGTCCTGAATATATATATTATATATATATTATATATATTATGAATATATATATTATACACATATTCTGAATATATATAATATATATTCAGAATATGTGTATAATATATATATTCAGAAGTGGAATAGCCAGATCATATGGCAATTCTATTTTTTAATTTTTTGAGAAACTGCCATACTGTTTTCCATAGCAGGTGCACAATTTTACACTCCCACCAACAGTGCACAAGGATTCAAATTTCTGCACATCCTCCCTAACACTGGTTATTTTCTCGGTTTTTGATAGTAACCATCCTAATGGGTGTGAGGTGTTATGTTGCTGCTTGCTTTCTGAAATAACAAAATCTGGGAAAACCTCAACCTAAATGACCAACAAAAAGGGATGATAATATTTTTATTCTAAGACATTTATTTTTTAATTCTATCATCTCTGAAATAAGGATGCATATTACTACTGGTGTCATCTTATGGTTATATTTAATAGCACCATCTAACATCTCAATGGTATTTAAAACAATGGTGTTTTAAAATTAATACTGCTTTAGATTCAATGAAATATGGAACATCCAACATTTTAAACCACAAAGGATTAGACAAAGTATCTGAATTATATAGCAATAAGGATCAGTTGTAACAACCAACTTAAATGTACCCAAGAGACAAAGTAACCAAGCAACAAGAAAAGGAATAATTATCATGTATTTTAAAATATATTTAAAGGAATAAGGATGCTGGTTGATTCCAGATCCTACTAGATCCTGAGCTGTATAACCTTTGGCAAGTTATTACCTGCTCTGGGGTGCAACTGCTAAACGGGAATAACAATATTCCTATGATATTATACTTATATCTTATTTGTTAGAACTTAGCAAATGGCAATAGGGATTAGAGGATAATTTATATTTTTCCCCCCTAAGGTAAAAATCAGAGCTTCTACCATTAGAGAAGAAAGGAAAAAATAATAGGAAATAGTTTTCAGTCTTTATCAAAGGCATTAAAATTATTCCAATGAGGAGTGCCTGGGTGGCTCACTCGGTTGGGCATCGGACTTTGGCTCAGGTCATGATCTCACAGTCCATGAGCTCGAGCCCCGTGTTGGGCTCTGTGCTGACAGCTCAGAGCCTGGAGCCTGTTTCGGACTCTGAGTCTCCCTCTCTCTCTGCCCCTCCCCTGCTCATGCTCTGTCTCTCTCTGTCTCAAAAATAAATAAAAAAAATTAAAAGAAATTTAAAAAATAAAATATAAAATAATTCCAATGAATATCCAGTAATAGTTCACTATTCTTCTGAATTAACACCCTTTCTTTAGATTTTTTTCATCCATTAAACCTTTATATTATAGATATTTCTGAGGTATAATAATGACTGAGAACAAAATGGAAATAAAAAAGTAAAAAAAAAAAAAGGAAATTTTTTTTTCTGAAAAAGATTCAAATTGCTAAAGATACATTTGCAATTGCTAAAGATACATTTGCCTCTCCCCAAATGCTCAAAAATATGATTATATAAAGTGGTATATATGATAAAACTTCATTTAACTCAATTTTCCTTTGTTGTGAACCAAAATGATTTTGACCAATATGACACATTAGTGTGTAACCCTGCATGACACCATATGTTCAGACAGTGCATGTGATTTGCTGGAATACTGTTATGCAAATTTTTAAGTGAGGTGTATATGTTTAGGTCCATGGTATCTGTCATTGATAAGAGTCGATTTTGGAAAATTCTACCAAGTCATATGCCAGGAACCACAAGGGAATGGAAGGGGGGGAGGAAATAGCCTTTAATGCATCTCTCCTGCGTTGGTTGTGGTGAGGAACCATATAGACTGAACATGTCTCTCGTGGAATGTAGCACAGAAGAAAGTCTTCAGCATGACATGGTCATCAGTCTGCAACTAATTCAGTGCACTTAAGACTGTGTTGAGCCACTTACATCCTCAGGGCTTTTTCCTCTTTTTAAAGATTACATAGAAGCAGGAAAAAACAGGAACTAACCCCAATTAACATTTTAAAATTCTGAAAGGTCTTCTATACCTTTAAGATTGGAGTGCCTAAGAAAAGTTGCAAAGTGAAGTAACACACTAATTCAAAATGGCATGAATTTAAAGTACCAAAGTTTAAGGTGGAATATGGTATGAATTTAAAGTACCAAAGTTTAAAATGAAATATACCAAACTCCAGAAGACACAGTAAAATGCTAATGCCAAAATCAAAATGAATAACCAAGTTGCCCTGCAGTATAATTTCAAAGGAGAAGCACTTCTAGAATAACAGAGTAAGGACCTTCAAAAATCAGTTCCCACATTAAAAAATTGTCAGAATACTGATAATAATTGTCAAAATCAATTTTTCAGAACTCTGAATATTAAGCAAAGGCTTTCAATGATTCAGGTTAGCATTTATTCAAGAAAAACAGTTGAGTCTTGATAAGAACATCAACATTTGTGGGTAATTTAGCTTGCCTTATTCCTATTCCCCTCTCACCAGCTTTATGGTAGCCTTGACAACCAGCTGCCTCAAAACAATGGTAACTGAGAAAAACAGATGCCATGATTTAAAAGGGGCAAAAGACCTGAACAGACACCTCAGGAAAGAAGATAGGTAAATGGAAAATAAGCACTTGAATACATGATATATATCATATGTAATCAAGAACCATAAATTAAAACAATGAGATACCAATACCCACCTATTAGAATGGCCAAAATCCAAAACCCTGACAATACCAAATGCTGGTAAAGCAGCAGAAACTCTCTAATTCATTGTCAAAGTGAATGCAAGATGGTACAGCCACTTTGGAAGACAATTTGACAGTTTTGTACAAAACTAAACATACTCTTACCATACAATTCAGCAATCATACTCCTTGGTATTGACCCAAAGGAATTGAAAACACATCCACACAGAAAACTGCACATGAATGTTTATAGCAGCTTTATTCTTAATTGCTAAAATTTGGAAGCAACCAAATTCATTTAGTAGATGAATGAACAAACTGTGGTACATCCAGACATTGGAATATTTTTCAACACTAAAATGCAATGAGCAATCAAACCATGAAAATACATGGAGAATACTTCGATGCATATTACTAAATGAAAGAAGTCAATCTGAAAAGAATGCATAGTATATGCACCCAACAAGATGACATTCCCTAAAAGACAAAGCGATGGAGAAAGTGAAAAGATCTGGTTGCTAGGAGTTAGGGGAAAGGAGGTATGAATAGGTGAAGCATGGAGGATTTTTAGGGCAGTGAAACAAGTCTGTATGATACTGTAATGGTGGATACATGTCATTACACATTCGTCCAAACCCACAGAATATACAACAAGAGTGAACCCTAATGTAAACTGTGGACTTTGGGTAACAATGATGTGTCAATATACCTTCATTGATTACAGCAAAAGTACCTGTCTGGTGTAGGATGTTGATAGTGGTGGAGGTTGTGTAGCAGAGGGGATACGTGAAAACTCCCTGTACTTTCTGTTCATCTTTTTTGTGAATCTGAAAGTACTTTAAAAAAATAAAATCAATTTTTTAAAAGAAAGAAATTAAGTACTGATACTTGCTACAACATGTATGAACCTTGAAAACAAGAAAAGAGGAAAAAGCCAATCACAAAAGACCATGTATTGTATGATTCCATTTACTTGAAATGTCCAAAAATGGCAACTCTATTGAGGCATAAGACAGATTAGTGGTTGCCATGGCCTGGAGGTTAAGGGATAACAGGCAGTTAGTGCTAATGGCTATAGATTTTGGAGGCAGAGAGGGTGATGAAAATGTTCTAAAATCTGATAGTGTTGATGATTGCACAACTCCGTGAATATGCTAAAAAGCAATTAATTGTAGGGATTAAATGGGTGAATTTTATAGGATGTGAATTATATCTCAATAAGGCTGTTATTTTAAAAGACCAGCTCTAAAAATACTTCGAGCAAGGAGAGTTTTATCATAGTAAGCATATATCCTTAACCATAAGTCAGTGAGTAATCATGACATTTAAATAACTTTGAATCCACTGGCTCCACCATTTACTTTCTTTGTGCCTGCAGACAATCACTTAAGCATATTAAGTTAAGTGTTTCTTCATCAGTAAAATGGAAATAGTCTCCAAAGCATAGCTGAAACAACTTAATATGATATCACAAAAAAAGCACCTGGCATGAGTTTCCTCACTGTTGGAGAATAAAATTACAAATGAATAAGAGGGTAAGGCTGAAACAAATCCTATGGTACTGGATCAGAGTCAAAGATATCAGTATCAACTCATTTTTATTTTTAAATGTTTGAAGATAGACACAGGAGTAATTATAGATGTCTGTGTATACACGGTTTAATATACATACGGAGATTTCCTAGCTCTGTGAGCAGAGAGGACCTAGAGGCAGTAACACTCCAGTAGCTGTCAGCACACCTAAGGTCTACATCTGAGTTTCTAAATACCATTCCCCAATAGAAGGAACTATGATTTCCTGAAGAAAATGAAAGATTCTAGAACTGCAACAAGAAAAATGCTGACAAATCTGACCATCTAATAAAGATGTAAAAGAAAGTGCCTTAAGGGGAAAAAAAAAAAAAAGAAAAAAAAATGGGTACATGGAAAAAGGACATAAAATCCTATTTGGAAGAGTTTGAAATAGCCAAAGCTGGAACAATTTGAACAGCTCAATAAATAAAGTTAGTATTGGATTATGATCCAAAATATAAATATCCATGTGCCCACTCCGATCCACACAAATGACTGAAACCATTAATAAACTGGGAAGAAGAAATAAACATTTTTTATGAAATCATTCCAAAGGATAAATACAAAAAGATTAAGGGAAAAGAACATCACCATTAGACACAGAAACAACTGCTACAAGCAAGACCCATAGCTTAATGCTCAAATAGATGAACCTTTATGGAGTGAGAAAGTTTTTCCTTCCTGTCAAAGTATTGCCCCTGAAATATTCATTCCTTACTGTGGTGGTTTTAACATTTGCTTTCAAATGTATAGTAACTCTTCAGTGAAGAAACCTAGCAGACACCACCTTAACCAAGTGATGAAGGTTTACATCCCTAGTCATAAGTCATGTTGCTCTCTTCTTCCCTGGATAACATGACCATGATATGAAGAAAGAACATATCACCTCTGTGGTATTCTCTCCACCCATAACCCCAGTCTAATCATGAGAAAACATCAGATAGACCCAAACTGATGGACATTCTACAAATACTTTACCAGTACTCTTCAAAACAGTCAAGATAACAAAGAACAAGGGAAGACCAAGAAACTGTCATTGATTGGAGAAGACCATGGCAACATGATGACTAAATGCAATGGGTAGTATCCTGGATCAAAGCCTAGAATGGAAAAAGGTCATTAGTGTAAACACTGGTATAATCAGGGTAAAGTCTACAATTTAGACAAGAGTGTACAATGTTAACTCTTAATTTCATTAAATGTGCCATAGTTATATAAGATATTAGTATTAGGGGAAGCTCGATGAACTATATTCAGGAATTCTGTGTTCTACCTATACAACTCTTCTATACATCTATAATCATTTTAAAATAAAAAGTTAAAAAACAAAATAAAACAAGGACCTAGCTTGTTTAAGATGCTCAATTATTACCTCAATAATATATCCTCAAGTTAGATATCATCACAGTCTTTCTAAAGTGACACCTCCTGAATTGATTAACTTTCCCCTTTTCTAAAAACCCCCTCCCCAGCCTCAAATATCCCTTTGGCTATAATGGGAAGGCTCTAAGTAATCACAGCAAATATGATGTTTTCTACCATGTATCTCCTATCCTCTCTTCTGTCATAATTGATTGAACTAAGAATGGACACTTGACCCAAACAAAGCTGATGAGCCCCTTCCTCCCGGAATTTGAGATTCCAGGTACATCTGTCTGATCTCTTGAATGGAGAAAATCTACTTAAGAGTCCTTAGAAGTTATTTTCTAATATCTGGCCTGGGAAGCAGGGAAGCCATTTGTTACAGACTGAATGTTCATGTTTCCCTAATATTCATACATTGAAATTCTAACCCCCAATGTGATCATACTAAGTGATGAGCCTTTGGGAGGTGATTAGGCCATGATGGTGGAGCTCTCATGAAGGGGATTAATAATCATATAAAAGTAGCCCAGATAACTCTCTTGCTTTCTTTCTGCCATGTGAGAATACAATGAGAAGTTAGCAGTCTGAAACTATAAAAGGGTTCTCATCAAAACCTGACCATGGTGGTGCACTGACCTTGGAATTCCAGCCTTTAGAATTGTGAAAAATAAATTTTTCTTGTTTATAAGCCACCAGGTCTGTATTTGTTGTAGCAGCCCAAACGGCCAGACTAAGACACCATTCTACAGCAAGACAGCAGAATGAACCAGATATGCTTGAGAAGCAGAACTGACAAATAGAAACTGAGAGGATTACCTGGGTCACTATGGAGTGGCACACTTAGCCCCCACTGGTTCCCAAAGCCTACCTGCTCATGTCCCCCTTAGATTCCATGAAATACCCAGTCACCCTATTTCTCTTTGGGCTTAAACTGGCTAGATTTGGATTCTGTTAATACAACTAGAAAAGTGCAATTCAATACAACTATTTCATATGAAATGGCAGGCATTTAGATTTATGTTTTCTGTTGTTTCCTTTATAATAGTCAAGGTCAGTAATTTTTTAGTCACAGTTCATGTAAACTATCTGATTAAATTACCCCTGTCCTTACACATTTACCACATCTTTTCAATTCTGGCCATTTGTTTATTCTGTGCTTGCTCAAGGAAATGCCTTCAATCTATCTCATCATGTCCAGATTCCACCCATACAGCCAGGTTTAGTTTAAATGCCCTCTTTTCCATGTAACCTTCCCTGCTACCCACCTAAAAGAAGATAAAATGTGTTTTATACGCCATGTTTCCTTATCTTACAACTTTTATTTCATTCCATATTTGTGTAATTATTTATTTATTCTCATAATCTTCCTTCTCAGATATGAAGCTACTCAAGATCAGCTTCCCTGTTCTTGCACAAGCACCATTTCAGGGAGTATTTATACATAAAGAAATATATAAATTAATAAAAACTATTTAAGAAAGATAGAAATACAAGACATTATTGACATTTATCTGTATTATTTTACTGTACTAAGTAAGAAACTTATTTCTAAGAAGTCTGCTTAGGATTCTCTCTCTCCCTCTCTTTCTGCCCCTTCCAAACTCGCTCTCTCTCTTTCTCAAAATAAATAAATAAACTTAAAAAAAAAAATAAAGGGAAAAGGTAAGCCATAGAGTGAGAGAAAAAACTGTAATAAACATAAAAGACTCAAACCCATTGGGGAACCTGGGTGGGTCAGTTGGTTAAGTGCCAACTCTTGATTTCGGCTCAGGTCATGATCTCAGGGGCGTAGGATTTGTGCTGAGTACGGAGCCTGCTTAAGATTCTCTCTCTATCCCTCTGCCTCTCCCCCACACCAATTAAAAAAATAATAATAATTTTTAAAAAGACTCAAACCCAGACATTGAAAAAAAAACTTTTGCAAATCAAGTTGTTTTTTTTTTAAATACAGATAAATGTCCTAACAGAAAATTGGGCAAAAGACTTGACCAGGTACTTCAGAGAAAGGGATATGCAGGGCCAATAAATAAATGTATGATAATATGTACATCATTAATCATCAAAGAAATGATATATACTAAAAGCACAAAAAGCCACCACTACATATCCACCAAAATGGCTAAAATTAAAAAGATGGAGAAAGCAGTTGAGGAAGTAAACAAGAATGCACTGCTACTAGGAGTACATGATAGCAGTAAACTGATACAACCACTTTAGAAAATAATTTGATGGTACCAACTAAAGTCGTACACAGGCATGCAAGCTCTTTGACCTAGCAGCAATTCATGACTATACCTGCATTCGTGTGTTCATCAAAGGACATGTACAAGACTATTCATAATCCCATTACTCATAAGAGCTAAAACCTGGAAACAAATATCTATCAACAGAAAATGGATAAAGTTATTGTGGCACATTCATACAAAGGTATATTATACAGCAATAAACAAATCATTGCTAAATCCAAAACATGGGTGAAGTGCATGAACACAATGCTGAGGGGATTTGGGTTTTGTTTTGTTTTGTTTTTAGAGCAGGCACAACAATTTTTCTCATTGTGGGATTCAACTTTATATAAAGTCCAGTATCAGGCCAAATTAATCAATGGTGTTAGAAATCAGACTGCAGTTATCTTTTCAGGGAATAGTGACTAGGAGGGGAAAAGGGGAAGTTTCTGGGTTGCTGGTGTATTCTATTATTTTTTAATCTAGAATTTATATATGTGTGTTCACCTTGTGAAAATCCATCAAATTGAAAACTTATCATTTGTGTGTACATTTCTGTAAGACTTCTGTATTTCTATAAAAGATTTTTAAAATAAAAGGTTTTCATACGTTATTTGTAACAATAATATCCATTGCCTTAGGCATCATGCCAATAGGCTGTGTATGTATAAATTACACATCCTTTTAGAAGCACAAAAAAACTATTAAAATCAATATTTTTATATTATACCTTTGAGAATTAAGAGGTAAAATTATACAGTGATTTATTCAGAGGTACAAGTAGAAACAATAATAAATGTTTATTGATTTTAAAATTATGGAGGCTTGAAAATTTAAATCAGAGCTTCAGTATGCAAAAGCAATTGATTTCTTCAATGACTTTGGTATTTGTGATTAGCTGGGAATTTGATTAAGCACAAGCATATGTCATCATCCTACAATGCGAAAGCATTCCCCCCCCACCCCACTTTTTTTCCTTTGGTGTATGTTCTGGGAATATCCTTAACATTATAAATGTACCTAGAAATGTAGGTGATGCTTAAAATCCAGCTAAGTGGGTTACGGCTCCATTGAAACTATTAGAAAGAATCAGAATTAACTATTAAGAATATTTCTAGGCCAAGAGAGAAAATGTGCATTGTCTGTACTCTGGGGTATTCTTATGCAAAGGAGATGTTTTGGTTTTTTGGGTTTTGTTATTGTTGTTGTTGTTTACATAGAATGAACTAAAAAAAAAAAATCCATAGGACTTCAAGGCCTAGAACAAAACATTTTGTTAGGTCTTGTGTTCTAGAATTTTTACTCAGTAATCAAATTTAAATTTAAATAGACATTGGTCACAATCTTGAAGGGTAACAGAAGCCACAACAGGGCAAAGAGTGGCATGCAATGGGACACCGCCTAGGAGTGGCTGCTAGGTATGGAAAGGAAAGGGGATGCCTTAGACTTGCTGTCTTAGTCCACTAGGGCTGCTATAACAAAGTACCATAGACTGGGTGGTTTATAAACAACAGTCATTTATTTCTTCTAGTTCTCAAGGCTGAGAAAGTACAAGATCAAGGCAATAGCAGATCCAATGTCTAGTGAGAACCTGCTCCCTGGTTCACAGATAGCCCTCCCACAGGGCAGAAAGAGTGGGGGGGGTTCTTTTGAGGGCTCCACCTTAGTGATCTAATCACCTCCCAAGAGCCCCACTTCAAACATCATCATGTCAGGGATTAGGTTTCCACATACAAATTTGGGTGAACATAAACATTCATTCTATAAGCACTTGCCATACTTTTTTTGAAACTCAAAGATGTAAGTGATGGTTCTGGCCAATTCCTTCGGACATGCTAAAAACCTTCAAAGCCACAACTAAAAGGCCCACCATTAAATGCCTTCAAAATGGGCATTAATGTTGTGAATAATCTTACTATTTCCCTCTCCTCCCCACAAACAGTCCAGGGCCTCCTCTGGCCCTGCACTTTAGAGGGCCCCATATAGTCATAGCACACACATGCTCACACACACATACACACACACACATAAATTCAGAGAATACACGTGAAGACTACAAATAGAAGTGTTACTACTGAAATGGAATTTTATCTGACTGTAGACCAGCCTTTAACCTTTGCAAAGTCCAGGGCAAGATTTAAAAAAAAAAGAAAATGGAGGCCCGTATAACATATGTCTAAATATGTAAATATTATAGATCAACCTAAAAACCATTACATAAAATGTTTTCTCTTCCTATTCTTATAAATATAACCTTCATAGCATATATTTTGGGCTCATGTGCCTGTAGCTGGGCTGGGGAGCTCTGTCTCCTGTGTCTTAGTCTGGGAGCCATGCTCGAGGAACAGTACTGTGCAGGGTATGCTTTTTCATGATACAGAAGCACAGAGAACCTGCCCAACCTAGCAAGCACATTTCAATGCTCTGCTTTCACCATATTTGCTAACTTCCCATAGGTTAAAGAAAGTTACATAGCCAAATACAAAGTCAAGGAGACAAGAAGCACATACTATCTAAAACAAAGGTGTGGCAAAAGAATAAATAGATTATCTTACTGGAACAAAGGAATCTTTGGGATTATAATTAAATCTACCTCACTCAATCACACTGCTTTGACCTTGG
The DNA here is from genome assembly GCF_028018385.1 of Neofelis nebulosa. Classification (NCBI taxonomy): domain Eukaryota; kingdom Metazoa; phylum Chordata; class Mammalia; order Carnivora; family Felidae; genus Neofelis; species Neofelis nebulosa. Next base: position 92,202,159 of record NC_080783.1, on the reverse strand, counting down.
ACTTTGGCACAGGTTTTTTTAAATTAATTAATTGTTTTAATTTACATCCAAGTTAGTTAGCATATAGTGAAATAATGATTTCAGGAGTAGAATCCAGTGATTCATCCCCTACATATAACACCCAGTGCTCATCCCAACAAGTGTCCTCCTTAATGCCCCTTGCCCATTTAGCCCATGCCCCCACCCAAAACCCCTCCAGCAATCCTCAGTTTGTTCTCTATATTTAAGAGTCTCCTTTGGTTTGTCTCCCTCCCTGTTTTTAAATTATGTTTGCTTCCATTCCCTATGTTCATCTGTTTTGTATCTTAAATTCCACATATGAGTGGTCATATATTTGTCTTTCTCTGACTAATTTTGCTTAGCATAATAATACACTCTAGGTCCATCCATGTTGTTGCAAATGGCAAGATTTTATTCGTTTTGAATGCCGAGTAATATCCTACTGTGTGTGTGTGTGTGTGTGTGTGTGCGTGCGTGCGTGTGTGTGTGTGTGTGTGTATCTTCCACATCTTCTTTATCCATTCATCACTCAATGGACAACATTTGGGCTCTTTCCATTCTTTGGCTATTGTTGATAGCACTGCTATAAACATTGGGGTGCATGGCACAGGCTTATTTTCATGGCTTGCCCTGGCTATTTTAAAATTTCCTTTTTGAGAAAAGGAGTAATTTTACAAAAACTGTATAATTAAAAGCCCATCACAAATTAATGTGTCACCTTTTGCAAAAATGATAAATAAGTACAAAAAATGTTTTACTAGATTTAAAAAAATGAATACAGTTCAGCTACTGAGTCTGTCATAAAATAATGTTACCTACTGAAATCCGTCTACTGTCTGACTAAACACTAAAGGGCTTTCTTTTAAGCAAATCCACAAATAATAGTACAATAGCCAAGAATTTGTACAGTTGTAATTTAAGGTTGGAGGATAAAAAATGATTATAAATATTCAGGCAATTACATATTTTGAATTATTTTTTGTTTTCTTTCCTAAACATTACTAGAAAATTTATGAAAAACTAGATGTCATGCCATATTCAGCAGACAAATATCTTTCGGGAAAAAAAAAATTTAATGATAACATTTTAGATTAATTACCAGGCAGGAATTTTTTATAATGGAATTCCTTGAATGAATGATGTTTTTCAAAAGATATATAATTTTTTTCAATTTAACCCATGTTTAATTCTGAGGATTTTTTAAAATGTTTTATTTATTTTTTGAGAGAGAGAGAGAGAAAAACAGTGTGAATGGGACAGGGGTAGAGAGACAGGGAGACAGAGAGAGATTGAACCCTAGCAGGCTCCACACTATCAGCACAGAGCCCAATGTGGGCCTTGAACTTATGAACCACGAGATCATGAACTGAGCCAAAATCAGGAGTCAGATGCTTAAATGACTAAGTCATCCAGGCACCCCCGGAGCAGGATTTTTTTTTTTAATTGGCAAAAGGTAGTATCTGGCATCATGACATTTAGAATCCAATTGGTCAGTTAAAATATAGTTGAAAAACAGGCATAAAACTGATACCAAATTCCTTTTGAGAAGTGGTGAAATAAAATAGATTTTATTATTAGTTCAAATATCTTCTTCTACATTGGGGAGGACTAAAAAGAATGACCATCTTAGACATAAAATGACTCTTAATTTTTAACTTTCAATGGGCAGTTCTATCAACTGAGGCTAAGTCAGGAAACCAGAGTGAGTGTAAGTATTACAAGAAATGATGTAATATGGGAATTACAGTTTATCTAAATGTAGATGGAGCTAGGAAAGTGGAGGTCTTGGAAGTAGGAGTTGAAAGATCAGAGAAATAGTTATTAATGACTTTCATCTGAAGCCCTGGCACAGAGACAAGTTGGATCTTGCAGGAAAATACAAGGACTGTGAATCTCACTGCCAGAGAGGCCTGACCTGGCAAAGGAAGAGTTTGTGGAGAGTTCTATATAAGCTTCTGTGGGCCTATAGCCAAGGTTTTGTGGGTTGAGGCAGCTGTTGGTCAGCATGGCCAGCAACCAAGAAGATGAGCTGAAGCAGAAAGAGAGAACAGGCCGCCCACCAGGTACCTCTGCTACACATCATGTCTGACCATGATAGCTTTCACAGAGTTATGTCCTCGGCTCTCATCTTCTTTCCAAATGTAATAAAAGTTCATCTAACTGGCTAACTCTGTCCCACAACTGTACAGAGAAGAGGATTCTGAGAAATGTAGTTCCCAACCTTAGACAGGAGTTTAGGTGCTAAGTCAACAATACACAACCCAGCACAGGCTGAGGGACTCTCATAAGGAGAGTATTTTCAGATGTCACCAAGAACAATAATGGAAAAGATATGAACCCCCAGAGGTAGAGTTAATAGAAAATACAGCAAACTGGAAATCTACTCAAAGGAACAAAAGCTAGCATGTAAACTTGGAACAGTCCCCATTCCAGAGCAGGGAGATCTTGTTCAATAGGATTTCAGAATTTCTATACACCAGTAACTGCTCTGTGCCTCCCCTTGTTCTCCTTTCCAAATAGAAGAGGTTACTCTCGTTGTCCTGTCCCTATTCTTCCACCCAGTTAGTGTTCAATTTGTCTCATGTATTTCTTTTAATAGTTTTCACAAATCAGCAAACTATAGCCTGAGGTCTGAATCCAGTTGTTGCTCATGTTTCTAAGTAAAGTTTTATTGGAACACAGCCACATCTAACCCATTTGTTTGCATATTGTCTATGGCTATTTTTGCATTACAAAGGCAGAGTTGAATAGTTGTGACAGAGACTGTATGACTCACAAAGCCTAAAATATTTACTAAATCTGGATCTTAAGAGAAGTTTTGCCAACTCATGAATAAGATCTATACATTATAATAAGTGGCTAGGTCTCTCAAGTCTCTCTCTTTATTTATTCCAGTTATAAGACTTCATAGTAGTATATAATGACCCTTCCCATTTCTCTTTACCACTTCATAGAATAGCATCTCATTGAGTGGATGTAATGTAGCATTCAACCAGTCCCCTAATAACAGCTATTTGGGGTTTTTCCAGTTTTTTACTATAATGAATCGCCTTGTGCAAATGTCTTCTTGTTTCCCACCTTATTCCCCTGTGGTTTATTAAAACTAGGTTCCTAAAATTAAAGATTTTCTGCCAACTAATGGACATTGCCAACTTGTCCTCCACTTGAAATCGTACAGATCTGGGTTTCCACCAGCCATGTTTGTGAGCACCTCATCCACCCAGGAGATGATGCTGTCAAAATTTTATATTTTGGCCAATCTCATAAATGGGAAATGGGATTTCAAGATAGCTTTAAATCACATTTCTTTTACTGTCAATGATTTGAGCATCTTTGCAAATAAGGGTTATTTATATTTCTTTTTCTATTATCTGTCCACTTAAACCTCTTGTCCATTTCTCTGTAGGACTTATAGAATGTTTTTCTTCTCTACATTTATAAGCTCTTTATATACTGAATAATATTAACCTTTGCCTCTAATATAAATTGTAGATATTTTTCCCATTTTCCCATTTGTTCTTTGCTCATGGTATGTATTCTTTGTTGTTGTTTTTTTTTTCATGCATGGAAAAGTTTGTTGTTGTTGTTGTTGTTGTTTTTGCTGTCAAATTATCAATATTTTCTCTTAATGCTTTTATATCTTGAGTTATAGTTTGGAAAGTTTCTCTTCTTCCTAAGCTACAGACCATGTTTTGCTTTAGTACTTCAACACTTTAATTTAACTCTCTGATACATTTGGAATTTATTCTGGCGTGTAGGATGGAAACTGGGACTGATTTTCTCTTTTCTTCTATTATTATCCATTTATGCCAATACCAGTTATTTAAATGAGTTCACCTTTTCCCTACTGATGTGAGATTATTTTAAACTACATTTCCATATGTATTTGGCTCTATTTTTTCCTTCTACTCATGCTATAATGCTATATACTATTTTAATTATAGAGGTTTTGTAATATGATTTAATGTATCTTAGGATTAGATTCCCCTTATTGCTCTTTTCCTTTTTTTTAAGATTTTCATGTCTATTTTCACTTTTTTCTTTCCAGATCAACTTTATAGACAACTTTTCTAGTATCAGGAAAGAAAAATAATAATGGCACTTTTATTGAGATTGTATTACATGTATTAACTTAAAAACAACTTAGATCTTTTTTTTTTCTTAATGTTTACTTTTGAGAGAGAGAGAGACAAAGTGCAAGCAAGAAAGGGGTAGAGAGAGACAGAGACACAGACTCTGAAGCAGGATCCAGGCTCCAAGCTGTCAGCACAGAAACTGATGTGGGGCTCAAACTCACAAACCATGAGATCATGACGAGAGCCGAAGTCAGACACTTAACTGACGGAACCACCCAGGCTGCCCATGACATCTTTTTAAAAATATTTTTTAATGTTTATTTATTTTTGAGAGACAGAGAGAGACAGAGCGCAAGCAGGGGAGGGGCAGAGAGTGAGGGAGACCCAGAATCTGAAGCAGGCTCCAGGCTCTCAGCTGTCAGCAGACACCCCACTGTAGGGATCAAACCACGAAAGTTGAAATCGTGACCCGAGCCTAAGTCGGTTGCTTTATCAACTAAGCCACCCAGATGTCCCCTAAAAATAACTGACATCTTTAGGATGTTAAGCTGTCCTGTCCAAAAATGTATATCTTTTCGATTTGTTCAACTGTACTTCTAAATCTTTCAGCAGTGATTTATCATTTTCCTTACAGAGGTTTTGGCAATTTCTTATTGAGCTTATGCCTAGATGTATCTGTGTGTCTGTGTTTAATCATGCATTGGTTCTTCTATTGTATTATAACTTCAAATAGTTTTTGATTATATATACACATTTAAATTTATGTATGAAGTTTACTCAACTTTTGTCTGTCAATCTGAACTAAATTACACTATTGCTTGTAGTAGTTTTTACATAGGTTCTTCGGGTTTTTAGTCATATAATCACACCATCTGAAAATAGAGATACTTTAACGCTTTAACTTATAGCTTAAAAGTCAACTTTAATTATTATTAAATTAATCAGATTACCAAGGGATAAAGAAATCTGTTTTTTTTTACTTTTCAAAAAACTCTAAGAATCTGAATTGATGAAAAATTGGCTTTATTTTTCTTTTTTTGTTCTTACTAATTCAATAAGTCAAATGTTAATTGAGTTGCAATTTACCCAAAAATTTTAGAGTGAAATCTTTAAAGATAATTTAAAGCTCTCACGTATATTTTTAAAAGACATGACCTTGAGTTTACAGGTATTATTTATTGCTTAATTAGATAAGTAATACAAAAAAAGAACAGGATAAGCCCTAGGAAAATGGTTACTTTGAATTCTTCTGTAGTTGGTAATCCTTTCTTAGGTCTCTGTGTTCTTCAAGGACCTTGGTTATCTAACTGAACCATTATACTCTAACACCAAAAAAGGGGCCACCTAATTCGGATATCACCCTTATTCCTGTCCTCTCTGGTTCCCATCTGACATAGCAGAAGCTGAACTGGTATTAAAATAAGAATTTTACCCAACCACTATAACCACAACCTATTTCATCTACCATGTAAATATAGTTTTGGAAAGGAAACAAAAAAACAAAAAAACAACAACCCAAACAAACAAAAAACGTAGTGAGAATAAAGCACTGATGATTAAATAATGACCTTTAAAACCTTCAACAAAAATTATATTTTCTTTAGAGAGCAATCTTTCAACCAGCCATAAGGCATCCCAGAGTTGTAGGTTTGGAACACCATCTAGATCCCTTCAACTCTCTCCCATCCTTTCCCCATTCAGGCTCGAATTTTCTAAATAACAGTGAATCACTGACAACAAAAATACTTGGGGCACCTGGGTGGCTCAGTTGGTTGAGCATCCGACTTCGGCTCAGGTCATGATCTCACAGTTTGTGAGTTCAAGCCCCATGTCAGGCTCTGTGCTGATAGCTCAGAGCCTGGAGCCTGCTTCTGATTCTGTGTCTCCCTTCTCTCTCTGCCCCTCCCCCACTCACACTCTGTCTCTCTCTCTCTCCTTTGAAAATAAATAAACATTAAAAAAAATTTTTAAAAATACCTGACAGATTTATGATTATATTTATATATAAATTTATATTTAATCTATTTTATGTATTTGTATATAATATAAAACATATTGATACAATCTATATATTATTCATACAATTTACATACAAATTATAATTTATGTAACATATAAGCTATAGATATATTACATAAATTATATATTACATAAATAAATTATATAAATGTAGTGACTCAATCTTAAAATCTGGTCTATGTATCTTATATTATTTATATTAAAATAAAACTCATATAATATTTAATATATATAATTGAAAAAATTATATTTAGCTTATTACATAAAATGTATTCATATATATGACATATCTCTTTTTTTGTGAATTCTGCCTGTCTCTTTAGTACCATTTGAAAATTTGAAAAGGAGAGCCTTTCAATTCCAGTGGGATCAAGCTAGAATGTATGCAAAAATTAGTACAAAATCATCTCCATGATTGTTGATATGAAATAGATGTTAAGTATCTATCTATTGAATTAACATACTATTGATAAGCTTATGCCAATACTAGCACATTTGTCAATGAAGGATACTATATTTTGTTAAGTATCCAGAGATTTACTGAGAAGATTTTATGACTAGAATCAAATTTATAATAAACTTTGTACATTCATTTTCTTTGATATGCACAACTAGTTACAAGTAAAGATTTTCTTCAAGTAGAGAAAAATGTTGCTACAGTTAATGTCAGATAAATTATTGTCTATGTTCTCTTCTAGGTTTTTTATGGTCAGGTCTCATATGTTGGTCTTTAATCTATTTTGAGTTCATTTTTGTGTACAGTGTGAGAAAGTGGTCCAGTTTTCCCCACACCATTTGTTGAAGGGACTTTGTCTTATTGCATATTCTTGTCTCCTTTATCAAAGATTAATTGACCACACAATCATGGGTTATTTCTGTGCTCTCCATTTTGTTCCATTGAACTATGTGTCTATTTTTATGTCAGTACCATAGTGTTTTAATTACTACAGATCCGTAGTAGATCTTAAAATCCGGGATTGTGATACCTATAGTTTTGGTCTTCTTTTTCAAGATTGCTTCGGCAATTTGGGTCTTTTGTGATTCCATAGAAATTTTAAGATTATTTTTTCTACTTCTGTGAAAAGTACTTTGATATTTTAATAGGGATTGCATTAAATCTGTAGATTGCTTGGGGTAATATTGAGATTTTAACAAGATTTGTTCTTGCAATCCATGAGCATCAAATATCTTTCCATTTCTTAGAGACATCTTCAATTTCTTTCATCAAATTTTACAGTTTTCAGAGTACAGGTCACTTCTTTTGTTAAGTTTATTCCTAGGTATCTTATTATTTTTAGTGCAATTATAAATGGGATTGTTTTCATTTCTCTTTCTGCTGCTTCATCATTGGTGTATAAAAATGCAACACATTTCTATACATTGATTTTGTGTCCTGTGACTTTACTGAATTCATTTATCAGTTCTGGCAGTTTTTTGGTAGAGTCTTTTGGGTTTTCATACATAGTATCATGTCATCTGCAAATAGTGAAAGTTTTACTCCTTCCTTACCAATCTGGATGCGTTTTATTCATATTTCTTGTCTGATTGCTGTGGCTAGGACTTTCAAGACTATGTTGAATAAAAATGGTGATGGGGTGCCTGGGTGGCTCAGTTGGTTAAGTAAGCAACTCTTGATTTTGGCTCAAGTCATGATCTCACTTTGTGAGTTTGAGCCCCACATCAGGTTCCATGCTGACAGTGTGGAGTTTTCTTGGGATTCTCTCTCTCTCCCTCTCTCTGTGTACCTCCCCCACTTGCATGCTATCTCTCTCAAAATAAATAAACTTTTTTTAAAAAATGGTGAGAGTGGACATCCTCATCTTGTTCCTGACCAAAGGGAAAAGCTCTCAGCTTTTTACCATTGAGTATGATATTAGTTGTGGGGTTTTCATATATGACCTTTATTATGTTGAGGTATGTTTCTTCTAACCCTACTTTACTGAGTGTTTTTATCATGAATGGATCCAGAACTTTGTCAATGCTTTTCCTACATCTATTGAAATGATCATATGGTTTTTATCCTTTCTCTTGTTAATGCGATGTATCATGTTGATTGAGTTGCAAATACTGGACAACCTTGCATCCTGGCAATAAATCCCATTTGATTGTGGTGAATGATTTTTTTAATGTATTGTTGAATTCAGTTTGCCAATATTTGTTGAGGATTTCTGCATCTATGTTCATGAGAGATATTGGCCTATAATTCTCTTTTTTTGTGGTGTCTTTATCTGGGTTTGATAATAGGGTAATGCTGGCCTTGTGGAATGCATTTGGAATGTATTCTATTTTTTTGGAATAGTTTGAGAAGAAAAGGTATTAACTGTTCTTTAAATGTTTGGTAAAATTGGCCTGTGAAGCCATCTGGTCCTGGACTTTTATTTGTTACTGATTCAGTTTCATTGCTGATAATTGGTCTGTTCAAATTTCCTATTTCTTCTTGATTCATTTTTGTGAAGTTATATGTTTCTAGGAATTTATTCATTTCTTCTAGGTTGTCAAATTTGTTGGCATATAATTTTTCATAATATTTTTAATAATTTTTTTGTATTTCTGCAGTGCCAGTTATTTTTTATCTTTCATTTCTGATTTTATTTTAGTCCTCTCTTTTGTTTGTTTGTTTCTTTTTTTTTTTTTTTTTTAATGAGTCTGGCTAAAGGTTTCTCAATTTTGTTGATCTATTCAAAGAGCCAGCTCCGGCTCTCATTGATCTGTTCTATTGTTTTTGTTTTTTTGTTTTGTTTTGTTTTTTTAGTTGCTATTTATTTCTGCTCTAGTCTTTATTATTTCCTTCCTTTTACTGATTTGGGGTTTTGTCTGTTCTTCTTTTTCTAGCTCCTTTAGGTGTAAGGTTGAGCTGTTTATTTGAGATTTTTCTTGCTTCTTGAGGTAGGTCTCTATTGCCGTAAACTTCCCTCTTAAAACAGCTTTTGCTGTGTCTCAAAGGTTTTGGACTATTATGTTTTCATTTTCATTTGTTTCCATGTGTTTTTTTAATTCCTCTTTAAATTTTTGTTGACCCATTCATTATTTATTAGCATATTATTTAACCTCTATGTATTTGTGTTCTTTCCAGATTTTTTCTTGTGGTTGATTTCTAGTTTCATAGCATTGTGTTTGGAAAAGATGCATCATATGACTTCAACCTTTTTGAATTTGTTGACTTGTTTTGTGGCCTAATATGTGACCTATTCTGGAGAATGTCCCATGGTCAATTAAAAAGATTGTGTACTCTGCTGCTTTAAGATGAAATGTTCTCAATATTCCTATGAGATCCATCTGGTCCAATGTGTCATTCAAAGTCACTGTTTCCTTGTTTTCTGTTTGGATAATCTATCCATTGATGTAAGTGATGAGCTAAAGTCCCCTACTATTATTGAATTATTATTAATTACTTCCTTTATGCTTGTCATTAGGTACTTTCTATATTTAGGTGATCTCATGTTAGGTACATAAATTCACAATTGTTACATCTTCTTGTTGTATTGTGCCCTTTATGATTATATAGTTTCCTTCTCTGTCTCTTGTTACAATCTCTGTTTTCCAGTCTATTTTGCCAGATAAAAGTATTGTTATCCTGGCTTTTTTTTTTTCACTCCCATTTGCATGATAAATGTTTTTCCATCCCTTCACTTTCAGTCTATGTCTTTAAGTCTGAAATGAGTCTCTTGTAGGCAGCATATGTATGGGTCTTGCTCTTTATCCCTTCTGTCACCCTTGACTGGAGCATTTAATCCATTTACATTCCAACTAATTATTGATAGGTATATATTTGTTGTCATTTTGTTACTTCTTTTGTGGTTGTTTTTGTAGATCTCTGTTCCTTTCTTCTCTTGCTTTCTTCTCTCGTGGTTTGTTGGCTCTCTAGAGATATACTTGGATTCCTTTCTCTATTTTTTGCCTATCTACTACCGGTTTTTGATTTGTGGTTACCATTAGATTTATACATAATATACGCATATAGCAGTCTATATTAAATTAATGGTCTCTTGAGTTTGAACCTATCCTTTATTCTTCTCCCTGCTCCACATGTTTTGGGTATATGGTGTCATACTTTATGTCCTTTTGTTTTGTGAAAACCTTGACTAATTTTTATAAATATGCTTAATTTTACTGCTTTTGTTGCTCCTACATTTCTTACTCCTACTTATGGTCTTTCCTTTCCACTCAAAAAGTCCCCTTCAACACTTATTTCAGGACTGGTTTGTGGCCTCATGGCCACATTAAATTCCTTTAATTTTTGTTTGTCTGAGAAACAGACAAAAACCAGACAGTTTAGTTGCAGGTTTTTTTTTTTTTTTTCTTTTAGCACTTTGAATATGCCACTCCCTTCTGGCCTATAAAGTTTCTGCTGAAGAATCCACTGATATAGCCTTATGAGGTTTCCCTCATATGTAACTGTCATCTTTTCTCTTTATGCTTTAAAATTATCTCTTCATCACTACTCTTTGTCATTTTAATTACTAGGTGCCTTGGTGTGAATCTATTTGGGTTGAATTTGCTGGGGGCTCTCTGTACTTCCTGGAACTGGATATCTGTTTCCTTCTCCAGACTAGTAAAGTTTTAAACTATTATTTCTTCAGATAAATTTTTTGCCCCCTTTTCTTTCTCTTCTTCTTTTGGGATACCTATAATGCAAATGGTATCAGACTTGATGGAGTCACTGAATTCCCTAAGTCTATTCTCATTTTCCATACTTTTTTCTCCCACCTGTTCAGCATGATTACTTTCAATTAGTCTATCTTTCAAGTCGCTAAATCATTCTGCTTCCTCTAACCTGCTATTTATTTCATGTACTGTATTTTTAAATCAATTTATTGTGTTCATCATCTCTGGTTGGTTCTTTTTAAATCTCTTTGTTAAGGGTCTCACTGATGTCTTCCACTCTTTTCCCAAGTCCAATGAATATCTTTATTATTGTTATTTTAAATCTCTATCAGGCATATTACTTATATATATTTTGCTTAGGTATCTTGCTGTGGTTTGTCTTGTTCTTAGATTTGGGACATATCCTTCTGACTGATCATTTTGCCTAATTGTCTGTATCTGTTTCTGTATGTTAGGAAAGTCTCTCACTATGTCTCCTGCTCTTCAAAGTAACGCCCTTATGAAGAAGAGGTCTTGTAGTGTCCTACAGTGCAATGTTCCCTGTTCACCGGAACCTGGTGCTACAGGGGTATCTCTTATATGTGTTCCATGCACCCTACTGTTGTGGATGAGCTAAATTTGAGTTAGGCTCCACATCTGGATTGAGGTCAAATGTCATAGTTTTAATAACTCTTAATCTTAAATCAATTCTGAATTATAGGTTGAAGGGGACCGACCACATGTTGGAAGCACTTTCAGTCACAAGGAAATATTTCTTAGGTTTCCTCTCTGACCATTCCTTAACTTTTAATAAATATGTGCAGTTTAGCACTGGCAGGGCATAATATGTAAATATAAGGTGGCTAATAAGCTCAGCTCTTTGAATTCAGAGATCCTCACTATACTTTCCTTGTACCATCCACAAAGCCTACTAAAGATCAGAGAAAAATGTGCTGTTTAATACTCATGGACAATTGATCTATTTAGATCAGTGAGTCTTATAAAATAATAAATACACTAAAATTATGGCTGGGGACTCTGAATTTAACCTAGAAACAGAGATTCAGGAGTTTTTAAATAAAGTTTCCTGAAGCCAGGAATCATATAATCCTCATGATATCATCTTTCTCATCTTTTTGTTTAGAATATACTGAAAATCAGGAGAGACCTTCCCCAATGCTATATATCCAGGAAGGAAATCTTGTTTCAGGCATTTTCTCCCGACCCTGAATAAGCACAGATCTCTAGTTCTGTTCTCCCACCTTCTCAGGTACCTGTAATTTTTGCAAGTTAACTCCATAATCCTGGTCACTGATAAGTTTTAAGAAGTAACCCCTTCAGAGACACTTGGATTATCAATGTTCTGTTAATAATCCAAATAGAGGATTTGAATGGTGGACTTTAAGCACTAAATAAACTAGTGTCTATAGTGTGGGGTATTTACATGCACAGGTAAGAAAGTCAGCTTAATGTTCTGTCTCCAAACCCTATAACAGCTCGCTGAGGTAGACACAATTGTCCTCATTTTAAAGATGAGAACACTGAGAATTACTGTGGCATTTCTCAGGGCATGGTCCTAAACTGGTAGTGTTAGCATCACCTGGGCTAATTCTTAGGTCTAATCTAGACCTATTAAATCAGAGACTCTGGGGAGAAGATCAGAACTCTCGAGTTGTAACAAGAATGCTAAAGTTTGAGAACCATTGCATTAGAAAATTTAAACGGTCTGGTTTGCCCAACATCACTTACAAATGGGAAAGACAGAGCTGGGAATTGAATCCAGACACCCATGGCAATCTCTCACTATTGTACCCTACTTCTTCATGTTGGGGAGTCAGCCTCAAAAGGCCAGCCCTACGAGGTGCCTGAGTGGCTCAGTTGATTAAGTGTCCAACTTTGGCTCAGGTCATGATCTCACTATTCATGGGTTCTAGCCTCACATCAGACTCTGTGCTGTCAGCACAGAGCCTGGAGCCTACTTCAGCTTCTGTGTCTCCTTCTCTCTCTGCCTGACAACCCCCCCCCCCAAAATAAATAAACATTAAAATTTTTTTATGTTTATTTTTGAGAGAGAGAGAGAGAGCACGAGCAGAGGAAGGGCAGAAAGAGAGGGAGTCACAGAATCCAAAGCAAGCTCCAGGCTCCAAGCTGTCAGCACAGAGCCTGACACAGGGCTTGAACCCACGAACTGTAAGATCATGACCTAAGCTGAAGTCGGACGCTTAACTGACTGAGCCCCTCAGGCGCCCCTGCAAAAAATTTTTAAATAAAAGGCCAGCCCTATACTACAGTTGAAATTCAGGAAGGGAAAAGATGAATGCAGCTCCCAGAAAAGCCTCACAATTCCAGAATTTTAAAGATTCTTAAGAATAAGTTTACATGTAAACCAAAAGAAGTAAATAAGACCAAAGAAGTAGATATATAATTTTCCTAATTAAAAGAAAACACATAATGGTTTTTACTCTGAAAGTAGAGATCAGGAGGGACTTACTAAGTAGAGCTCTATATTCATTTTATTCAGTGCTTTCTTCAGAATGTCTCTTTATTGGGTCTTAAAAAATAACTTTTTTAAAAAATCTGATCTGATATTGACAAGGAGTAGATGCTTAATAGGTACAGTAGCTCATAGAGTTCATGGTTTGAATACATGTAATTTGTTTCCTAATTAGCTATTTTTTCTTCCTTGACTTGAGCAAACCTATAAAATATTCTAAGAAGAGTACAAAAATTAAAGAAAACTCTGAACTGACTTTGTTGGAAGAAGGATAGAATGACCCAGGTTTTGGCATCAGAATAACATGGACTTGACACAACTTCCAAGAACTTACCAGTCAAACAATTAATTTAGGTTCCTTATTCCTCAGCTCACCATCTAAAACAGAATTAACGGGGCGCCTGGGTGGCTCAGTCGGTTGGGCGTCTGACTTCAGCTCAGGTCATGATCTCGCGGTCCGTGAGTTCGAGCCCCGCGTCAGGCTCTGTGCTGACAGCTCGGAGCCTGGAGCTTGTTTCAGGTTCTGTGTCTCCCTCTCTCTCTGACCTTCCCCCATTCATGCTCTGTCTCTCTCTGTCTCAAAAATGAATAAACGTTAAAAAATTTTTTTTAATAAAAAGAAATAAAACAGAATTAAGAACCGTACATACTTCATTCTGTGGTTGCAAGGACTTTATAAGATAACTCAATGAAGCACTTAACACAGTTCCTGCACATAATAAAAGCTCAATAAATGCTTATAATTATTAGCATTATTACTATTATTATCCATGTGAGATACTACAACTGAGTTCCTGTTCTGTCATTTGTTTATTTATATTTGTTTATTCAGAATGCTGTTTCCCTCACAATGTTTTATAGAACAGTTTTAATATTCAATAGTGATTTTTTCTGCATTTTGTCTTCCCACTACACAAACCCATATACTCCTATATCCACTCATCCTTATGACTTAGGTTTTTATGCTCACAGTCCAGTGTACAGGCCTCTTTGCCAAAGCTGATTATAGGAATGAAGATTACTATGGAAGACTCTTTCTCTGAAAGTATCCTTGCCACCAATCACTGGAATTCTGCCATTTTTAGTCATTCATTCTGTGGTGTTAAGGTCAACTCTTCCCTCTCCACCCTCTCCCTTTCAAACAAAAATGCTACTGAAAATGGGAACTTATAAAACCATTGGCATTAATAAATGATCAAACTGAATGAGAGAAGTGTGGATCTTGGGTGTGTTGGGTTCTCCTGGGATAGGGAGTGAAAAGATTAAAAGTTCTCCAATGGATGACTCTAGGCATCAAAAGCAAACCTGCGAATTAGACATTACTCTGCAAAAGCTGGAGGCCTTTGTCTTTGAAACTAATACAAAGTTTCAGAAGTATCTTTCTATGTACACAGTTTCATTTGAGAAGGCTAGCTCCATGATCCACATAGGATTAAGGTAAAAATATTAAGTACAAATATTGCCAAACACACACACAGAAGTGTCATACCGGTAATCCATAACTAGCTTACATAAACAAAATAAATTAAGTAGAAAGGTAGATTTATAGATAATTTCACATATATGTCCTTCCCTGAAATTTTCAATCAGAACCAAACACAAAAAGCTATGAAAATTAAACTTAAGAAACCCAATTCCAACATTTCCATTTACATATATTAACTCAACAACTTTGGTCTATCATCATAATGGTACACTATTTAGGTAAAAAGTCAATGCCAACAACAAGATGAACAAGAGTGATGGTCAATCTCATTAGAGTCTCTTGACAGTAAAGAGTCTGGGTCCTCATTAAATTAACTGACTTGAGATCCCATAGTTGCAAAATTAGCATCTCCACCCTCCCAAAGCCATCACTATGTAGCATGGCCAATTACACTCAACAAGCATCAGCATGTTTGGGCTTTAAATGCTCGAGTCAGTTGCTGGGGATATGTTGGGCATGATTCCAATGCCTTTCTTAGTATGAAAATAAACATATATTCAAATGAGGGTAAACAATGACCTAATGGGAAATGTTCAGTCAAGCGTCTGAGAGCCAGTTCAGACTGGCACCTTTATCCCTTGTAGTTTCATCTGCCCCTCCCAGTCAGTGGAATAACTAGGCACCAGTACAGGGTTGAGGTGGGGAGGGGAGTGGTGGTCCTTGAAGTAGTCCAGGTGTTTTGCCTAAACACTGATTATGACAACATATCCAAGAGTGGCAGGCATCCCATCTGCAAAAGCCTGATAGCTCTATCAGCCCCTGCTCATTCAAGCAACTCTGGAGGCCCCCTTTTCATCCTCAGCTTGAGGCTGATCTCAGTGGGCTGAAGGAGTATGAGAAACAGAGATAAGTGCTAGCTACAATTATAGAGATATGTTTGTGCTCCTGTAATTAGGGTTGTGTCAGCGCTTCCATTAACCTTTGCATTGCCAGCATTTTCCCAGTTGGCATTCCGAGTGAGTAACAGCATTTAAATTAGGAAGGATCCTAAGCTGCTGAGTTACAGGCCCATGAAAAGGGTGAAAATGGACAGCAGTAGATAGGGACAGCCTCTCCTGAGCTGCTAAACAAGTAGAGCAGGGAATGGGAAGGTTTACGAGTGGCTCCTATACCACTGTTCTTGTGTTCTCTGATGTTCAAATGATTTCTGGTGTTGAGGTATACTTCTAACTGTGTCATATGACAGAATCTGGGTACTGAAAGGATCTGAAGAATTTACTGGGGACTTCCTTGACCTGAGTTAGGTTCCTTGAACAAATATTTCTTTTTAAATAATGTAGAATGATTTTCAAACCATTTTGAAACAAAATATACAGAATTCTTTTTATTATCAATGGAGTTTAATAACTTTTTATCTATACCCATTATCTCATCTGACCCTCACAATCCTCTAAGATGCATGGAATATGTGTTGCTAGGTTCCTTTGACAGAGGTTGAAAATTAAAAGCAGACAAGTTAAGCAGTTTTCTCAAAATCACACAGGTTAATTCCAAAACCAATCCCAACCTAAGCATACTAATTAATATCCAAAACAGATCACACTAATTTTATCATTAAGAACTAACAAGCTAAAGTACTTTTTCTTCCCTGTACCATAAGCCAGCCTTAGTTGCTTAATCAAAAAATAAAATGAACAAAGCCCCAAGTTTGAGAAAGCTAATCATAATCATCATTAAAAAATACTTATTAGACATTTTATATCTAAAACAAATTTTTTTCTTTACTAACCTCCTCCAGCACCTGAAAACTTTTTCACTAAAATTCTTGATCATTCCTATGTTATTCAGGCTTCAACTATTAAAACTGAAAACAAAACAACAGTCTCCTAAAAACCAGATTCCATTTTCCCCACTGTATTTGCTTTGCTTCAAATATCCATGCATAAAACTAAAATAAATGATACAGCCACTGTTCTTATACCTATATCATTAGATTTTCTTCCCTTAAAAGCTAAGTCTTAGGGATTTTGAAATGGCACTAATTTCAATTCAGTTGTTCTTTTGTTCATTAATAGTTTAAAAATTAACTGTGTTAAATTTCATTCACCTAAATCTGGTTTGGAAATGCTGTTTTCCCATCTAAATTTGAGGCCAATTTCAAGTCCATCTGGCCCCATCAACCAACTGATGTTTACAACAGTGTCAAATCAGCTAGAATTGTGCACCTCTAAATTGACTATCAAGAAATTCAAGGCTAAATTTCAAATGCCTTTGGGCTAAGTTAGGGATTCCCAAATTTACTGATGATAAAAAATAACCTGGGGCCATTGTTAAAAATATAGATTTCTAGATTTTTCTGGGATCCCCAGTTGTAAGAATTGTCCCTAGATTATTACCTTGCTCAACTAATTTTGGGAAACAGTGTTCATTTTAAGTGAAAATCAAATATAATGCAGGAATCCTGGTTGCCTTTTTTTAAAGATCTTAAAGGTTCATCTTAATTCAAGAAATTAAAATTAATTTATGTCAGTAGAACTTGAAAAAATAAAAATAGTATGAAATACGGCTATTTCCCACTACATAAAATCTTTTACAAAATTTTGGTTATAATTTTGTCTATAGGCATCAATCCTTTTTAAAATCAGTGATTCACAAGGAGCTAAGCCAGGTATAGCACTGTGCTTGGCACAGAGTGTTTAAACATTTTTTTCACTAAAGAATGAATGGAGAAACTGACTCAAGTCCCTACCTCTCCATAAAGTTCTCACCCACCTTTCTACCAATGGTTAATATCCTTTTCTCATATGCCTGTTATAAATATAGCTTACTCCACCCCCACAAAACACTTGATCCAATTATATTCTATTGGTCCTGTAAGGCAGCACAATGTAGTAAAAAGAAATATGGCTTTAGATTCAGACACATATGGACAAATTTCTCAAATTCTAATCTACAAAATGAGGATTGCAAAGTATCTTAGGATTGTTAAGGGGATTAAATGAGCAATGTCTGCCAAGACATTGTCTGCCTAAACTATAAACTACTTGAAAACATGAATCTTTTGTCTTCTCAGCACTAAAAACAATGCCAAGGTCACTGTAAGAGCTTTGTTTATTGCATTCTCCTTCCATCCTTCCTTCCTTCAATAATCTACTAATCCCTCAAAATCAGAAACGAGGTCTTACATTGCCCCATCCTTGCCCTATCCTTCATCAGTTACACTGAGCACATAATATATGCTCAAAGAATTGTTGATTTAGAAATAACAAAAAGGGGCACCTGAGTGGCTCAGTCAGTTAAACGTCCCACTTTGGCTCAGATCACGATCTCCTGGTTCATGGGTTAGAGCCCTGCATCAGGCCCTGTGCTGACAGCTCAGAGCCTTCAGATTCTGTGTCTCCCTCTCTCTCTCTCTCTGCCCCTTCCCCACTCACACTCTGTCTCTCTCTCTCTCTGCCTCTCCCCTGCTCACACTCTGCCTCTCTCTCAAAAATAAATAAACATTACAAAAAATTTTTTAAAATGTATTAGAAATAGCAAAAAGAAATGGCACAGAAAAATAAGAGATGAGGAAGAAGGAAAGATGGAACACTGAAGGAAAAAAGAAAAAATACAAAGAAAAAGAACTGCATATATTAGGAAGAATTGTCTTATTCGCAATAGTTCTCCCAGGTGTCATGAAACTAACCCTCAGTGCAGATCAAAATTAGCATCCTAAGATTGCAAAGCAGAAGCTGTTTCTCACAGAAATAATTGTTTGCAATTTTTTTATACTTCTAATAACTTAGGTTTCAGAACCAAGAGTAAATGTTTGATTTTACCTACACTGCACATTATTCTCTCTGTAATATAGTTTTTATTTGCTCAGGCATCTGTGCTTATTTGTAAAAGCTCAAAGTTTCTTGCAAATATAATTCGTGTAATTTTTTTAATGTTTATCTTTGAGAGAGAGAGAGAGAGAGAGAGAGAGAGAGACAGACAGACAGACAGAATGTGAGTGGGGGAGGGGCAGAGAGAGAGACACACACAGAATCTGAAGCAGGCTCCAGGCTCTGAGCTGTCAGCACAGAGCTGACATGAGGCTAGAATTCACAGCCGCAAGATCATGACCTGAACTGAAGTCAGACATTTAACCGACTGAGCCACCCAGGCACCCCTAATTTATGTAATTTTTAACCTTTAAAGTCAAATGGAAAGAAAAAGTGAGAATTATATACTATGAGTATACCAGAAATCTTCACATTCTTTGCTCCAAAGGAGGGGGAAAATGAAAACAAGTAGGAAAAATTTCTTTGGTGGTTTTCATTAATTAGTATCAGTGTTTTAGAAGTCATTTACAGTGGCCTCATTTTACAGATGAAACCCAAAACTGATACCCAAAGAGGTTAAGTGACTCATATAAGAACAAATAAGTCAAAATTCCAAGCAGGAAAAATAATTTACACTTCTAGAAATGTTATAGAATTCTTACATTTTAGATTCATAAGTGATCTTAGAAACTCATAAGACTCGAGGAGTTCCGGAAGATGGCGGCGTAGGAGGA
Source organism: Neofelis nebulosa (assembly GCF_028018385.1). NCBI lineage: Eukaryota > Metazoa > Chordata > Mammalia > Carnivora > Felidae > Neofelis > Neofelis nebulosa. The sequence continues at coordinate 92,183,017 of NC_080783.1, read as the reverse complement.
CGCTGGGCTCACCGCGCGTCCTGCTGATCACTTAGATTCCACCTACACCTGCCTAAAGAACCCAGAAAACCGCCAGAGGATTAGCAGAACGGAGTCTCCGGAGCCAAGCGCAGACGAGAGGCCCACGGAAGAGGGTAGGAAGGGCGGCGAAGCGGTGCGCGCTCCACGGTCTGGCGGGAGGGAGCCGGGGCGGAGGGGCGGCTCGCTGGCCAAGCAGAGCCCCCGAGTCGGGCTGGCAAAAGCGGAGGGGCCGGACGGACTGTGTTCCGACAGCAAGCGCGACTTAGCGTCTGGGAGGTCATAAGTTAACAGCTCTGCTCAGAAAGCGGGAAGGCTGGAGGACAAAGGGAGGGAGAGCTGCTGAGCCCCCGGACGGCAGAGCTCAGCTTGGCGGGGAACAAAGGCGCTCGCCAGCGCCATCTCCCCCGCCCATCCCCCAGCCAAAATCCCAAAGGGAACCAGTTCCTGCCAGGGAACTTGCTCGCTCCGCGCAAACACCCAACTCTGTGCTTCTGCGGAGCCAAACCTCCGGCAGTGGATCTGACTCCCTCCCGCTGCCACAGGGCCCCTCCTGAAGTGGATCACCTAAGGAGAAGCGAGCTAAGCCTGCCCCTCCCGCCCCCGTGCACCTTGCCTACCCACCCCAGCTAATACGCCAGCTCCCCAGCACCACAAGCCTGGCAGTGTGCAAGTAGCCCAGACGGGCCACGCCACCCCACAGTGAATCCCGCCCCTAGGAGAGGGGAAGAGAAGGCACACACCAGTCTGACTGTGGCCCCAGCGGTGGGCTGGGGGCAGACGTCAGGTCGGACTGCGGCCCCGCCCACCAACTCCAGTTATACACCACAGCACCGGGGAAGTGCCCTGCAGGTCCTCACCACTCCAGGGACTATCCAAAATGACCAAACGAAAGAATTCCCCTCAGAAGAATCTCCAGGAAATAACAACAGCTAATGAACTGATCAAAAAGGATTTAAATAATATAACAGAAAGTGAATTTAGAATAATAGTCATAAAATTAATCGCTGGGCTTGAAAACAGTATACAGGACAGCAGAGAATCTCTTGCTACAGAGATCAAGGGACTAAGGAACAGTCACGAGGAGCTGAAAAACGCTTTAAACGAAATGCAAAACAAAATGGAAACCACGACGGCTCGGATTGAAGAGGCAGAGGAGAGAATAGGTGAACTAGAAGATAAAGTTATGGAGAAAGAGGAAGCTGAAAGAAAGAGAGATAAAAAAATCCAGGAGTATGAGGGGAAAATTAGAGAACTAAGTGATACACTAAAAAGAAATAATATACGCATAATTGGTATCCCAGAGGAGGAAGAGAGAGGGAAAGGTGCTGAAGGTGTACTTGAAGAAATTATAGCTGAGAACTTCCCTGAACTGGGGAAGGAAAAAGGCATTGAAATCCAAGAGGCACAGAGAACTCCCTTCAGACGTAACTTGAATCGATCTTCTGCACGACATATCATAGTGAAACTGGCAAAATACAAGGATAAAGAGAAAATTCTGAAAGCAGCAAGGGATAAACGTGCCCTCACATATAAAGGGAGACCTATAAGACTCGTGACTGATCTCTCCTTTGAAACTTGGCAGGCCAGAAAGGCTTGGCACGATATCTTCAGTGTGCTAAACAGAAAAAATATGCAGCCGAGAATCCTTTATCCAGCAAGTCTGTCATTTAGAATAGAAGGAGAGATAAAGGTCTTCCCAAACAAACAAAAACTGAAGGAATTTGTCACCACGAAACCAGCCCTACAAGAGATCCTAAGGGGGATCCTGTGAGACAAAGTACCAGAGACATCACTACAAGCATAAAACATACAGACATCACAATGACCCTAAACCCGTATCTTTCTATAATAACACTGAATGTAAATGGATTAAATGCGCCAACCAAAAGACATAGGGTATCAGAATGGATAAAAAAACAAGACCCATCTATTTGCTGTCTACAAGAGACTCATTTGAGATCTGAGGACACCTTTAGATTGAGAGTGAGGGGATGGAGAACTATTTATCATGCTACTGGAAGCCAAAAGAAAGCTGGAGTAGCCATACTTATATCAGACAAACTAGACTTTAAATTAAAGGCTGTAACAAGAGATGAAGAAGGGCATTATATAATAATTACAGGGTCTATCCATCAGGAAGAGCTAACAATTATAAATGTCTATGCGCCAAATACTGGAGCCCCCAGATATATAAAACAGTTACTCATAAACATAAGCAACCTTATTGATAAGAATGTGGTCATTGCAGGGGACTTTAACACCCCACTTACAGAAATGGATAGATCATCTAGATACACAGTCAATAAAGAAACAAGGGCCCTGAATGATACATTGGATCAGATGGACTTGACAGATATATTTAGAACTCTGCATCCCAAAGCAACAGAATATACTTTCTTCTCGAGTGCACATGGAACATTCTCCAAGATAGATCATATACTGGGTCACAAAACAGCCCTTCATAAGTTTACAAGAATTGAAATTATACCATGCATACTTTCAGACCACAATGCTATGAAGCTTGAAATCAACCACAGGAAAAAGTCTGGAAAACCTCCAAAAGCATGGAGGTTAAAGAACACCCTACTAACGAATGAGTGGGTCAACCAGGCAATTAGAGAAGAAATTAAAAAATATATGGAAACAAACGAAAATGAAAATACAACAATCCAAACGCTTTGGGACGCAGCGAAGGCAGTCCTGAGAGGAAAATACATTGCAATCCAGGCCTATCTCAAGAAACAAGAAAAATCCCAAATTCAAAATCTAACAGCACACCTAAAGGAAATAGAAGCAGAACAGCAAAGGCAGCCTAAACCCAGCAGAAGAAGAGAAATAATAAAGATCAGAGCAGAAATAAACAATATAGAATCTAAAAAAACTGTAGAGCAGATCAACGAAACCAAGAGTTGGTTTTTTGAAAAAATAAACAAAATTGACAAACCTCTAGCCAGGCTTCTCAAAAAGAAAAGGGAGATGACCCAAATAGATAAAATCATGAATGAAAATGGAATTATTACAACCAATCCCTCAGAGATACAAACAATTATCAGGGAATACTATGAAAAATTATATGCCAACAAATTGGACAACCTGGAAGAAATGGACAAATTCCTAAACACCCACACTCTTCCAAAACTCAATCAGGAGGAAATAGAAAGCTTGAACAGACCCATAACCAGCGAAGAAATTGAATCGGTTATCAAAAATCTCCCAACAAATAAGAGTCCAGGACCAGATGGCTTCCCAGGGGAGTTCTACCAGACGTTTAAAGCAGAGATAATACCTATCCTTCTCAAGCTATTCCAAGAAATAGAAAGGGAAGGAAAACTTCCAGACTCATTCTATGAAGCCAGTATTACTTTGATTCCTAAACCAGACAGAGACCCAGTAAAAAAAGAGAACTACAGGCCAATATCTCTGATGAATATGGATGCAAAAATTCTCAATAAGATACTAGCAAATCGAATTCAACAGCATATAAAAAGAATTATTCACCATGATCAAGTGGGATTCATTCCTGGGATGCAGGGCTGGTTCAACATCCGCAAATCGATCAACGTGATACATCACATTAACAAAAAAAAAAGAGAAGAACCATATGATCCTGTCAATCGATGCAGAAAAGGCCTTTGACAAAATCCAGCACCCTTTCTTAATAAAAACCCTTGAGAAAGTCGGGATAGAAGGAACATACTTAAAGATCATAAAAGCCATTTATGAAAAGCCCACAGCTAACATCATCCTCAATGGGGAAAAACTGAGAGCTTTTTCCCTGAGATCAGGAACACGACAGGGATGCCCACTCTCACCGCTGTTGTTTAATATAGTGCTGGAAGTTCTAGCATCAGCAATCAGACAACAAAAGGAAATCAAAGGCATCCAAATTGGCAAAGATGAAGTCAAGCTTTCGCTTTTTGCAGATGACATGATATTATACATGGAAAATCCGATAGACTCCACCAAAAGTCTGCTAGAACTGATACATGAATTCAGCAAAGTTGCAGGATACAAAATCAATGTACAGAAATCAGTTGCATTCTTATACACTAACAATGAAGCAACAGAAAGACAAATAAAAAAACTGATCCCATTCACAATTGCACCAAGAAGCATAAAATACCTAGGAATAAATCTAACCAAAGATGTAAAAGATCTGTATGCTGAAAACTATAGAAAGCTTATGCAGGTAATTGAAGAAGATATAAAGAAATGGAAAGACATTCCGTGCTCACGGATTGGAAGAATAAATATTGTCAAAATGTCAATACTACCCAAAGCTATCTACACATTCAATGCAATCCCAATCAAAATTGCACCAGCATTCTTCTTGAAACTAGAACAAGCAATCCTAAAATTCATATGGAACCACAAAAGGCCCCGAATAGCCAAAGTAATTTTGAAGAAGAAGACCAAAGCAGGAGGCATCACAATCCCAGACTTTAGCCTCTACTACAAAGCTGTCATCATCAAGACAGCATGGTATTGGCATAAAAACAGACACATAGACCAATGGAATCGAATAGAAACCCCAGAACTAGACCCACAAACGTATGGCCAACTCATTTTTGACAAAGCAGGAAAGAACATCCAATGGAAAAAAGACAGTCTCTTTAACAAATGGTGCTGGGAGAACTGGACAGCAACATGCAGAAGGTTGAAACTAGACCACTTTCTCACACCATTCACAAAAATAAACTCAAAATGGATAAAGGACCTGAATGTGAGACAGGAAACCATCAAAACCTTAGAGGAGAAAGCAGGAAAAGACCTCTCTGACCTCAGCCGTAGCAATCTCTTACTCGGCACATCCCCAAAGGCAAGGGAATTAAAAGCAAAAGTGAATTACTGGGACCTTATGAAGATAAAAAGCTTCTGCACAGCAAAGGAAACAACCAACAAAACTAAAAGGCAACCAACGGAATGGGAAAAGATATTTGCAAATGACACATCGGACAAAGGGCTAGTATCCAAAATCTATAAAGAGCTCATCAAACTCCACACCCGAAAAACAAATAACCCAGTGAAGAAATGGGCAGAAAACATGAATAGACACTTCTCTAAAGAAGACATCCGGATGGCCAACAGGCACATGAAAAGATGTTCAACGTCGCTCCTCATCAGGGAAATACAAATCAAAACCACACTCAGATACCACCTCACGCCAGTCAGAGTGGCCAAAATGAAGAAATCAGGAGACTATAGATGCTGGAGAGGATGTGGAGAAACAGGAACCCTCTTGCACTGTTGGTGGGAATGCAAACTGGTGCAGCCGCTCTGGAAAGCAGTGTGGAGGTTCCTCAGAAAATTAAAAATAGACCTACCCTATGACCCAGCAATAGCACTGCTAGGAATTTATCCAAGGGATACAGGAGTACTGATGCATAGGGGCACTTGTACCCCAATGTTTATAGCAGCACTCTCAACAATAGCCAAATTATGGAAAGAGCCTAAATGTCCATCAACTGATGAATGGATAAAGAAATTGTGGTTTATATACACAATGGAATACTACGTGGCAATGAGAAAAAATGAAATATGGCCTTTTGTAGCAACGTGGATGGAACTGGAGAGTGTGATGCTAAGTGAAATAAGCCATACAGAGAAAGACAGATACCATATGGTTTCACTCTTATGTGGATCCTGAGAAACGTAACAGAAACCCATGGGGGAGGGGAAGGGAAAAAAAAAAAAAAAAAAGAGGTTAGAGTGGGAGAGAGCCAAAGCATAAGAGACTGTTAAAAACTGAGAACAAACTGAGGGTGGATGGGGGGTGGGAGGGAGGGCAGGGTGGGTGATGGGTATTGAGGAGGGCACCTTTTGGGATGAGCACTGGGTGTTGTATGGAAACCAATTTGACAGTAAATTTCATATATTAAAAAATAAAAAATAAATAAATTAAAAAAAAAAAAAAAAAAAAAAAAAAGAAACTCATAAGACTAACATATCACTCCCAATAGAAATACCCAAGAGGATATTCCTGATGGTGCTGCCTGAAGAGTACCTGTGAGAGCTAATCACTCCCTTACAGTTAGGCTTCCCATTCAATTTATGACATTTCATTTTTGTATCAAACTCTACCTTTTATTCCTAGTTCTGATTTTTAAAGGGGTGGATTAATTCTGCCCCTTCTCCTCATGGTATTTCACTGCTGTTCAAGCATTTATTATATTCCAGATTTCCAAATATTTTATAATCTTGGTCTCCTCCAGATATTCTCTAGTCAGTATTTATATGGATGAGAATGATAATAAAGATGAAAATAATAATGAGAACAACCTACACTTATTGAGTGATTTCTATGTGTCAGACATTGTGAAAAATCATTAGCATTTATTATCTCTGTTTTGTTCTGCTACATGACCACATCACCTAGAAGACTGCCTGGCACATGTCACACATTCAACAAGTATCGGTAGATTGAAGGCATCCTTATCAAAACTTCCAACTTATATGTTGCATGCAAAGACTCTCAAAATTACAAGTCCTCCCCACAACTCTCTCCCCAACATCTTATCTAGATGTTCAGCAGAAAACAGAAATACAATCCCTGATCTCCTGTCACTCCTAGTCCACTCCACCCATGGCTTTCCCTACCACATTTGATGGAAACTCCAACACTGCTCAGTGAAAAATCCTTGGAATCAACACTGACTCTTCTCTTTCAGTGTGTCAGAAAATCCTAATGGCAAAATACTCTTTTTTTTTTTTTTTACTTAAAAAAAAGTCCCTGATTATTTTACTCCTCCACTCAAAACCTAGGAATGATTCTCCATTTCACTTAGAGGAAAAGCCAAGTCTTACAATGACCTATCATGTCTTGCCTTAATCTACCACTCTGTTACCTTTTTAACCTCATCTTCATTAACTCACCAAACCTAAAAATTCTATGACAGCTTGCTACCCCTATTACGGATCAGGAGACTGAGACTCAATGAAGTTGAATAATTAATCTAAGATTAAAAGGCCAGTGAATGGCATGCAAGATGTAAACTCAAGTAATTGTTTACATTATCATTCATACGTTATCATTATCATCATCCCATCTGCTTAATCAAGAAGCAACTTGATTTTCATTGCAGAACCTTGAGGAGGCTCAGAAACTGGTGGTACTGGTACTCCTAAAAATAGAAGATGAATGGGGGGGTTGAGAACAGGAAGATTCACTAAAAGTCTCATTAAAATTCCACTCTCCATCTTGTATAGCCAAGCAATGGGTCCTCCCAACCTTGGAAGAAGAATGGAGGTTACATGATGGTGATGGTGAGCCAGGATACTGGATTGGAGGACACTGGGCATTAGAGAGGGCACATGGAGCCATACCATTCCCCAGTATAAAATAAGGAAGTATTTCTCCTTATATTTCTCATCATTATTCCTATGAACATTTCAAAAACAAATTTTAGAGTATTAGCATGGAGGAGTATAGACCTGGCTAAACAGCTTAGTCAAAAAATTAATGAAAATGACAACTCTGCATTCAAAGACAAACTATTTAATGACTAATTTTTTTAATTGGTTCTAGACTGAGACCTTGTATAACAAGTTTCAGCCTGGAGAAAATTTTCTATGCTGCAGTTATGAACCTCTGATAATAGAAGATTTAATGGAATTTCAAATAGGCCATTAATTGTAACTGCCAATATAATAACAAGAAGATTAAAATATGTCTAAACTAAACAAGTTCAATACAGCTTAAATACTTTGCTTGAAATTAAACTTTCCCAAGTGTATATTTTGATATCAAATCTTGAATAGTTAAATACTAAAACTGATAGCAAAAGTTTTTGGTGGCAAATCTCCATAAAATATGCCTGAAGAGCTTACTTTGAATATAACAACTTTGCAACCATATGAATTAGAAACTAGATTAAGTATTAAATAATTGGGGATAAGTTAGTTGTAGTATATGTATATTTATAATTTTTTGCTTTTCAAAAAAATTGAGGGGAAATGTAATTTTTTTCAGAGTAAATTATGAGATGTTTGTGACTTCTAATTTATTTCCCACAAAATAAGTTTACAAAGTAGGAAACGATTGGATCCTAACAGACTACTATTATTGAGTATATTGAGTATAAACCTCTGAAAAATAGATGTATATAGAGGGAAGCTCATTCTATGGTTATAAAGGAAAAATTATGAGTTGTAATAGTTACTGTGTTTTCTTTTCTTTAAGGGTGGTGCAGTGGTGTTGGAAAGAATTATATATATTCCAGCTGCATTTTGAGGTTGGTATCAAAAAGACTTGTTGGTGAGTTGGATGTGGGAGGTGAGGAGAAGGAGAAATTAAAGATATTGAATAACTTCCTGGTTTGAACAAATGATAAAAGATGATGCTCTTTACTGAAAGCAGATAAGGGTAGGGTGAACAGGTTTGTGGGGTGTGGAATTATGAGTTCTGTTTGGGACTTCCTAAGTTTGAGAAGCTTCTGAGTCATCCAACTGGTGAAAGCAAGTAGGATGTTGAATATCCCAGTCTGGAGTCATTGCTACTAAATGAGCAACAGTGAACACAATGTTGGTCAGCGTTGACATTACTTATGCACAGAGTAAGTGGCCATCCTTAATAGTGGTGTGATATAGCAGGAAAGTCAAGCAGAAAGTGAGGAAATCTGGTTCTTGTTTCCTCCCTTTAAGTTTTTGATGTGGGATTCATTCTACTTTCTAGAACTCAAAATGGTGCAATTGTTTATAATATATACTCCAAATTCAGGATACTGGGGTCAAATTCCAACTATACCTCTTACTAATTGCATAAGTTCATAAAAGGTACTTCAGTTCTCTATGCCTTGAATACCTTATCTATAAAAAGGGAGTATCATTATAACTATTTCACAACGTTGTTTTGAGAATTAATGTTTGTTTACACACACATCACTTAATACCTGGAATATAAATGCTATTTATGTGTTTGCTATTATTATGATTATAAGAAGGATTAGTCTACAATAATATTTTTCAACCTTTATCTATGGATAAGATCTTTGTTGAAAATATTATGCAGAAACCCAATATGTAAAAGAAATAAAGACAGAATATCTATGGCTGGAAGGCAGGACCTGGATCATCCCCACATCTCCCAGCTTAGTCCTGTTCCTTCCCTTTCCCACCAGAATATCAACTGAGAAAGATCTGTGGAACTTCTGAAAACCACCAGACTAGATAATCTCTCAAAAGTGAGAGAAAAGTAAAGATCTTTTCAGACATACAAACAACGAAGACTCCACCATCCACAAATCTCGCTAAAAGAACTCTATACTTTGACAATAAGAGAAGTGAAGCTGGAAGTGCAGTCCACCTTACTGGAGTGATGCCTCTTCTCCACTCTTAGCTTTAGTATCATATGGAAGATCCTCCAGCACATCACAATCCTGGCCTTACTCAGCCCACTTCATCAGCAGCTTACTCAATCCTCCTCTGAGGAAGAGTGAGTTAACATGGCTGGAAAACTTGAAAGGAGATACTGTGCTGAAAGGAGCCAGTTTCTTATTCTTCTCTTCTGCTTGGACCTAGGCTGCCCTCAGTGAAGTACTTTATAGGGCACATAGGGACCAAGTGTAGGGAGTCCTGCACTCATCCAGCACTTCCTACAACTTGGTTACTTACTAGGTACCTACTAGGACAATAGTTCTGGGGATCTGGTATTAGGAAGCCCACTTGTCCACCAATTCTTCCTATATCAGCTCTGGTAAAAAAAAAAAAAATGCCATAGTTTGGTCTCCACATACCTTACATTTTTGTCTTATTTCTCAATTGGCTTCAAACTTTGATGAGGAATAAGTGTGTTATTTAGAAGACCTACTTGGCCTCCAATAGCATGGGACAAAACAAAACAAAACAAAACAAAACAAAACAAAAAACAATGAACTCAGAACTGCATCAAATATACTGGCAAATTCTTGAGATAAGAAAGGTCCAAATCACACACACACAAATTTTTTTATCTAGTACTAAGTAAGTTGGATTTTATCCTACAAGCAGGCAAAAGCCATTAGCACATTTTCAATCAAAGGTGACATGACCCAATTAGTATTTTGATTATTTTCTTAGATATGGTCATCATAGAAGGAAGAAGCAATGAAAAATGGGATCAGTTTAGAAAGAGAAGATGTCATTTTCTGAAGGCCAAATTCACCTGCTTTATAACTTTGCCTAGGGCTGTCATATTTTTCTAACCTATTGTCTAATTTTGAACAGCTGGTCAACTAGTTCAGTAATATTTTATTAAGCCAAGCAATTAGGTAAGCAAATCTTGAACTGAGTTTGGAGTCTTTATCACTGAATATCAAAATATGCTTTACAACTTTCCATTAAAAAAATTTAAGATATGCTGTTTCTCTTCTGACCAAAGTTTACATTTTCATGGTTTATCTATGGACAAAATTTTAAAAGACAAAATATTGATGGTCACAAAGTGATGGCTTCAAAGTTAAATTTGTGCTATAAAATAGACCATTTGTCATTCACAGAATTAGCACAATATTAATTTTTTATATAAAACAGATGCATACTATGTTGCTTCAGGTTTTGTGGGGGTTTTTTTTTTCCATCTCTGGAGACAATTTTCTAGCAATATCAGAGTAGGTCACATGCCTAAGGATACCTCTAAGCCAACACTTGGTCCCTTACCTTTCTGAGTCTTCTATTTTGGTGACATTCCTCTGAGCAAGATACTTCCATCTCATCAAAGGCAACGGATTTTGACCCTGAGATAAAGTTACTGGTTTTTGCCACAAACATGTAATAAGTTCGCTGGATATTCAGTGCTATATGAGGCATTGATGTACTGGGATGAGCAAGCAAGACATGATGCACTTCATGTTTCTAAAAAAACTTTCAGTCTCCTGGGGGCATCAAAAACACAAATAGAAACAGCAGTGATAATAACATCCCAATCTCACTTCCTAATGGTTCTTCCTTCCATCAGAAAATCCCAGAATCATCTTCTACCTGATGAGGAACTTTGTGGGGAAAATACAACAAACAGAAAAGACACTTAGCTAGCAAACCAGACAATCAACTAGGGTTATAAATGTCATCAGATTGCCTTACCTACAAGTGGGGTCACTTGGGGACTTAAGTTCTTTAGCTCTTTTGTTGTTATTGTTTGTTTTGTTGTATTTTTCTCAACATAGCTGCTATGTAGCTCCCTTTCTTTGTTGACTACATTCATCTCCCCAACAGGGAGTTGGGTAGTTGGTTAGGTAGTTCTTCACTTCTTTTCCAAAGTGCAGGCCTAGCTATTTCTATAATCCAGCTATTTCTCTTACCCACCAATCCATAGGAGACATAATATATTTAATAAAGGAACTTTTTCAGTAACAGAAATCCTAACCAAAGTAGTTGAAACAAAGACTTTTCTTTCTAACTGAGAACGTCAAACAATCAACTTCAGGTACTTCAACTTTGTCCTCAAGCGTTTGACTTTCTTACTCTTTGTTTTCTCTGGGCAGATTCTCCCCCCACAAAGTGGCAAACATAGCCAGGAAGAGCTCTTGGATTACATCATCCTTATTAAGTAATAATCCTATCTCCTCCTCCCACAAGTCATGCCCCATTGTCTCTTTCCTCAAAGCTACAGCAAAAATTTGGGGATTGTTCACCAGAAAGATGCTAGGAAGAAAAAAATGTATAGCCACTTCACACAGAACTCTTCTAATATTGTCTAAGATTTTTTTTTTTAACTAAAGAACACAACATGATTAAATTACAGTGAAAAGGAACCATGTAGCTTAAAAATTTTTGTGAACTTCTCTCTGGAGTTCATGGAAATGTAAAATGGAATTAAGTCTGCTATTTCTTAGCTCCTTTCACTGATTCATTTCTCATTGTACTCATTTAGAAACATCTCTACCCAATTCCTTTATTTAAGTTTTGCTTTCCAGAATGATGCTCATGGGCTTTCCCAACATCTTTGTTGGCATTCTTTCTTTCTGATTCATAGATACAATATCAGAATGGAATTATGTAGCTGCTAGTTATAGATGATAGATTCCAAGAGAACCAAGTAAAATTTATTTTCCTTCTCATAGAAAAATTCTACGCTATTTAGATCTAATGTCTTCTAACTTCATATAGGAAAGTAAACTTACTTAACTCCTTGATGGTTGACCTGCTCTTTACTCCAACATTCTTTAACAACGGTTGCCAAACACAGAGCTATAAAGCTGTCTCCATGGACCAGAATATAGCAAGTGCCAAGCTTTGAGAGAGGGCAGATTTCCATCACACTAACCAAGATGAAGATTGCACACGTTCCCCTCAGCTGAGCTTGTCCATTGGCCCAGCCATTCCCCCATGCTACAGAAAAGTGAAAATAATGTAAAATATTCAGTCTACCACTTGTAGGTGTGAAGAAAATAAATCTTCCTCATGTGGTTGGGAGAAGGTATCAACACTGTAGTATTATAACAATAGAACATTACCTGAGTATGTTCAAGATGGAAATGACAGCATGGCCAAAGGAAATATTTAATGCAAAGTAAAAGAATCCAACTTGCAAGAAATTATAGCTTAAAATGAGAAAAAAAATCTTATAATTGTCTCAAGCTATAGACAAACTTAAAAAGGACATAAATTCAACTTTTTAAAAAATTACTCAAAAAGGAATTGATAACACAACAGTATGAGATACAATGGTAATTTGCCAATCTGAGAAGAAATAACTGAGGATGGATAACATTGTTCTCTGGCTGTAACAGTTTTTGGCTCTTCTCTCTTCCTTTAAATAAAATTGAGCTGATAAATGATAAACTAGGAAAATGAAGTGGATTCATTCTTTGGAGGATATTCCCTAGGACACTGCCTGTTTCTTTTGAAAATTAGACCTTCCTTAAAATTTGGAAAGATAAGACTTCATGAAGACAGTGGTGGGTACTTGGCAAATGTGTATGTGTATATAAATAGACACACATACACCACCAGTGGAAAGGACTAAATATTTGAGACTTGTTGAAGAGTTAAAATCTTTGATAAATTGACAAGTATGTGCTAGTTATTCTCATTGGCAACCTCCCACCCACCATTGCTACTACCACCATTCTCTCCTCCCCCTCTATCCTGTTTCTAGTCCAGGGGAAGTTGACCCCTGAACCTTATCACCTTTGTTCCCATGCCCTTTGGCTTCAATATGGACAGGAGATCAGAGGGTAGGGAGCAGGAGAAGCTTAGGTAGTTCTTCTCCTCTCTCCACATTTACACACACAACTCTGGCAATAGATGTGACCTCCACAATTCTAGCTTACATTGGAGGGACCCCTCTTCCATATGTCTACTATTAGTGGACTCCACAAACACTATTTTCTCCTCTTGTCCCTGCAGTCCTAGAGGTGGTAATTGCTTCAAGTGCTTATAAGTCTCTGGGATCTTACTCTTTCTTTGTTTCTGTTTGTTTTGTTTTGTTTTGTTTTTAAATTTTATCTTAGCCTTGCCTCCACACTAACTAATTTTGTCTCTAATATCTCTAAATTGTAAGCATCTAGGGTGAATTCTGTTTTCTGCCAGGATCTTGAATTGTAACAACAAAACTGATCTTGGTGAAACTGAGAAAAATAAATACATTTGAAAAAGCAAAAAAATTAAAAAGGCTCTACTGCATATGGAATTGCTCTCAAAGAAAAGGTTAGAAATAATAATGATGCAAAAAAAAGAAAGAAAGAAAAATCTAAGAGATTAAAGAAAAGCTAATAGATATGATAGGTAAAAAGGGTCTAACAAATATATTAGATCATAAAGAATTAAAAAAAATAAAGCAGAAAGAACATATTTGAAAATATGAAACAGAAAAATTTCCCTGAAATGAAGAAAATAAATGGTGCACACTGGAGAAGCACACTGTTTTCAAAGTAAACTTGATGCAGAAAATCTCTAGTTATGCTATTCCCTATATGCTAGTTATAATAGTATCAAGAATAAAGAAAAAATATCCAAGCATAAAACAGAAAAAGTCAGTCACTATCATGAGAGAAGAAATCACACTGGCCTCTGACTCTTTGACAGCAGAGCTTGGGTCTATAGAGTTCTAAGGGAAAGAAAATCATCATTATAGTACATAATATTTCTATATGGTAAAAAAAAAAAAAGATAATGTAAGATAATGTTTAAGTAAATCTGGAAAGTGGATAGAGGGATATGAGAGAAAATATGTGACTGCTAATATCCTCATTATATAATAGCAGGAAATCACTCCATTCTATTAAAATTGAGACCTTAAAAAAAATGGTTCCAATTTCTTAAAGTTTGTTTTTTCCAAAATTTCTTTCATAACCTTAGGTGAGACTTTTAGGAGTTATCTTTTATATAGAAGGAAGAAATAAGTATTTGAAGTTAACACTTCCATCAGGATTTGGGAGAAGGGGGACAGGTATTATTTGTTTTCATTTTTTCTTTTTTGGTCAAAAAAAAGTTTGCCTTTTTTTTTACATTAGAAAGAGATATATAATATAATCATATTTAAAAGTATTTTTTCAGGGTGCCTGAGTGGTTCAGTCAGTTGAATGCGCGACTCTTGATTTAGGCTCAGGTCATGATCCCAGGGTCGTGGTATGGAGCCCTGCATGAGGGCCTCTTTAAGATTTTCTCTCTCTCTTCCTCTCCCCTTCTCCACCCCGCCTCAATTTCTCTAAAAAAATGTTTTTTTAAAGTATTTTTTCTTCCTGTGTATCTTTCTATTTTTAAAACAAATGTGACTGGATGAAGTTCATTTAATATTTCTTTCTATGTGGTGCTACTTAACTGATATTTAAATCTTTGTGCTTTTCTGCAGTATTTGAATATTTATAATAAATAAACTTAATATTTATAAGAAAAGATAGAATAATTTATTTTATTAAAAATAAGCCTGAAAACAAGCCAAAATGTTAACATTAGTAAATCTGGTGTGGAGAGAAATGAATCATTTTGATGTTCTTTTGCTTTTAATAAAAGTTTTCTATTTAATGTCTTTGCAAAACAACATACTAGATTTCAGTTGAGGAGATATAGAAAGGTTCAATAATTTGAGACTGAATATTGTAGGATAAAGAGTACTCCACCTTTAGACTGATCCTAAATTAAAAATCAATTACCTACTGTTGCATGATAAAGTCAATGCAAAGTTAGGTGGTATAAAGTGACCATTATTTTGTATACTTATGACTCTGTAGGTCAGGGATTTAGGCAATGCACAGTGAGATTGACTTGTTTCTGGTGGCTTAGACACCTGAAGGATGGCTGGAATGACTCAACTGAGGCTACATGCCCGGAATTTGGTTCTAACTCTCAACTGGGCACCTCATTTCTCCTCCACATGGCCTCTCTAGGTTAGTCTCTGGGTTCCAAGAAGCACTGCAAAGAAGACAAACGCCCAAAGTGCAAGTGTTTATTGAGCCTCTGCTATGTCATGCTTGCTAATATCCCATTGGCCAAAGAAAATCACATGGTCAGGCTCATACTCAACGTGGAAAGACATACAGGCATAACCTTGGAGATATTGCAGGTTTGGTTCCTGAAGACAGCAATAAAGCAAGTCAAATAATTTTTTTATGGTTTTCCACCAGTGCATATTCAAATTATATTTCCACTTTACTGTAGGCTATTAAGTGTGCAATAGCATTATGTCTAAAAAATGTACAGACCTTGGGGCGCCTGGGTGGCTCGGTCGGTTAAGCGTCCGACTTCGGCTCAGGTCATGAGCTCATGGTCCGTGAGTTCAAGCCCCGTGTCGGGCTCTGTGCTGACTGCTCAGAGCCTGGAGCCTGTTTCAGATTCTGTGTCTCCCTCTCTCTCTGCCCCTCCCCTGTTCACGCTCTGTCTCTCTCTGTCTCAAAAATAAACGTTAAAAAAAATTAAAAAAATAAATAAATAAAATAAAAAATGTACAGACCTTAATTAAAAAATACTTTATTGCTAAAAAAATGTTAACCATCATTGAGCTTTCAGTGAACTGTAATCACTGATCACAGGTTACCATAACAAATATAATAATAAAGAAGAAGTGTGAAGTATTCTGAGTTACCAAAATGTGACACAGAGACACAAAGTGAAAAAATGCTGTTGGAAAAATGGTGCCAATAGACTTGCCGGAAGCAGTTTCCACAAAACTTCAATTTGTAAACACATTATCTGTAAAGTGCAATAAAACAAAGTGCAATAAAATGAGCATGCCTGTCCCCAAAGAATTTGAATCTCAACTCGATCATTTTTTATCTTGGTAAGTAATTTAATTTTTTAAATTACTGAAATTTCTTAAATTCATGAAAGTTCAAAACTCTCAGTTTCCTCTATAAAATGAATACCTAGTTCACATCATTTGGGGGTTAAATAAGACAGTGAAAATAGAGCTAACAGAGGTGCTAAGAAATAGGTAAGTAGTTTGTAGATAGTAATTCCCACTTATTGCACACTTGTAAAAATGTGCTTCTTGCTAAAAAGTAAATTGGTTGCTCATCTCATAAAATTGCCCTTTGAAGAAGTGTTGCATTTTTGTACAGTTGTGATTAGCACTGCTTTAAATATGTTTCTCAGTTTTTCATTTTAGGTCCCCCATGCAAATTATCTAATTCCTTCCATGTGGTGATTGCATTATTTTCTATTTCTTTTGTTTGTCATATGATCTTTTACTTTTTCAGGTTTCTAATTTGAAAGTACATCACCCATATATATAAATGTTTATGACAATAAGGTTAGTTAGCACATCCTCCACCCCATATAATTACTGTTTTGTTGTTGTTGTTGTTGTTGTTGTTGTTTGTTGTTATGGTGAGAACACTTAAAATCTGTTCTCCTAGAAAATTTCAAATATACAATAAAGTATTGGTAACTATAGTCACAATAGATACCCAGAATTTATTCATCTTATAACTGAAAGTTTGTGCCTTTTAACCAAAATATCTCCCAATTTCCCTCACCCCTAAATGACTGGAAATCACCATTCTACTCTTTCTGTGAATTCAATGCTTTTATTTTATTTTTTCTGTGAGTTCAATGTTTTTAGATTCCATATATAAGTGAAGTCACGTGGTATTTTTCTTTCTCTGACTTCACTTAGCACAATGAGGGGAAATCTCAATTAAACTACATACAACTTTGTGTGAGGTTGATAAAGAAATTATCATCTTCACTCCACTGCTGGGAAAATTATGGCCATGAAAGGTGAAATGAATATCAAAGGTCATCCAATGTCAGAGGCAAGACTAAGTCCAAAATCTTAGCCTCCTAAGCCTTAGATCTCTAGACCATAATATCTTTTTTGAGATTCTCTTAAGTCTCTTAAGGAATCTATGCTGACATTCCACAAATGTTGTTATGGTTATGCTTCCACAGTATTTTTAATATTCCCTTGAAGGAAATTGATGGTAGTTAATAGAACTTAAGTAGCTATAAGTTCTTTCTCTAGGTATCAAGCACAAACCTGTTAGGAAATTTGTAAGTGTTTAGCATTATTTACTGATTTTAAAAGAGGTTTTGTCTTCTCATTTGAGCCCTATTGTAAATTAGAGCCTACAAACTCAACAATGAACATGACAGAATGCTCAAGGGAGTCTCCTCAGAATGCACCGGTTTTCTGCTTTGAGTCTAGTAATTTTCCCTAATTAAGAAAGATGAAGGCCCCATTAAGATGCTGGTGTAATCCTGGTATTTGTATATGTGTCTTAAATACCAACACACATGTGCACAAGCATGTACACATATACACAAACATCCATAGAAAGAAGTAAAAATATTTCATATCTATATACTGGTATAAAGTATTAAATTCTGTATTTAGAAAAATAACACACACTGAGGAGGAGTGCAGGTTCTGAGTGCATCAGTCAGGGATCTTTAGTTGCAACAACCAAGTCCACCTTTGGGAAACTTAAAAAATAAATAAATAAAGGACTTATTAGAAGGATGTGGGGTAGTGATTCAGAACCAAAGAAGCCACTGCAGAAGTGTGCTCAGCAAAGAGATCCAGTGACACTGGTACCAAGAACCAGGTATCAGGAACCAGTCAGAGTATATCCAAGTCTCCTCTGTGAGAATGAATGGGCTCTATTTTTTTCTTTCTTTCTATCACTCCTTTCAAGATTCAAATCTTAGCTGACACTTAAGAGTACAAACAGTGGGCAGGTGTGCCTGGGTGGCTTAGTCAGTTGAGCATCTGACTTCAGCTCAGGTCATGATCTCGCCGTTCGTGAGTTCAAGCCCCGGGTTGGGCTCTGTGCTGACAGCTACGAGCCTGGAGCCTGCTTCAGATTCTGTGTCTCCCTCTCTCTCTGTTCCTCCCCCTGCTTGCACTCTGTCTCTCTCTCTCTCTCTCTCTCTCTCTCTCTCTCAAAAATAAATAAAGATTAAAAAAAGAGTGCAAACAGTGGGCAAGAAGACATTCCTAACAGGAAACCATAGTGCTATAACCAAAGAAGAGAAGAATGCTGGACTGCTAAAAATCAAATCAAATCAAATCAAATACCAAAATGTCTTATTTAGATTTACTAAATTTTATAAGGGAAAGATTTGCCTCAGGTAAACCAAATAAATTAAGCTGATTTAAGATTGTCCCATTTAATCATTTCAGAGACTTATTCTAGTAAGTCTTCAGTACCTCGAGTTAGATGTAGTTTTATATTATTCTCTTAGTATGCTATTTACAGTTACCTGTTTTATTGTTATTAAACCTGTCACTTAAAAACATAAGCAGCACAATATAGTTCATTCTAAACTACATTTTCTTTCATCACATAATTACATTAGAAAACACTAAGCCTTCTGCTACAATGAGATAATACAATTCCTAGGTGTTCAAAGACACATGGCAAACAATGCCTAAAAGGGGAATGTTATCTTACAGTAAAATATGCCTACCTCTGAGGGCTTTGTTTTACCACTGCTAATGTGCTTTTGGAATTCTGACAGAGATGTACCTATAGGAATGCCATTGACTGACAAATCATTACATACAGAACACTCAAAGAAAAAAAGACACTAAGAATTCAAAACAAGACAATGAGTGCATTTTGAAATGAATTTTGAAAGGCGTATTACATGCAAATTAAAACCTTTTTTGTAAACTGCAATAACTGTTTTCCTTGATTATAATGAGGCATTTGGTAGAATTAAGTATTTGATATCTATAAATCATTTAAAAGATGGAATAAAGAGCTGGGTTATTGGTGTGTGACGGTTGCTCCTGAATTTACTCACAGAATGGGTTATAGAGAAGTGATTCTGTGAGTTATCCTGCAAACAGAACACATATTTCCATAAGGGTAGATAAGGACTCTCTGGGAACTCATGGAGCTTTAGAATTTTAGAGACCTTAGCACTTACAAATCATCCAACACAGACTCTTCATATAACAGTTTCTCTTGTTGTCTTGTGGTTTACATGAAGCCTTCAAAGTTAGTAGCAATCCAAGTTTTATATGCTGGTTTCACTTTTGTATTGACCACAGTAGTAAGGAAATTTACAGCAGAATATCTGGAAAGGGTTTCAAATTGCTCTATCCCACCAGAAAGTTCCTGGGTTGAAGGTAAGAGAGAAAAATCATGATAACCAGGGTACCTGGGTGGCTCAGTCAGTTAAATGTCTGACTCTCGATTTTGGCTCAGGTTATGATTTCATGGTTCATGAGTTTGAGCCCTGCATCGGGCTCTGCACTGACAGTGCAGAACCTGCTTGGGATTCTCCCTCTCTCCCTCTCTCTCTGCCCACCCCCCCATAAATAAATAAACTTGAAAAAAAGAAAAATCATGATGAAAACATGAGCTCTTTTTCTGTCTTTTGAGTACATTCAAAACACTAAAAATGTCTGCAAGTTTGTAGGGACCTAAAGACATTACTTCTTTATACATTTCTTGCTTTGTTTCCTTTTTTCTTTCTTTCTTTTCTTTTTTTTAAGTTTATTTATTTTGAGAAAGTGTGTGCACACAAGCAGGGGAGGGGCAGAGAGAGAAGATGAGAGAGAATCCCAAGCAGGCTCTGTACCATCATCACAGAGCCCATTGCGGGGCTCAAACTCATGAACCATGAGGTCATGACCTGAGCCGAAATCAACAGAGACACTTAACAGACTAAGACACCCAGGCTCCCCTCCTTGCTTTGTTTTCAAAAATAATTTATGGTGGTTTTAGAAGTCAGCTAGCAAAACCTTACTACCAAAGAGAAAATCTGTGCCATTTCAAATTAACGTTTTGGTTTTTTTTGTTCCTCAGACACATTTATTCACAAGCAGCTTTCCCATAAAGTTAGTTATTAGGAAAACCTCCGTTATATGGACTCACATCCTCTTTTCTATGACATACACTTAGTTTGATTTAATACAATCCACTTTAAGGACTTCTTTCAAGATCATAATCCCTCCATAAACTTCCCACAAACACTACAAACACCTATCCCTCCCACCTGTCTGAGCCACCATCTTCTCTTGCCTGGATTATTGCAACTGCCTGCTAACAATTGGCTTTCCTGGTTCTACCCTCCACTCACTCTAATCTATTCTCAACACAAAACCCAGGGTATCCATTTAAATTATTTTTTACATTTATTTATTTATTTTTGAGAGACAGAGACAGGGAACAAGTGGGGGGGGGGGTGGGGGCCAGAGAGAGAGAGAGGGAGACACAGAATCCAAAGCAGGCTCCAGGCTCTGAGCCGTCAGCACAGAGCCCAATGTGGGGCTCGAACTCACAAACTGTGAGATCATGACCTGAGCTGAAGTAGGACACTTAACCAACAGAGCCACCCAGGTGCCCCCCTTTTTTAAAAATTTTTTTTTACATTTATTTATTTTTGAGAGCCCAAGGTATCCATTTAAAACTAAGCCCCAATATATCATTCCCTCATTCTCCAATATTTCCTCATCTCACTCACTCAGAGTAAAAACCAAAGTCCTTGGCCATTGCCTACAATGCCCTATGTACATCTAGTTCCCCATGACCTCTAAGACCTTGTATCCCACTACTGTGCTCTCTGCTCACTCATTCTGCATTAGCCACCTAGCCCTGGCCTCCCAAAGATGTTATCACTCCTGTCTAGTAGCTTTGCACAGGCTTTCCCCAGATACTCTCATTCTTACTCCTTCACCCCCGTCATGTTATTGCTCAAAAATGTCACCCTCTCAATGAAAATTTCCCTGACTACTCTATTTAAAATTTATCCAGGGCTCCCAGAACTCATTACCCTCTTTTCCTGCTACTATGCTCTGAATGTCCCTCCTGCACCTTACCCAACTGCATATGTTAAAATCCTAATGCCCGATATGATGGTATTAGAAGGTAGAGCCTTTGGAAGGTGCTTAGATCATGAGGGTGTAAACTTTATGAACGGGATTAGTATAGTGCTTTTATTAAAAAAAAAAAAAAAAAAAAAAAAAAAGACCCTACAGAGCTCCCTAGCCCCTTCTAGCATGTGAGGACACAGTGAGAAAGTGCCAACTATGAGCCAGGAAGAGCGCCTTTACCAGAATGTGACCATGCTGGTGTTTTGATCTTGGACTTTCACCCTCTAGAACTGTGAGAAGTAAGTTTCTGTTATTTTCAAGCTACCCAGTCTGTGATATTTTGTTATAGCACCCCAAATAGACTACATATATATGTATATGTATATGTATACACATATATGTGTGTGTGTGTGTGTGTGTGTATAAACTCCACTGAAGCAATGATTTTTGTGTTTCTTTCTTTTTCCCCCACTACTGTATTTCCAGTACCCAGAGAGTTCCTGGAACAAAATAGGTTTTTCAAATAAATGTTTTTTTAATAAATCAGTTAATAAGAAGTCTAACTAACTCCATGGCCTTGATAACTTAAGCTCACATCCTCTATCCTCATTTGTAAAATGTGATTCATGATCCTTAAGATACATTCCATGCTCTAAAATTAAAGGCACAATCATAGATCCACAGATATGGCAGGAAACCCAATGAAGATCTGAGACAGAGTTTCACTATTGAACATTGTAAAACCAAGCTAGAGTAGCCGTGAGAAGGGCACACAGTGGTCCTGTGATTAAGACAGAGTTTCAAACTAACCAGGTGCCAAGGTGGATCTAAGGTTGCACTATCCTGTCTTAAAGAGTCATAAAGAAAATTTGTCTGATGGTTTTGTCCTTGCCTCCATTCAGCATGATTTTGTAAATGCTAGCCACAAGACAGAGTTTCAAGAGATGAAATATCTAATTAAAATGAGATTTCTGGTGGGAATAGCTCTCAGGGAGTAATGATGTGATGACTAGACAATATTGTAAAAAGTCTAAGAGTAGGAGTCAGCGAAACTAGATCCTAAATCTAGTCTGTCACTGTCTGTGTGACTTCAGTGAAGCCACTTAACCTTTATGTCTCAGTTTCCTCATTTGTCAAAGAGGGATTTGCCATCTCTCACAGGGAATCCTGGGAATTGCAGAAGGTAACAGACACAGAAGTACTTTTAAAGTTTATAAATGCCCTGAACTTACATGTGTTAAGGAATTGTTTCATCTTTTTAAAGCACTAACAACATAAGTGATGAAAATGACAGAGTTAAATGTGATCTTTGCTCATAAAACTATGAGATGCAGTCTTATAGGCTCAAAATCTACCTAACAGGATATGACATGCTCACTGGGAGAGATTCCAGGGAAGAGGCTGTTGACAAAATCGAAAAGTCAGGCATATGCAATTAAAATGTTGAATCCAATCATCATCATGAGTTCAGGGGAGGTATTTATGTATCATCATGAAGATCCATAGAAGTTCTGGGTGGGTACTAAGAGAAGATTTCCTTGAGGAAGGCAAAGTTACTAAAGACAAAGTCACTTCCAATTCAAGAATTGAATAGTTTACCAGTTGTACAAATCATCTGTTTAACAGGCCCTAAAATTTGCTGCATTCAGAAATTGAGTTTGGTTGCCATGAGACTATAGTAGATGTTCTAAGTGCCATACTTGGTAGCAGCACAGCTGTAATAAGGACAGATTGCGATCAGGACACTTTTCTCTGGCTCCATCGATACTGACAAAATCCATGTTTGCTTTTTCCAGGGCCCAGTTCAGAAATCAGTGCTGATCAAACACAGCACACATTCCCTTTGGCACTAAATTTGACTCGGCAGAGTCTGTATGGGGATTCTGGCAAGAAAAAGATTCATTTTTCTAAGCCATGGCCAGTGCTTGGAAGCAAATCTAATCCTAGTATGGTGTTCCAAGAAGAAAAGTGAGAAATTTTCAGAGATGGCCAGAAGGTAAAATATAAGAATAACCATAACAAGATCCTTGTTGGGGGTGGGGGGAGAGCCATATTGGATTAAACTATATGCCCTATAGCAGCTATATAATGCCTAAGTAAGTGCTATTAAGAAAAAAAAAAAAACAACTAACTACGGATATTAATTAATGAAAGGATGAAAGCCTAGTCAGGATAGACTAAAGTCTCTATGATTGCATTCATTTGTTTGCAGAATCAAAACATTCAGCCTTTAGAATCACCAGGGACTAGCCCATCACTGTATGGAGATACAACTGTTATTTCTGAATGCCATCCATGTGACACAGCCACCAAGAGGAAGTAATACCGGGAAAAAGCAAATGTATGCTCTATGCTATGCCCAGTCTGATTTGGCCAAGGTCACTTGGAAAGGACCTACAAATGAAGCATTAGTGCCATTGTCATTGAAACACATACTTTTGAAAAACAAATGAATTATAAATATACCAACTGAAAAACAAAGTGAATTTAAGCATATGTGAAAAAAAGCAATTCTTCTTTTCTTAATTTTTAATTTTTCCAGCCTTATTGAGATATAATTGAGAAATAACATTGTGCAAATTTAAGATTTACAATATGATGATTTGATACATATATATTTTGTGAAATGTTTACCACAATAAGGTTAAACAAATCCTTCATATTACACAGTTACCAGTCTGTGTGTGTGTGTGTGTGTGTGTGTGTGTGTGCGCGTGTGTGTGTACACATGCGTGTGATGAGAACATTTAAGGTGTATTCTTTTAGGAAATTTCAAGTATACAATACAGAATTGTTAACTATAGTCACCATGTTGTACATAAAATTGTCAGAATTTATTCATCTTATAATTAATGCCCTCTTCTGCTTTTCTTACCAACCCTTTCAACCTTTAAAGTCCTCAAAACCTTCCTGTTTCATATCCTTGATTCCGATACCTTCAGGAACTTTAGCTGCTCTTTAACAATTGTACACAGAACGTTTCTCATATAATACAGTTAGCTAATACAATATCCAGGCCCTATAAATATTCTGGTTACTGGAAAACTATGCTTCTGACATACCGTACAAGCTTCCCAACAGATTTCTTTTTTTACTTTTCTTAATTTTTTTAATGTTTATTTATTTTTGAGAGAGAGAGAAACAGGGTGAGCGGGGGAGGGGCAGAGAGAGAGGGAGACACAGAATCAGAAGCAGGCTCCAGGCTCTGACCTGTCAGCACAGAGCCCCACGAAGGCTCAAACCCACAGACCACAAGATCATGACTTGAGCTGAAGTCAGCCGCTTAACCGACTGAGCCATCCAGGCACCCCCACCAACAGATTTCTAACAACAGTACACAGTTATCTATTTACTGCTATATGACATTACAGTATATTATAATCATAAATATACCTGTCCTGGATGTAGTGTAATCTTCTCTTGGTGACTTATAAAGCACTTTAGGATCCTGGTGTGTCACAGTTATTTTTGTGCTCACAGCAAACAAAACATCTGTGCCAAAGTGCTGGTGAGCAGAGCATTTGTTTAATAGATCTCTGGTAAGCACAACTACATCTTTGCTCCAAAACTATTTGGTATGTAGATAGCTCTTGGTGACCCTAGGCATTTTCTGTCTATAAACTTACCAAGATTAGCTCTACTTATCTTCTCAAACAAAATCAGGTGTGCTCAGTATTGTTTTAAAGATTTCTTTGTGATTATAATTCATTTGTGCTCCAAGATTTTTCCATAAAAGTGCCCTTTTTATGTCTTTATTTCAGATTTTCTCCCAGCTCAAAGATTTTATTTTCCATGAAATTTTCCTGAAATTTTCCAACTTCTTCCCTTGGATGTTTATTTTAAGGCTATGTACAATGAGTCTTCTAAAAGCTTCCTGACTACATTTTTATACAGCAAAAATAAACAATATATTATTAAGCAAACAACCAAAATGTTCTTGGAAATAATATAGACTTAAGGTTTTCCTAGCATGTTCTGCAGAGCTCTGGGATTCTATACATGTGCTTTGCTGGCCACCATGATATGAAGAGAAAGATAAACTCACTTCTTTCTATGCATCCCATACTCCTCAATTTGAGCAATACCTTCCTTATGTGTTTCTTTCTAAGTTTATTTGTTTGAATGGAGGGAGGGGCAGAGAGAGAGGGAAAGAGAGAATACCAAGCAGGCTCCATGCTTTTAGCATAGAGGCTGACACAGACTTGATCTCATGAACCATGAGATCATGACCTGAGCAGAAAGCAAGAATCTGATGCTTAACCAACTGAGCCACCCAGTGCCACCTGAAAGGAAAACTTTAAAGAGAAGATCTTCTCTCCCAAGACAGAGAACCCAAACAGGCTCTGCATTGACAATGCAGAGCCCCATGTGGGACTCAAACTCACAAACCATGAGATCGTGACCCCAGCCAAAGTCATCAGAAGCTTAACCAACTAAGCCACCCAGGCGCCCCCTTCCTTAGCTATTTTATAAATTAGGATTCCACATCATAAAAATAGTTTGACAATTAGTAATGTTGCCTCAACTACTAATTGTGAATATTTCATTTGGTTGATCTAGTTGTGTCCTGACAAAGCTACTATTGAGTAGTAGTAGGAATGCTAACAAGTACTTTCTTTAGTGTAGAAGTCTTTTTAAATATTTACCAAGGGTATGATGTTGAATATAGCCAATGTACTACTGCTGCTTACTGTCCAAAGTAACATTATACACAATACTTAACTGAGTTCCCATCCCAACTGCAAAAGCTAAGCAAGAATGTGTTGCATTTTGAAGATTTGGATTAGAAATTATTTGAGAAGCATGTTCGATGCAGTTTGACCCTTCTCCACATTAATTACCCAGCATTGTAGCTAGACTCCCGGGATTTTGAACATAGTAATGAATTGTTGCAAACCTTCCAAAAAAATGCAGAATCATATGTCTCTGGGATTTGGTTGGAGGCTGAAGGTATAGATAAGGATGTGGGAAGGGAATGCTAGTACTTCTAAAGCCAACTGTGTAAGGTTATGAATTGGAATTTGTTGCTAATATGGATAAAGCTGGAATGACTTTTTCCCAGGTTGATTTGGGTAGAATTTATCACAGTAGTAGGAAATTGGATGCTAAACTTTACAATTTGCTTTCTAATGATTAAAGAACAGAATGTCCAGATTCTTAGAATTTTCATACTAGAAGTTCACATTTATATATGGTTTATATTATTTGGATGGCTACAATAAGAAACTCTCAAAACTTAGGTAAGGTCAGAAAAAAAACCCTCAAAATATGAAAGTGAAAGTAATGAGAACTAAAACACAGTAGACAAAAGTAGCCAGCTATAGAATATATATTCTATCTACATAGACTATATAGATCCATATTCAAAAGATTTTGTTTTCTTGAGAAGATCTAAATCCAAAGAATCAAATGTAAATAAGAAAAGCAGTAACTTAATTATATCCATTTATTATCTGCAGAAAGGACAGGGATGTGCTTATGGAAGCACTGCCATTCAAACTGAGGCTAAAAAGTGGGGGGAACCAAAAATTAATATTCATAAAATTTACCTAACACTATCTTTTTTTTTTTTAACACTATCTAATAGATTACTATATCTAAGTCACCAGAGGTCAACTCTCATAGAATAAGGATGGCTCACCAAGCTTTTCTTATAGCCTTTAGACAACTTTCAGGATCTCAAGAAAGCATGAGAAAATAGACATATATAATCAGTTGACTTTAATTAAAAGAAATTATTCTAGATACACTAATGGGCCTCATTTAATCAGTTGAAAGGCTTTAAGAACAGACCTGAGGTTTTTCTGGAAGAAGAAAAGAATTCTACCTGTCAGTTGCAGCCTCACTTCTGAGTCCTCCAGCCTGCCTTTCCTGACAGCCTACCCTACAGATTTCAGACTTGCCTAATCAGCTCCCACAATTGTGTAAGTCAGTTCCTTGAAATAAATCCCTTATTGTATATTTCCTACTGGTTCTGTTTTTTTCCTGGTTGAACCCTGACTAATATATGCTCATACAACCTTTATCAGGCAACTAAAAGAGAATATACTTCATCAACAAAGAAGAGAAAAACCAGGATCAAGCAAACAGAGAATTTAACTTAGAGAGATAAAGAGAATCCCAGGATAATGATGACTAAAAATCCCCGGAATAATAGTTACGGACCATGTTGAATAGGATGTCTTATAACCATTAGGGAAACAGGGACGAATACCCATAAGGTGCAAATTACTAATATGGCTCAGATTAGCAGTGATTAATAGCCTGAGAGGAAGGCAAAATCCAGGTTTTAAAACAAAATGAGAAGATTTCTTAGTGACCAAGACAAAAATAAGTTGTCTGACTGTTTATTGGTGGAACCACAGAATTTTGTGGTTCATTGTGACCACAGGAAGCAGGGACACCAATGAGACTCTTCCAGTGCTCTAGATGTGTCATAATTATGCTTTTGCCTGAGATTATTATTGCTTTTGTGTTCTGTGTTCTGAAGAAGAATTCAGTCTCTATTACAAAGGACAAGAATAAAATGAATGCTTCTCTGAATTGATATATTAAAGAAAATGAAAATTTCTGAATAGGGTTGAAGAAATGATCTGGGAAAGATGCCAAGAAGGGAAAGATTTCTAGGAAGCTAAGGAGAATTAAAAAGTGTGGGTGGAAAAATGCTTTTAGTAGATGGGAAGAAACTCTGTACTACTAAACTTGTGCTTTGGGGAATAAAAACTCCAGTGCTACAGTAACAACTCTGATATCTCTCATCTTCCAGAGTCTGTAAGATAAAACACATTATTTAAATATCAGCATCGTGTTTTTTGCTCAACTGGGTCAAAGACAAAATTTAAAACAACTTTAGGTATAGAATGGATTGTTAAGAGAAGGAATGTCTTCTGAAGTTATGGGGAATCCAAAAACTATCAAGTGATGGAATTATGAGAAGTTATTTCTATTAGCCTCAGGTTGATATATGAAGTGTCACTGAGGCACATCATAGATCCAGAAGAAGATGGACAGGTTCTAAATAGTAACTATAATTCTCTAAGGTCAATTGAACAATGGTTTCAAGGGCTTCAAAGGGCTTCAGGACTGCCTTCTTCCACATTAGTATTCGAGGATTCCAGGAAAAGTCAGAGATACAGTGCCCTTAATCTTTACTGAGTTCATCTTAAAGAACTGGAAATAAATGCATTTATATGCTCATGTAGAGACAAATGCCAGAGTATCATAAATTGGGCAGATTGAGGGGGCGCCTGGGTGGCGCAGTCGGTTAAGCGTCCGACTTCAGCCAGGTCACGATCTCACGGTCTGTGAGTTCGAGTCCCGCGTCAGGCTCTGGGCTGATGGCTCGGAGCCTGGAGCCTGTTTCCGATTCTGTGTCTCCCTCTCTCTCTGCCCCTCCCCCGTTCATGCTCTGTCTCTCTCTGTCCCAAAAATAAATAAAAAACGTTGAAAAAAAAATTAAAAAAAAATTGGGCAGATTGAGGCATGAGGCATACTTAGCAACATGTATAACCAAGGAAAGAGAAGCTGAGGCTGAGGAACAGGACATGAGAATACCAAGCAATCTTGAGACACTACTTCTCAGGGGGTAGCCAGGAAATCAAATGTTCCAAAGCCAAAGGACATGGCAGCCCCAAGGCTGAGTAAGTAAGGGTTCTCATCAGTAAGGCGAAGAGCAACATCAGGAATCCATCTGACATTGATTATAATTCTCTTCACAGGAAGCCTCTTGCCTGGAGCCAGGGTCCACATTAAAGAAGCTTGATGCAAACCAAATAAGGAATTGGAGCAAGAACCAATTCTCCAAGAACCAAGAACTCCAGCTCAGGGAGTATCTCAAGTCCAACAGGGAAAGCAGAGCAAATGCATACTCTAGACTGAGATGGTGGTAACAAAGAGGAAAAAATCAGCAACAAAATGTTTATAAACTCCAATCCAAGAGCTTCCAAAGGCCACGCCAATTATAAGCCAGGAAGAATAGTTGTAGGCTCTATCTATATAACAAAACTCCTCTAACCTCCTGACCTGGTCAGACTCTGCTATGGAACTGGGGTCAGCCTGGTCCAGCATGAGACAGATACTACTATCTCAAGCTTGGAAAAACTGGGGACAACAAAAGTAGGGAAAATGAGATCATTAAAGAAAACAGGTACATATCTGTAGCTACATAAAAAGGAATGACACTTGAGTCTTATTTCAAAGCTGTTATATATGCTGAGAGTCCATGGAACCCTTGTCAGTGACAAATCAGTTTTTAATGAATAGAGTTATGGGAGTTCTATGTTATATATTTCTAAGAACTACGCTCCTGAGTAGGCCAATGAAAAGAAACTTCTGCACATTTACTCAGGCAGATACTTGTTTGGAATGATAACAGAAATTGTTATATTTTGATCTCAGTAATAGTTTATGAAGCTGACTGGAGAGTCATGGAAAGAATGATCAAAGCAAGAACAAAAATAATCTATACTTTCTTTTTCCCCATAGAGCCTGAAAAATCTTTTTTACCCACCTTTCATTATCCTTTGAAATAACTTGTAGGAAAATAAAAGCAGATGTCTGGAAAAGTCATCAAGAAAATCCACAAATCAAAAAGAGATTTCAAACATATGTCTTTAATGAACAGGCTGAAGGTTTTGTTTTTTTCCCCTGTTCCATCCCAACGGATCCCAGAGTGTTGGTGGCGAGGTGTTCTATCAATCAATACCTTCCTATATCTAAATGTGCTGTCATTCTACTTCCTTTGGGAAGAGATTAGAGTACCAAAAAAGCTTTCCTTTGCAGTCTAGTTCCACTGCTTTCCTTTTAGTCCACAGGAAACTTGGAATAAATCCTTACCCATCCTTCTGTGACACGTGCAAGGGAAAAATATGAACTCACTCCTTATAAGAGCTGTCTGATTCACAGAACTTTCATTCATTGGCTTTTCTTCTTTCTTTCCCAGAATCATAGTATTTACCAACAAAATTTAGGATCTTTTGTTAACTTGGGTACTTTTTTTTTTTTTTTTAAGGATTGGTAATTTTTTCTAGCTAGCTAGGCATTTTGGATAGATAGACATATTATACCTAGATAAATAGATCTTCACCAAAAAATGTCAAATATTTTTACAACTTTCAGTTCTTAATATGACCCTAATTCTAAGTCAGCCAATGGTTTTAGTCTTAGGAGAGGCCTGAAAAAATCATTTTGCCCTATCCTGCATATGCTTGTGTCTTCATTTTATGGAGTGAAGTACAGTGTTATGCTGAGGTCTCTACAGCTCAGGGGGCATGAGAATTCAATACATCTGCCTCTTATGGAAGGCCTTGATCTGCCACCACACCATGCTATTTCTCTTTTGGGATCGTGGCTGATTTAAGCCATATTATTATAAGCCAGGCCATAGACATAAACTTAGTAATTGAGTTCTGTGAAATTTCCAAGCTACATAATGTTGATTAAAGAGTGTCTTCACAATAACAACTCTGTAATTAACAAATGAAGCATTTGTAGAATACTGTAGGCAATAAAACACATTTTTTCTTTTTAATAAAATAGTAATAATAGGAAGCATTATTGGCAATTTAGATTCTCATCCCAATGCATATAATTATAGAATTCCTATATATCATAGTGAGTATTTCTGGTCTGAGATAAAATTCTAGGATCAAGAATTGTAAATCAGAGAAACAATCATAGAAAGATATGGTAGCACACGCTGGTGCAAATGGTGAGAAATTTACTGTGGTCCCTATGTCTCTTGGTAAATGAGTCTAAAATTAGTGGATATAGGATATAGGACTGGACATTTCCAAATGGGAATGAAGAGCTTTTAAATATGCTACCCTTGCTCCAGAGAATGCCATCACTCTCCACTGAGCACAGCTTAGTCAAAACTCTGGTTTTCCAAGGGAGCAGATTACTGTACAGCATGCACCAAGAAGAGGGAAATGGTATTTCCACAGATAGTCTCAAGCCAGACTTTGAGAAATCCTCATATTCAGTGGAAAATGGGGATATGGAAAATATACTTTACTATTAAAAATACATCTTGCTATTAAATGTTACTCGAGTAATCAAGACAGATATTTCAATGACATGTTTTTAGCATATTTTATGAAACTGGAGATTTGACTCTTTATATTAACAGTACGGACAAATGCCTCTATCTGGTAAATTAATACTCCTATCTCCAAGTACAGATGACCTTGTATATTCTTTTCATGTTTTAGAAGAAAACAGGAAAAGTTTTATATTTTTTTGCAAAATATTCAGTCTTTATATTTCTTGCAAAAATGCAGACATTTAAAAGAGAAGATATACAAACTGATTTTTTTAAACACTATGGTTTTGATATTTCAAAACAAATTAGTATAAACTCTATATGATTGGTATAATTAAGGAATTATTTTTATTTTTAAAAAAGTAATAGTTTTTAAATTTTATAATTATAAGTGAGAATATTTCTGGGCAGCATGTCCAGAGTTACTTATTTATGTAAGTATTATTTTATACATTGTTTTGTCCCTAAAAGAATGTAGGGTAGATGGAAGAGATATAAACCACAAGAATCTACTTTTAGATGATTAGGTTGACTCAAGGTTACATTGTAGACAGTTGCATTTGTCAGTATAGGCTACATCATACTTTGGTTAACAAAAGACAACGAAAACACAACCCTAAATCTTAGTAGCTTAATAAAAATAAAAACATTTTATTTCTTGTTTGCCATAAATCTGTTGTGAGTCAAGGTAGCTCTTCAAGCAAATATGCTGAATTCATAAGGAGACTCAAGAAATTTAAGCTGCTTTTATCATCTTCTAATGGTTTTACAGAGCATATGATTTTTCTTTTTTTTTTAATTTTTTTTAATGTTTATATTTATTTTTGAGACAGAGACAGAGCATGAATGGGGGAGGAACAGAGAGAGGGAGACACAGAATCCGAAGCAGGCTCCAGGCTTTGAGCTGTCACCACAGAGCCCACCCAACTCAGGGCTGGAACTCACAGGCCATGAGAGCACGACCTGAGCTGAAGTCGGACGCTCAACCAACTGAGCTACCCAGGCGCCCCCAGAGGGTATGATTTTTCAAGTATTATTAAAATTACTTGAATGAGAGCATTTTTAAAATATGTGTATGATGCTACCAACTGTAATTTTTATTCTAAACTACAAGCATCTATTAATGTAATGTTAGGGTAGGGTTTTTTTCATCTATTTCCACAATATTTACACTTGTTACATTGCCTTTTTTTACACTGATGTATAATTGGAGTGCTTGGGTATCTCAGTCTATTGATCATCTGACTCTTGATTTCGGCTCAGGTCATGATCCCAGAGTCATAAAAGTGAGCCCTACATCTCTCTCTCTCTCTCTGTCACCCCCCACTCATGCCCTCTCTCTTTCTCTCTAAAAAAAATTACCTATAATTGACATATACCTATTAGTTTCAGGTGTACATAGCAATTCAGTATTTTTATGCATTATGGAATGATCTCCATAAGCCCAGATACCATCTGTCATCAAAAAGTTGTTACAATATTATTGACTATATTCCCTATGGTATACGTTACAACCCCATGACTTATTTATTTTTAAGTGGAGTTTGTATCTTTTAGTCCCCTTCACCTATTTTACCTGCTCCCCTACATTGCTTTGATATTTGAAAGGCTTGTTTCTATGATTAACTTTGTAATTTTAAGGTCATAACCCCCAGCCCAAAAAACTAAATCTGTTTACATTATTGTGTCTCCTTCCCCCCACCTTTAAAATAGTTCAATCAAGTGACCTGTATGAACATTTAAAACTAGCATTGATTTTGGTCATTTCAGCTTAATTGTATTTCCCATACAATATGTGTTCAAAATAAAGTAATTTAGAAAATACCCTAAATTATGAACAACTTACAAGAATTTGAATGTTAAGACAATATCCTTTTATCCTGAGGCATATTTTTGGGTAAAGTATTAAGAGTCTATTATATTCTAGACATTGTGCCCAGTACAAAAACAAAGATAATACAAAGAGGCAGAGAAAGACCTGAAAACTGAGGGTGTGGGTATGGGTGTGTGTGTTATTTTGATTCTGATGGGGAGGGTAGGCCCCTCCCAGGGGGTGATGTGCATGCTGATGGCCAAATGGGGAAGAAAGAATCATGTGCAGTTTGGAGGAAGAACATTCCAGCCACAAGAAATATTAAACACAAAGCATAAAAGCCATAAAGTATGAACAAGTTCAACTTGTTCCAGGGTCTGAAAGGTCATTCTCTGCACAGAGAGCTGAAGATTATTTCAAAGGGGCAGGAAAGGTGTGAATCATGCAGGGTCATGATGGCCATGGCATAGGGTTTAGACTTAAGTGTGCTGAGAAAAAGTCATTGGGGTATTTTTAGTAGGGATGTAGTATGATCTGATTCA
This sequence comes from Neofelis nebulosa, assembly GCF_028018385.1. Lineage (NCBI taxonomy): Eukaryota > Metazoa > Chordata > Mammalia > Carnivora > Felidae > Neofelis > Neofelis nebulosa. The sequence continues at coordinate 92,149,418 of NC_080783.1, read as the reverse complement.
TATTTTACAAAGGCCACTCTGTCTTGTACATGGATAACAGTATCCAGGAGGAGGAGTAGAAGTAGAAATTTGGTAGGAGGCTAGGGTTCTAGCCCAGGTGGGAGCTGATAGAGGCTTGGACCAACAGTGTAGACAGAGTAATGAACAGAATTCCGTAAGGATTCACAATAAAGACACATAATAAACTAGAAAAATATTTGCACCTCATATCACAAAGGGCTGCAGATCAGTAAGAAAAAGACTGATAGACTAAATAAATAAATAAATAAATAAATAAATAAATAAATAAATACTAACGTGCAGTTTGCAGAAAGGAAATAAAAACAGCTTCTAAATATGTTAATCTCCCCAAACTCACTCCTAATAAGATCAACGAAAACTAAAATTACACTGAAATACTTGTTTAACCAGAAGACTTGTAAAAAGCAAAGAGTTTAACAGAACATAGGATTGGGGAGGGCCCAAAGACATAGACATTCACACATTTCTGATATGAATCTAAGTATATGCTGGGTGATCGACAATTTGGAGATGTCTATCAAAATCACAAATGTACTTGTCCTAAGACCCCGCAATTCTGCTTATGTAATTTATCCTACAGATAAACCCTTATTCTACATTCTTGTATCAGAGGCTTGTCAGTGCTTTGCCCATATCCTTGAGATCCACAGTCCTTAATCAAGGACTCTCAGATGTTGAAGTATATTTACTTCAGCTCTCTCACCCTTGACATTGAATAATTGTAAAAAGTGTGTTTTGCTCCTACCTCAGTTTTCCTCATTTTTAACTTCCCATATGGTTAAGTTGCAGTACTGACTGATACCTGGTTTAATAGTGTACTAGTGGTTGACTTATTTTCTCTGGATAACTTCCCTCTTCCTTTACTGGTTTTCTCAGCACCTTGAAATAAACTACTCACAATCAATGTTGCTTCCTGGAGGAACCCAACTAAGAATCTTCAAGCTCTTTCCTGAATGTACTTTCCACCTTTATATTCCTAATAGGGGATGCTATTGGCATTTGGACAGACAGTTTCACAGGTCTGTCCCTACTTTTAGGACTTTTAACATCCCTCTTCCCTGAACAATAAACTTTTATAGCCCTCCAGTTGCTACTCATTGTGATAACCCAAAACTTATTCTTTGCATATTCATGTTTCCATATGTCCCATCTCTTCCCTGGTAACAAAGCTTCTGCTATAGCCCTCACAAGTAGTGCCAATTACTTCTTTCAGGTGCCTCAAACCACTGTGCCTGATGGTAGGCTAAGTGTCCTCCTAACAGCTCTTTATTGCTTCTAGATCATTTTTCCCACCCTCTTCCCCCAAAACTCCAGCTTTGAATCTCACCTTCCCACCATAATACCAGTATCTCTCATCCTAGGAGTACCCCCTTGAAGACTCCTCCTTATTCCTTAAAGATTTTAGTACCTAGTTCATTGTCATTCTATCTAACACTTCTATCATAATTCTTGGTGATTATATTACCATGGCCTCTCAGTTCCTTGACCTCTCTTCCCTTTTCCAGTGATCTTATCTGTATTTCAAAAGAGAACCTTGAGAAATTCCCACCATAGTATCTACCTCTGCATCTGTGCCATGTTGCTTTCCTTTTTGTTACCAAGAATGAACTGTCACTGCCCATAACACACCTAGACCCCAATATGTTGTCTAGTATTTTAATCCCATACATTCTTGCCTATTCAAGAACATCACTCCAGCAATTTGTATTTCTCCTTCTGCATCATCAATTTTCCCCTTTCCACTAAGCCATTACTTGCAAGATTCAAATATACTGCAATTAAACCAATCTTAAAGTGATAATAAACTCATTTGGTCTTTGTCCTACTTCACTGGTCATTTTATTACAGCTTTCCTCATTGGCTCTGCCTTATCCCTCTGACTTCTAATGATTGGAGGGCCTCAGGGCTCAGCCCATAGCCTTTTCTATATCCATGCTGCCTTCATTGGTGACTTATCTAGTTTCATGGCTTTAAATACCACATATATAGTGACAACTCCAGAATTTATTTCTCTAGCTGGGCTCTCTCGTCAGAATTCATAACTTATATCTCCTACTTGATCCTACTTGATAACTGATAAATGATTTAACTGAAAATGCTCAAACTTCATATCTCATACCCAAACATGCTCCTTCAATTGTCTCCCCCTACTCAGGAAATGGCATACCCCTTCTTCCAGTTGCTCACCATACACCTGGTATAATTATTTGATTTTTCTCTTTATATCATGCTCACATCTACTTTAGTAAGAAATTTATTTGGATCTACATTAAAAATATATATAGAATTCAACTACCACTTATACCTCCATTGTCAACATGCTAGTCCAAACAATCATACTTTTAAAACTTTTTTTAAGTTTTTATTTAAATTTTAACATAGAATATAATATCTGTTTCAGTTGTACAGTATAGTAATTCAACACTCAATTTATCATCCTGGTACTCATCACAAGTGCATTCCTTAATCCTCATCATATATTTAATCCATACCCCCACCCACCTCCCTTCTGGTAACCATCAGTTTGTTCACTGCACTTGATTCTGCTTTCTAGTATGCATCTCTCTCTCTCTCTTTTCTCTCCTTTTGCTCATTTGTTTTGTTTCTTAAATTCCACATTTGAGTGAAATTAAATGGTATTTGTCTTTTTCTGACTGATTTATTTCCCTTAGCATAATACTCTCTAGCTGCATCCAGCCATTGCAAATGGCAAGATTTCATACTTTTTTTATTGCTGAGTAATATTCCATTGTAAGTATGTGTGGAGATGTGTGTGTGTGTGTGTGTATCCATTCATCTATCAATTGATATTTCTTCCTTAAAAACCTGATAGAATTCACCTGTAAAGCCACATGGGCCTGCAATTTTCTTTACAGAAAGTTTTTTTTCGAGGCGGGGCGGAAAGCTTTCCAATTTCTTTAACAGATATCATTTTTTTTCCAGCTTCCTGAGTGTGTTTTTTAACGAATATATCTATTTCATCCAAATTGTCAAATGGCTTTGTTATAAATTTTTTCAAAATGATTATCCTTTCACTATCTGTAGATTCTGTAGTGATGTCCTCTCTTATTCCTGATGCTGATATTATATATCTTTTCTCTTTTTTCCCTGATCAGTCCAACTATAGGCATATCTGTCTTAATGATCTCAAAGAATCCTCTTTTGGTTTAATTGATTTTTCTCTATTTTTTACATTTCATTTCTGTTTTGATATGTATTATTTCATGCCTACTGTTTACTTTGGATTTAATTTCCTTTACTTTGTTAGTTTCTCATGGTGAAAGGTCATTGACTCAAGACCTTCCCTTTTTAAAATTTTTTTAAAATACAGGTTTGATGGTATAAATTTCCAAGGGAAATATCCCACAGATTCTTTTGTGTTTCTATTTTCATTCAATTCAAATTAATTTCTAATTTCTCTTTTGACTTCTTTGATTAATGGATGATTTAAAATTCCTTTATTTAATTTTGAAGTATTTAGGAATTTTCCAAGGATCTTCTGTACGATTGGAATGAGATTTGTTTTATAGCACAGAGTATGATCTATCTTGGTAATTGATTCATGTGCACTTGAGAAGAATGTGTATCCTACTCTTGTTGAGTACAGTGTTATATAAAGGTCAATCAGATCAAGTTTGTCATGAGTATTTAAGTCTCCAAGTTCATTTGTCTATTTCTCCTTGCAGTTCTATCAATTTTTACCTCATGTATTTTGAAGCAGTTAATAAGTGCATAAATCTTTAGGATTACATTATTTTGATGAATTGACTACTTAATCCTTATGAAATGACCATCATAATCATTACAAAATGAAAATTTTACAATAGACATAAAAATAATTTCTTAAGGATTATGAAGGATTATGCCTGGTAATAATCTTGTTCTGAAAATTCTTGTCTAATAGCCATCTCAGTGTTCTTGTGACTAATGTTAGCATATTTTTTTCTAACCTTCTAACATATTTCTGTCTTTATGTATGAAGTGCATTTCCTTTTTTTTTTTTTTTATGTTCATTTTTCAGAGAGAAAGAGCATGAGCAGGGGAGGGGCAGAGACAGGGGGACAGAGAATCTGAAAGGGACTCTGCACTGACAGCAGTGACCCTGATGCCAGGCTTGAACTCACAAACTGTGAGATCATGGCCTGGGCTGAAGTCAGATGCCCAACTGACTGAGCCACACAGGTACCCCTGATGTGCATTTCTTGTAGGCAGCATACAGTTGGATCTTGCTTTTAAATCCAATCTGATAATTTTACTGTTTTAATGGCAATATTTACAATATTTACATGTAATGTGATAATTAATATGGTTTGGTTTGTTTTCTATTTATCTTTGTTAAATATGTTCTTTGCTCCCCCTTTCCTTTTTTCTACCATCTTTTGGATTTTTTTTTTTTTTTTTAATTTGCTCTCTGCTTTATTGGGCTCTTCACTATGCTTTACTTTAGTTATTTTATTGATTGCTTTATCTTATTACAGTCTATGTTCAAGTGATAGTATAACACTTAAGTTCCTCAAAAATAATTTTATAATAGCACACATTAATTTCTCTCCTCCTGACCTTTATGCTAATGTTGTCATGCATTTTACTTATACGTTATAAACCCCACAGTACAGTGTTATTTTTTTGTTTGTTTAAATAGTAAATTATCTTTTAAAGGATTTGAATAAGATAATTTATGTATTTACCTATGTAGTCACCAATTCTGGAATTATTTATTCCCTTGTGTATATCTATATTTCCATCTGGTATTATTTTCCTTCTGCTTTAAAAACTTCTTATAACATTTATTATACTATGTGTCCACTGGTGATGAATTCTTCCAGCTTTTATGTGTCTGAAAATATCTTTACATCACTGTTGTTGAAAAATATTTTAGCAGGACATAAAATTCTAAGCTGACAAGTTTTTTCATTACTTTAAAAGATAATACTCCACTGTGTTTTCCCTTGGATTACTTCCAATTAAAACAAACAAACAAACAAACAAACAAACCTCTTTTCATTCTCTGTTGTTTTGTACATGTCTTTTATTTTTGGATACTTTTAGGTTTTTCCTTTTTTATCACCATTTTTAAACAATTTGGTGATGATAAACATTGATGTAATTTTCTTCATGTTTTTTGCAACTGGGTTTCATTGAGCTTCTTGAATTTGTGGGTTTATAATGATTAAATTTGGAAAGGCTCTTGACATATTTTTTCAAAAAATTTTTTTTCTGTCTGTACCCATCTTTCTCCCGTGGGGGACTCTAATTACCCACACCACATATTAGGCCACTTAAAGTTATCCCACAACTCACCAATACTCTTTAATTGGGGAGGGAGGGTCCTTTTTCTCTGTTTCATTCTGGATAGTTTTTATTGCTATGCCTTCAAATTCACTAATCTCATCTTCTGCCATATGTAATTTGCTGCTAATCCCATTGAGTGTATTTTCCATCCTAAACACTGTAGCTTTAATCTCTAGAAATTTTTTTTTTAATTTTTACTTACCCCTTTAAATATATAGAATATAATCACAAAAATTGTTTTGATGTTCATTGGTATTAATTATACCATCTGTGTCAATTTTGGGACAATTTTGACTAATTGGTTATTCTCACTGTGGGTTGTTTTCCTATGTCTTGGCACGCCTGGTAGTCTTTAACTAAATGCATACTTTGTGATTTTATTTTCTTGGGTGCTGGATACTTTTGAATTTTCATAAATCTTCTTGAGCTTTACTCAGGAATGATGCTAAGTTATTGGAAACAGATATCCTTTCTGGCTTTGCTTTTATGGTTTGTTTGACAGATTGGGAACAGTTTTCAATCTAGAGCTAATTATTCTCCACTAATGAAGCAAGACATTTTTGAGTAAGCTACCCAGTGCCTTATGAACTATGAGTGTTTCTACTTGGGCTGAAGGGAACAGGCACTATTTCTGGCCCTGTATGTGCTCCAGGCATAGGTTCTCTTTATTCCATCCAGAGGATTCTTTCCTGAGCCTCAGGTAGTTTCCTCACAGCATGTGCTGATCAGGATTTTGCTGAATATTTGACACCAGTACCCCTACACCCGACACACATTTGCTTTCTGTGCTGTTCTCTGCTCTTTGTCTCTCATCCTATTAACTCTCACTACCCTGATCTCCCTGGACTCTCATGTCTGTCTCTTCAATTCATGGTCCTAACTGGGATTCACCTCAGTTTCCCTTCCATATGTCAGGGCCTGAACACTCTATCAAGTCAGTATGCTGGGGCAACACTGGATCTCACCTCTTTTGTTTCTTGTCTTTCCAGAATCATTGTCCTTTAACACCTGATACACAGTGTCTTTAAAACCATTGTTTAATGTATTTTGTCTGTTTTATTTTTGTTTGTTTTGGTTGTTATAGGTGGAAAGGTGAATCTAGACTCTGTAACTCCATCTGTGAGCTTTTCTTAAGAAGCAAAGGTGGTAGCAGGAAGGACTCTGAAATAGCCTATCATCAATGTCTTTATTTCTTTATATATAATGAGAATGGGTGGGAAATTTGGCTCAGATTATATATATATGTGTGTGTGTGTGTGTGTGTATATATATATATATATATATACATGTATAAATATACATAAATATTATATATACATATGTGTGTGTGTGTTTACATAGTTTTTTGTTTCTAAGATCATAAAAAACAAAACAAAACATAACACAGATGAAGCAAACACTGGTACCACAAACACATTCCTTCTCCAGAAACAAGAGAATTCCACTGGGAAATTCTCATTTATGGTATGGTATCCTAGCCCAAGCTTTATCCTGACATTTTACACATCCAATTTCTCCACAGGGGTCTGATAGATGGGAAGTTTAAAGACCCAATATAATACGTTATTAGCTGGGGAAATGGCAGTGAATGTGGAGGTAGGCCTGAACTAGTCATTTAAATTCAGTAGTATGACAACAAACAAGAGGACCCTAACTTTCGGGCCCAACTTAATTGCAGTGTCTTCATCCTAAACCCCTACTATTTACCTCAATCGTTAAGTCTATTTTTATTGAAATACTATATGAAAAAAAAACCCTTAAAAGAACAATATATAATATTAATAATTATAGTAGTATTATTCATGCTGACAAATCCTTCAAAGAGTCCATAGTTCCCCAAAGAAAGATTAACCAGGAGAATGTAAATCATAGATGAGGAAATGAATCTAACTGTCTTGAAGCAGTAAGTATCCTTTTTACCAGTCTTGGAGACGCTATGTGTCCACAAAGCTTAGCAATATACTCATGTCAAGGACAGCACATCTCTTCTGTCTTCTCAGCAAAAGTAGCCCTATTAATACAACCTGCTGCTCCTGTTCTGCAATCTGCTTTGGTCAATATTTTCTTAAGCTAGGAAGAAAGCTAACTGACACAGTTGGAAATGAGAAACTGGTCTTAGAAACCTGCTGACAGAGACTCTTAAAAACTGAGAACAAACTGAGGGCTGATGGGGGGGTAGGAGGGCAGGGAGGGTGGGTGATGGGTGTTGAAGAGGACATCTTTTGAGATGAGCACTGCGTGTTATATGGAAACCAATTTGACAATAAATCTCATATATTAAAAAAAAAAAAAAGAAACCTGCTGACAATATAAGCTAAAAAAGACATGTTTGGAAAACTGGAATCAATATTTTTAAAATAATAATTTCTAGATTTTAAATAGCTATGGTTTTGTCTCCAATGGTAAGTCAATGGCAGCTAAGAGTATCACATTATGAATTATAATAATATGAAGGATTCTACTGATTATGGCCTCGTCATGATGCTCATAAAATTCTAACTCTTGCTGCTACTGAAAGTAGTCTACACAAGTACAGACCCAGAAATCTGAGTCATATTATGACTGAAATATATGTTCCTACTAGTATTCAATGATGCCTGAAAGGTTATCAAAAGATACCAACATACAATAGTCAGATATAAAGTATTAGTGTGTTTTTTAATACCTAATATAAATAACAAAAGGAATTAATTGTATGAAGAAAGCCCATCTTGGTTAGGTAGCCCAACCTCAATACTAAGCAGGAAGATTAATCTCTCGAACATAAATACTTAGTGAGACACATCACTGCTGTGACAATAACTGACTTTCACTGCAAGGTTTATTGATCTCTTAAGACAGATTATCCTTTGTGGCTACATTTTAAAATTTTTTCTTTAATGTTTTATTTATTTTTAAGAGAGAGAGAGACAGAATGTGAGCAGGGAAGGAGAAGAGAGAGAGGGAGACACAGAATCTGAAACAGGCTCCAGGCTCTGAGCTGTCAACACAGAGCCTGATGTCGGACTTGAACTTGTTAACCCCGAGATAATGACCTGAGCTGGAGTTGGACGCTTAACAGATTCAGCCACCCAGGTGGCCCTCATGGCTACATTTTTAAAAAGTCCTTCCCCATAATCTTCTCTAGAAAGCCAAACTCCTTTATTAATTTTTTTAACAACTTAAATTTAAAACAAGGTGACATTTTTCCAAGTAGGTTTGGTTACATCAGTGGTTCTCAATTTGGAGTGCTTTTGCTCAACCTTGTCTCCTAGGGGACACTTGGCAATGTTTACAGATGTTCTGGCTGTCAAAACTGAAGGCAAGGGTGCTAACTGGCATCTAGAAGATAGACGGAAGGATTCCACTAAACAGTTTACCTTGTATAGAATGGCCCCCTAGAATAAAGAATTATCTAGTCTCAAATGTCAACAGAACTAAGATTAAGAAGTGATGTGTTAGATGTGAGGCCGCTAAACTCTATATAAATTCCAATTGGGAAATACCTTTGCTGCTGACTTTTAAAATTACATTTGTTTTAAGAAAAAATAACTAGTCTTATTTACTGTTTTTAAATAACCTCTTGCAGTTGCTTAGCATTTTATCCTTTACAAAATCCTTTCATATGTTTTAATCTCATTTGCTCTTAGATCTGATGAAGTTATATTTTTCCTGTTTTATGACCAAGGGCCCTATTGTACAAGAGGCTTAGGAATTCGAGCAAGGTCACGCAGATTCAGATTCTGGATGAAAAATCCAGTGCCCTTTTTTGGTATCCTACAGCTGTGGCATTCTTGTTAAGAACATTATATAAAAAGAAATTTAAACATTAAAAAACCAAATCATTGTGCATCCATGGTGATATGACTCCAGAAGATAGATGTCATATGCTCTAAGGATGGAAAGTGGCAGAGAAAAGGGAATAGGTTGGGTATTATGGGAAGTGGGAAGCAAGTATGGGAGATAAGGAGAAAGAACAAAGACATTACTCAAGACATGTGGATAAGTACAGACAGATCCATAAGTTTAAAATGACTATTACTTCTCTGTGAAAATCATTCTTTGTCCAACAAAGAGGAAAAGATTCTTATGAAAACATAAAATGGATAAATGTGCTGAGTCCAACCAGAAAAAAAGAAACCACATTCATTACTTCAAACAGAGAATCTGATACAAGGAATCTTATTGTATAGGTGATGGAAAAACTGAGAATCCAGGGATTAGCAACCAAAGGAAGCCATAGCACTTTTAAACAGACAAGAGAGAGGAAAAGGTATTGCCAGGGCCCAGGGCTAATTCCATGGTAGACTTATCCAGCAGGAGATGGGACGTGGGAGGATACTTAGTTGTTGCAGGGAACAATGCCTATGGCAGAAAGAGAAGGGGAGAAATACACTGGTTTCTCCCTTCCTCCCACCCTCGAGGTTCCTGATAGTAGGTTCCTGGCTTAACCCAGCAGGTAGTCAGCTGACACAGGGGCTTGGGAAACAACCTGGAACTGACTAAGATTTGGAGCAGAGAAAAGTAAGGGAAGGATCTGAAGGATACAAGCTCAGAACCATCACATTGGCCTGTGGGCATTTTGCCAATGCGAGGATACCACAAATTAGATCAAGACATCAAGTAAACATTCCAGTACTAAATCACCTTTTCCTTCAAGGTAAGAAAAACATCTTAGATTTACCCTGGACCAAACAAATAAGTACACTAAAAATCAAACTCAGAAAAGGAATTTGACAGATGAAGCACAAAAACATTTTGTGTAAATATCTAGACCTAAGTAATTACAACTGAGAGAAATAAAAAATAGAAACAAACAAAAAAAAAAAGAAACAAACAACCCAGCTCTAATAGGTGTTCAGAAAGGACACTTGGATTTTGTCACATCTCTTTTGCACACAGTAGGCTCTACATTCAAAGTAGAAGCAATTTCTTGCTGAGCTCTTGACAACATGAAAATGAAAACATTTGTCACCTTTTCCTCTCAAATTCGTAGACTACAGCAGAACACAATTTTTAAAAGGCCAGCCTAATTTTCTTTCTGGGAAAAAACAAAACTGAGAAAGTAGACTAAAGAGGCAAGAATGTATTGTTGTAGACTCTCCTTAACTGGTTCACTATGTGCACTGAATATGCATAATTTGATTTTAAGAAGTATACTGAAATTGTAGAATCACTACCAAAAAACAAGGTATCATAGAAAGTAAAAGCCAAACTTCTAGTGGCTATTTCAGTTAAGTAATGCTTAATATTTAGAAGAGACATAATCTAGGATAATTACTGGGGACATTTGGTTTCTTATATATACTCTCCATCTGCAATAGTGGGTGATCACAAAAACCTCCAGAAAAGTATAGCAGTAATACTGTTTGTAACTGAGGCATAAAAGGCCTCCAGGGAAGGAGATACCTAAAGTAGATAAATGTGAACAAGGCACTTAAATATAAAAATGTAAAGTATGATTTCTGGTAGCTATCCTGCCTCAGATACAAGTGGGCCTCACTGGTCAGTCCCAGCACACAGGGTAAGACTATAGCATCTAAAATGCAGTACTGGACCTGTCACTTTGAATGGAGGAGCCACCAGAGAGCTGGATGCAGCTGCAGACTTACGAGAGTCCGATGTGCAACATCATCATAGCTACAGGGTCAAGCAAACAAATGCTTAATCCAAAGCTGTGGTCTCCTGGGGGCCGGGGGCTTTAAGATAGTAATGGTGGGCCCACAGTGGTAGAAGGAGCACTGTGAAAGCAAATCCAGGGTCTTGTGATGCTGTGAAATCCCACCAGGCCAGCTGGCATTTGTAATAAAAGGAGTGTCTGTGTGAACAGAGTGAATAAAACGTGAATGACTGAGACAGGGGATCAAACAGAGAAGCCCAGCTATTAAAAACTGGAAAAGAAAAAGATTTAAGTGATGACAGGAAGTAGAGGGGAGGGCTTGAACCTGAATCAAGTGTGGAAGTGCTTATGTCCTTCCCTTCCAGAGCCATTTTTTAAATCCTTTTAAGGTTCGGGTTCTCACTAAATAAAGGCACAGCCCCCAGAGCCTGTAAGCTTTTCCAGGTTTTATAAGATTGAGTGCAGGAAAAGAAAATGTCTTGGCTCTAAAATATGCAGAAAAATGCTAAATGACATTAATAAATATTTCAAGAGGAAAATTATATGAATCTCTTTCATTTTGCATAACCAGACATTGTATTTTTCATGTGGGGTATGGTTATATTTTCGTGTTTGACAGGATGTGGGATAAGGCCTCTAAAAGAATTTCCAGGGATTATGTAGCCCTGAGTTGGTCCATCTTTAGCCTGGCATAGTTCAGGCAGGGAAGGTCAAGAATGTGTTAGAAATTCAGTAAGGATGGGCAGGCAAGGAGAGGAAGGCAGAAACCCAAATCACGAAGCCCAAAAATGTGGGGGTGGGGAGAAGAGGGAAGCTTGGGGAAGGGTGTCTGAGCCAGATGCGGAGGTTGGGTTTGACCGGGTGCTGGGAGGTGCAGCAGTGTCCCTGAAGATGGCACAGTCTCGTTTCTAATTTTGGAAATGGCCAAACCAGGGTTTCCAAACTGGCAGGCAGGCTGGCAGCAGAGGGCTCTGACTAGCAGAAAGAACCATCTGGAGGTAGGTGGCCACTTGATGTTCTGGAGGGGTATGAATGCAGAATTGGTAACAGCTAGACAGCAGGTCTTAGTTTCTAAAGGGGGTAGGTGGCACAAGGGAAGAGAGGACTGAGCTGAGAACTCAGTCCTTCTAAAGCAGCGAAGCAGTGAAAATCAGTGAGTCAAGGAACACTGGGTGCACAGAGGTTCTAAGGCTCCCAGGTTCACCTAGCGTGATTGGCTACTGGGCAATCCTAGGAACATTGCTGGAGCTCATGCAATGGGACCTCTGGGACTACTAGATCAGGGGTCTGGGAGCAGGGCCTCTTAAGAGGAGTGGTGGCTTTGAGTGAAACAGGAGGTCATTGGAGATTATTCTGGAGGCAGGGCCCTTTAATGTGTCCAGAGAAAATGGCCACGGAGCTGTTGTTTAAGTCACGGTCAGAGGGGAGTAAACTGAAGTGATCCCAATTTTCAAGGACAAAGCTAGACAGGGAACCATCCAATGGGCTTTGCAGGGGCAGATGTTTAAGTAAACTCCCCCAGCCATAAATTGCCCTGATAGGCAGAAGGGTGTGTCTCTCTGGGAGGGGACCAAAGACCCTGACCTGGAGACATTGTGATGACTGAGCAGAGATAAAAGAGGAGGAGACTGAGTAGCTGTACTTCTAGAGCTATTTGAGGCTGCTGCAGAGGCTGGTGACCTCTAGCTGGAGAGCACAGTGGAGAGCTCTAGGCTTCCCTTGGGACTATTTCCAAGGTCCAGAATCAACCACAACTTCTCAAGTTACCTGAGAGCAGAGCAGGGGCAGGGCCAGGACACCAGCAGAGGAGAAAGAGCTTAGCTAGCCAAGCTGAAGAAGACAGAGGTCACTAGGGACTACTAGATCATGGCAGCAGCAGCCGCCTGGATCCTGGCACAGTAAATGATTTCCAGCAGCTGTAAGTAACCTTGAAGAGAGCAAGTTCTCAGGGAATGCCTGGAGGGATGCTATGGAAGCTTTGGATAATCCTGTCACAGAGATCATTTTTGTTGTTTTTCTCATTAATAGTTGTAAATAGAGAACTTGTAGATAGGGTAACCAAGGTTTTTCCAAGACCATTTATTGCCTAGGTAGAGGTACAGTATTGCTCTTTCTCATTCATTGGGTATTAGTGATCCAGAATCTAGGGATAACTAATGTTTTAAGAGCCTCAGAATGTTTCAAAACTGATTAAAATTAATATTTAATTGAGTGGCTATAAAATGTAACAATGCCAACCAGTGAACTGCAACTCAACCCTTATTCTTCAAATGGTGATAGAAGAAAATCAGCAAAAATCATCTCTTATAGGAGACCTCACAGATTAGCCAAAGGACCAAAGCATTAAATACATGAATGCATATTTAATTTGAAACAAGAGAGTATCCTAAAATATTTGACATAATGTGGCTGGGGACATGAAAATAAGGGTGCCAAGGAAGGACTTAAACAAAAATGATCCTGTTCTCATAATTCTGGGCGGGTCCTATCTCAGTTTTCTGGGAATGATTTTTCAATAATAAGTATATCAAACTTACTGATCTTTTCTTGCTATAGGCATCAGTACACAAGGGTTTTAAGTATTAATTTAGAATTCTAAAGTTTTTGGATCCTCAAAAAAAATTTTTTTAATGTTTACTTATTTTTGAGAGAGAGAGAGGGAGAGAGCGAGCATGGGGAGGAGCAGAGAGAGAGAGAGAGAGAGAGGGAGACACAGAAACTAAAGCAGGCTCCAGCTCTGAGCTGTCAGCACAGAGCCCGACACTGGGCTGGACCTCGTGAGCTGTGAGATCATGATCTGAGCTGAAGTCGGACGCTTAACCAACTGAGCCACTAAGGTACCCCAAGTTTTCAGATCTTTAATAGATGAGTATCATATAATGCAAAAGTACTACAAAACTAGGAATTCACAAGCAAGGTAAAAAACCAGAAAGAAATGGAGACATGGTGAGAGAAAATGAAATTACATGTAAAATAACTCACAAGTTATTAAACAAGAGCTTTAATGTTTTCTTTCAAATAAAGAAGCTAAAGTTTATAACAGTAATAAATAATGAACAACCAAGTTCTTTTCTTTCAAAATAAATTCCAAAAGCTACATGTTATGTTAAATGTTTGATCACAAGTGTTAGTTTATGAAAGTAAGGCATGAGTTTGGTTCCCTTGAAGAGAATTCAAGATAGGAGGGGATAAGTTAGAAAAATATGGGGAAGCCAGCTCACTAGGAGAGAAGAGTTTGGTGGACCACTTTAGGAAGGGGGAGGGTAATAGCAAAATGTCCAGGGAAGCACAGAGAGTACCTCACTTAGGATTCATGAATTATATTGTGTTTGCTAAAAAGCATGTCTTCAGATGAGCCCCATAGAGTTGGGTCAAGAAGATCCACAGGCTAGTTCTGATCTGTGCTCATGAAGCTCAGAAAATGATTCTCCTGATCTTTACTAACTGGCAACCTATTAATTACAATAAGTAGAACTTCTAAGTTGTCCACTGAGACACCTGGATGGTTTTCTATAGAAAACTGACAATGAACAGAAAAATGAGCACCAAAAGTTTCCTGTTGTCTAAGGAATTGGATGACCCTAATGGTTAATGCCTCAAGCAATGCAAACCTGATAAATGACCGGTGGAAGCATACGATGCTCTATACTAGTGATAAAGCTGTTACTTACCTGTATAAAAACCACTTATGGCGGCAATAAACTATAGCCTATAATAGTGTAGTTTTTCAATAGGTATCCAATAACTTCGAAATCAAATCAAGAAAGGTAGTTCTTTAGGGAATTGGTACTATAGCACAAGCTTTAATCCAAGCTTACTGACCGTAGAGCCATCTTTTACTTTGCCAAACCATCACAGTTTTATTATTAGCATTAGTTACAAGCCATATTTATTCTTTTTTTTTTTTAATTTTTTTTAACATTTATTTATTTTTGAGACAGAGAGAGACAGAGCATGAACAGGGGAGGGGCAGAGAGAGAGGGAGACACAGAATCTGAAACAGGCTCCAGGCTCTGAGCTGTCAGCACAGAGCCCGACGCGGGGCTCGAACTCACGGACCGAGAGATCATGACCTGAGCCGAAGTTGGACGCTTAACCGACCGAGCCACCCAGGCACCCCTAAGCCATATTTATTCTTTATCAGAGGCTGAAGTCACCAAGAAAAAGAATGGTATGTCATAACACTACACAGAGATCAAGCCTAGGGAAAGGACTCTGTGAGAATACTGTGAGGAGCTATTTGACATCCTTATAGTAAAATCACCCCTAACTAGAAACCAGTCAAGTGTCAAGGGTAAGCCAAGTACCCACTCGTTTCTTAATTCCCAACTGAAAATCTACCTCAAGGATTTACTATAATTTGACTGAGTATATTACATGCATTAGTGCCTAACAACGAGTGATCAGTGGAAGAGAGGGTGTGACAGAATCTTAAGGGGTTGAAAGAGCTATAAGGCCTGGGCAAAAATTAACATAATTTTCACTGTCACATATCATAAAGTTAACAGAGACCTACAAGAGTACAGCAACTAGTTTTAACTTTTTTCTTTATGTTTGGATGTGAACTTTTTCACTAATATTTCCTCTCCCCGCCAGTCCCTAGCATAATAACGGTCATTTCCACTTCTGCTTTTTAACTTTTGGCTAAGTCAATTTTGAATTTTATGGTTATGCTGATCTTACCTTTTTTTCTGAAAATCTTTGATGCTGGTTGTATCCCACACGTTTTGGGTGTTAAATACGTTGAATAAGGTAGTTAAAGTAGTATTAATTTGAAGCGAGGGAAATCTGCTTTCCCAGTATTCAAACTCCACTCACCCTTGAATGAGTTACTTATTACTTCTGATCCTCAGTTGCTTTATCTGTAAGGTGGGAATAATCTCCACCTTGGAACTGCAATGAAGTTGAGAGGATTTAAAAAGATCGTACAGGTCTTTGATTACAGTGCTCAAAATAATGTTTTTCTTCCACCTCTCTTTTTTTGGGGGAAAGGAGGTAAACAGTTCACTGATGCGCTGTTAAAGTGAAAGGAATGGGGGCGGGGGTCCTTCAATGTTATTCGTGCCTGTTTTGGTCCCTCAAACCTCTTTAAAGGAGAATATTCTTGGCAGCTACAAGTTTTCTCTCACGAATGCTGAATGACGTTCTGTTTTCACCTTTCTTTAAACTCCATAAGGCAGTCTCCTCATCTCTTCAGACATTTGCTTAGATACAGCATAATTTACCCAAGTCAGTCATGGGATGCCACCTGTTCAGAGCTTTGCAAGCAACCTCGGCTGCCTCTCGGCGGACCCCCTCCCTTCCTAGGCCTGAGACTTCCTTTTGAGGCTCATCTTCTCTAACCGAAAACCGTTCCACTGTGGCACTTCATTTGCCTACCCAGAGTTGTCTGTATTTCTAGCTGGAGACGTACACTGCTGTTTTTGTTCTAGCCTTTCACATAGTTACGGGCTCGCAACAAGGGTTCAGTAAAAGTTGCATATTGGCTTTCTAGTCTGCTACAACCTCAAGGAAATCGTACGGAGAAACAGTTGGCCTCCTTTCGCACCCTACGTCTCTCGATTTAAGAGGCGTTATCAGTGGGCTTTTTAGGTAAGGAAAGTTTAAGGCTGGGTCGTAGGAGATCCCCGCCAGGCGAGGTAACTCATCCTCTCCACAGCGGCCGGTGGGCGGACGCGCCCTGCTGAGAGCCCAGCGCCTGGCGCAGGGAGCGGCGGTGGCTTCCAAAACCCGGCGACGGATCCGGGCCGGCCCGGAAGTGCCCGGCGCGGGAGGGAGGGAGGAAGAGCCTTGCGAGCCCACGCCGCCGCCGCGCGCACGCGCCCTCGCAGGCTGGGGCTGGGGCTGGAGTCGCAACTCGGAAGCCGGAGCCCGGACGGGCCCGGGGCCGGGAAGGGGGGGGCTGCGCGGGGGCGGGAGCAGCGGAGGCGGCCGCCCCTGGCGGCGGGTTTGTTTATCCCGGGGAAGAAGTTTAGGAGCGGGAGATAGGGAAGCAGGGCGGGCCGGGGAGGAGGGATGCGGCTCGGTGGAGGCGGCCGCCACAGGGACTCGCCGCCATCACCTTCGCTGCCGCCGCCGCCGCAGCCGCCGCCTCAGCGGGAGAGGAGCCGCTGCCGGGACTGCCCGCCGCCGCCCCGCACGTCAGGGTAGGTGCCCCTCCCCCTCCGAGGTCCCCGCCGCACCTCGGTCGCCTGCTCCTCCAACCCCTCACCCCTCCCACTCGCCTGCGCTGGAGCGAGGCGGCTTTCTTCTCACTCACTGCGCCCCCATCCCTTTTGGCCCGGGACCCCTGCTCCGGCGGCGTGCCTTCCCTTTCTCAGGGCTGCCTTCCGCCCCAGCCCCACCCTCCGCCCTCCGGGCCCGTCCTCCCCCTCGCTAGTCTCTGCTTCCCCTGGCGATCCCCCGCCCCCCCATCGATTTCCCAGCCTCCGCCTACCAGGATCCCCTAGACTTTCCTCCACAAGCCTCGCCCCTTTCCTTCTCCAGTCGGCCTCCTCTATACCTGTATACCTCCACTCCCGCCCTTTTATTTTCCCCACCGGGAGTACAGCCCAGAGAGGGAAGCCCCAGCCCCACCCCCACCCCCCAGCGTCCTCACCCACACCTCTCATCCGAAACATATGTATGTGTGAAGTTATTCCCATTAAGCCTATTTTAGGGTAAATTCTCCGCTCTCCAGCCAGACCATTCAGTGTTTACTGCGGTGTTCATGCAACCTACCTCTCCCTCCAAGCACACATTGCCGTGTCACAGATTCTCTTTCAGGTTCACCAGGTTACATTAAGCTAACTCTGTGATTCAGGGTCCAAGTCTTCACTTTCCCCTTTTATTCCCTTGTGCTATCCTTTCTGTTAACTCTTCTTCCTCTTGAGTCTATGTGTGCTGAATAAAGGGAAGGGAATGATCGAGTTTTCTCCTTCAGAGCAGTAGATTCAGTAGACATAAGATTCACCTTTTGCTTGGCCTAACTTTTGGCTTCTTTCTCTGTGAATTGTGTCATTCAGCCATACTTTTTAGGGTTTTGATTTTTTGTCTATATTTGAATAATCCTGGGCCTAGATATCCTTTATAGTACTTGTCTTCCCGATTTTTCCTTGCAACTTCAGAATCCACTGTTTCTTAGAAAGTTTAAGTAATAAAAGGTTTATACTTTGGAAAATTACATCTCCGCTGCCATAATGGGAAAGGTGGAATATTTCAAATTATCATCCTGTTTATTCTTGAGAGAAATGGTGCCTAATGGTTCAAAGCTCAGATGTAGCCAAACTGCTAGGATCTAAACCCCAGCCTTGCCATTTACCAGCTCTGGCCTTGGGCAAGTTACTTAATTTCTTTATGCCTCAGTATTCTTACAACTATAAAATGGGGATAGTGATATACTTGATAAGATGGTAGTGATAATTGCATAACTTAATGCAGGTAAAATACAACAGTACCTGGCACGGTAAATATTCTTTACCATCTCTTAGCTTAACTTGGTTTGGCTAATGGTAGGTTAACTTGGGGGAAGGAAGGTGGGAATACAAAGCTGCTTTTTTGCTCTTTTTTATCTAACACCTTTTTTGATGTAGATATGATTCATATTCTTTTACTGTATAAATTAATTCCTTCTGGTGTGAAAAGTGCAGTTTTAGCTCCCTATTTTCAGGTAAGTTACCAGGCTACAAGCAGGTCAGTCCCAGCTTCAGGTATCTTTGTTTTGAGAATAAATGAAATTGAAATACATAGCAGGTTTATCATAGTGGAAAATGAGGATTTTACTGATAAGAATTTTAGTATGCTACAAATTAAATACTGAAAACTGTTCACACCCATCTGTCCTTTATATTGAATTGCTATTCATGAGGTTGGCTTCATTCAAAAGACTAGTGGCTTTTCTCTCTTAAGATGTTACGTTTGTTAACATGACCATGCCTTGATGTTCCCCAGATTTTACTCACTCTTTAAAACGCTGACAATTTTTGTCATATCTGCTTACTTCCTGGGCATTATTATTTTCTTGATACTTTTTTTGTAACAACACAGTTAAAATCCAAATAGGTACTGTTTAGTATTGTTATAAATAGTGATATATGCAACTATCAAAATAAAGATGTTTGCCCACATATAGCTTAAAATTATTTTTTGTGTCACCAATGAAATGTACTCCAAACTTTTGAGTGACAGCACCTTTGCTTATGCTGTTCTCTGGCCTACAATAGCCTCTACTCTTTTCCCCACATATCCAGAGTCTACCTATCTTCCACATCGTTTTTGTCAACACTGGTTTCTCTGTCTCTTGGCTTTCCTCCTGTCTACATTCTACATTTTTGACTTTGAATAATACAAGCCCTGGTTCCAGAAAAATGACTCCTAGAGAAAGACTTTGGAAGTTTATAGGAATTTTGAAGGTGTGGAATAAAATTGACACTCAGCATCTACTCTGTGCTAAGCACTCTTCCTTTGGTTTTGTATATATTCATTCATTCTAAAAATATTTAATAAGCACTTACTTCATGCCAGGCATTGAGGATACATAAGAGCAGCCCTTCTGAGCCAAGAGTTCCAACGAATATCAAGCCCTAATGCCCTAAGGCATCCAAGGTATGTAATGAATTGACTCCTCTCCTGTGTACCTGAGATGGTACTAGCTGTCTACCTTGAGAGCGAGAACTGAGGAAATAATCACGTAACTCAGTTTCTGTAGGGCTTAATTCTTCGAGAACCCTGGCTGAGAAGAGCTCCGTCAGCAAATAATAATATGAACTCTGCTTTTTTGTAATTTATTTTAGAATGGCACTGACAGACAATAAGCCAGTAAACAGATAAAATTATTTTATAAGAGAGCACTGGTAATATTACAGATAATGATAATCACACTTATAAAACCCTGTGCCAGGCACTGTTTTGAATAACTTAATGTCTTGTTTAAACCTCCTAACAATCCCTTGAAGAAGGCTTTATTATATCTCCACTTCACAAATAAGGAACCTGAGAAAGTGAGAAATTATTTAACTTCCACAAAATCTTACAGCTTTCTGAGCAATGAAGCCAGACGGTATTGTTGTGGTCTATTACCTTTTGTTGTCTCTCAGATCTTCCAGTTCCTTGTTGGTTACTTTACACAAAGTTCTTTACCTTTCTGGGTTTTGACAGTGAGGTTTTCCTGTCTTTTTAGGTTGTTTAGGGAAGTAAAGGAGTTGTAACTTTCGTAAAGTGCATGGTACACAGACTTATCCCAAGTCTTGTGTATGATCAGATATTGAAGATACTTGCATTTTATTCACTTACGAAAAGGTTATTGAACAACTGATCTGTGCCAGGCACCATGCTAGGCTTTGGTGAGGTAATCGAAGGAGTCTACCTGTATTCATGGAAGCAAGAGCTATTGGCATAAAGAAACTAAACAGATAATTACAAAAATAATGATCACAATTATGATAACTGCCACACAAAGTTATGGTAAGCAATGAAAACCCACTAATGTATCAGGGAATGCTTCTCTGAAGAAATGACTATTAGGCTAAACCTGAAGGAGTAACTGGAGTTACCCAAGTAATGTTGGCAATTTCAGCTTTTTAGAACTGAAAAGTCCTGTAGGGGCTGGACGAACGTTAGTATGTGAAGCTGGGTGATGTAAAACATACCACAATGGTTAATCATTGCTAAGCATTTTGTACTTAAATCCCAAGTGCAGTGGGAAGCCACTTGGTAATGTTAAAAGGCTGAATAAGTTACTTACGTTATTACTATAAAATATCACTTGGCGGCTCTGCGGAGGACAGATTGGAGAAGGGCAAGCATAAATGCAGGGAGACCAGTTAGGCCAGTGCTTCTCAAACTCATCTGTGGAGAACAACCTGTTTTGGATTGATTTGGTTTCTAATCTGTACTGGTACTTTAGTGACACAGAATATGAATGACACAGAAATGAATGTTGTGGCAGTGTCAAATTGGTATAAATATTTCTAAATACTTTTCTCAGTTTCTGTCTTTATCTTGTCTCAGACCAGTAACAATGGTTCATGGACCAGTGTTGGTCTATAAACCACACCTTTGCCAGGATGGCAGTGATAGAAAGTAGCTGGATTGGGGGGGAAGTAAAATTGATAGGATTTGGTGGTGAATTAGACTAAGGGATCTGGAGGGAGGAGAAGGCAGATTTCTAGGGTTGGTGGTTCTTGTGCCTCACATAGGGAATACTGGGGAGATGAGCAGTTTCTTGTTTATTTGTTTCTGGGAAGCAGAGAGAGTATTGATGATAGTTCAGTTGGGAATTGTTAATATATGGCTTACAATTAATATCTTAGTGTGGGCAGTGGGGGATGAGATTCCCTAGGGAGAGAGGTAATAAAGGAATATAGTAGTCCCCTATGAATCTTCAACATGAAACATCAGGGAGAAAATAATGGAACAAAGGAGACTGAGAAGATGTAACCAGAGTTGGGAAAAAATTTTACCCCAAGGCAGGAGACTCTTTGAGAAAGAAAGGAGTGGGTAATCAACTATGTCAACCTTATTGAATCAAGCTGAGAAATCAATTAAGTTGGTAACTAAAAAGTATACTTTTGATTGAACAACATGAAGAAAATTTTATATTTCTCAGTAGTTGTCCATCCATAAACTAGTTGGTGATGAATTTGTTTTAATCTACCAAAGCAACAGTCCTAAATTTAGGATAAAATTATATTTATAGCATGAGCCATCTTTCTTCCTCACTTCAGACCCATGTTTCCATTTATCACCATCTAGATGTTCTATAAGTATCTCACATTCTTTCTACAGCTCATTTATTCAGAGCATATTCCAACAGAATATGCTTTTTAAGTACTATTAGGCATTGAATACTAAACTTTTAGAAATGCAATTACACTTCAGAAACTAGGGGAAATGGACAGTTAAATATTGTTATAGTGTGATCAGTGCTGTCGTTGCAGCTTATTCAGGTTACCTTGGAAGCACAGAGAAGTAGCATCAGAGAAGGCTTTCTTAGGAGAATGACACTTGAGCAGAGTGTTTCTGAA
This sequence comes from Neofelis nebulosa, assembly GCF_028018385.1. Taxonomy (NCBI): domain Eukaryota; kingdom Metazoa; phylum Chordata; class Mammalia; order Carnivora; family Felidae; genus Neofelis; species Neofelis nebulosa. The sequence continues at coordinate 92,127,503 of NC_080783.1, read as the reverse complement.
AGACAAGTAGAGAGGTGGAGAGGGCAATGCAGTGGTGAGGGGTTCAAAGAAATGATAGGTATTTTGGAAGCATGCAAAGTCAAGGAATTGTGGCTCTAGCATGTGCATCATAGGTTAGAGAGCTTGACTGTGCCATTCAGAAGTTCTTTTCTTGAACTTGTATACCTCTTTCTGTTTGCCATTTTGATTAATATTACCACCCATATAGGCACCAAACATGGGGATATCTGCTGAGTATCTTCAAAAATTAAAGATTATCTTTGTTGTAGCATTTATTGTCCAAGGTGATGTTTTATTTTTACTGGTTAGCTTTATATTTTATATGTTATAGAATCATTAAGTGATTGATAGCGTAACTTAAATACCTGTTATGCTTTAGTGTTTTTTTTTTACAGGAGAAATTTTATATGTATAACTTTTTCTCAAATGTAGAGAATTGAAAATGAAGGCCTTGGTAAGAATTGCTAAGAGTTTGCTACCAAACCTCAGGTATATGGTCAATGATGGTGCTTTTGGACTCAGAAACAGTACCCTGAGGCCATAAGCACTATTTTAGGTAGTTGTCTAAATGTCTCTGGATTTACCCTCTTGCGCCAGAGGAGGACACAGTTTAATTGCAGGGATTACTTTCTGAAAAATACTGCAATAGGCCAAACCTAATTGACAAACAAGATCAGTCTCTTAGAAAATAGTGTATTAAAAGGGAAAATGATGTTAAATGGATTTTAAAAACACAGTAAATATTCTAGAGTTCATCTGCTTATGTTTATTTATTTATCGGGAGAGAGGGAGAGAGAGAGTGCATGAGCAGGGTGAGGGGGCAGAGAAGAGGAAGAGAAAGAACCCAAAGCAGGTTCTGTGCTGTCAATGCAGAGTCCAACGCGGGACTCAAACTCAGGAACCGTGAGATCATGACCTGAGCCAAAATCAGGAGTCGGTTGCTTAATCAACCAAACCTGACAGGCACCCCTAGAATTCACCTGCTTTAAAATAAGAGGGGAATGGGCTTTATCGAAACTTTCTTCTGAATTCAGTGAGTTATTGTAGAAATGTTGCCTTTTTTTTTTTTTAAGTTTATTTATTTATTTTGAGAGAGACAGCTTGAACGAGGAAGGGTCAGAGAGAGAGAGTCCCCAAGCAGGTTCCACGCTGTCAGCAATGAGCCCGATATGGGGCTTGAACTCATGAGCTGAGATCATGACCTGAGCTGAAATCAGCAGACTCTTAACCACCTGAGCCACCCAAAATGTTGCTATTCTAATCTGCTGAGCAGTCTTGCTTAAATTTTGTATTAAGAAAATTGTAACTTAAAAAAAAATTTTTTTAAAGAAAATTGTAACTCTAAGTTTATTTTTGTTGTTCTTACTGGCTTTAGTATCTTTTGCTCTTGCCTTCTCCCTGGTTTTTAGTTCTTTAAATCTTACTGAATTCTTGTAAAGCAACTGTATATTTTTTATATATTACGATGGTTCTTACAGGTGTACTTTTTCAGGGCTTTTATTTATGTACATGTGTAGAGCTCCTGTTTCTTGCCTTCTTCAGACTTGCCTACATGTTCTAAAGGAGGACAGAATAATTATTAGTATTATGTTCTGAATTATTTTCTGTAACTACTGTATGTGAAACAAAACTTTACATAGGTAAAAGATAGCAGATTAAAAAAAATTGTCTACAAATATAAAATTGCATTACCTTAGACCATAGTTGGGGTAGGTTGTTTATATACCTAGAACTAACGTATAATGGGTGTAATTTATCTGTACGATATGAATATGCTTAGAAAATCTTCCTTTGAGGTTGTCATATTTGTTTTCATTCTTTGTTCGATACAGGAATAAAAATAATTAGGAATGACGATTTAAAAAGAGATGTTTACTCTCCTATTAAGTAATGTAAGATCTCAAAGGTTGTAGTATGACTGAAAAGTAGTATGATGCTTTTAAAATACTAGAGATTTGTTAGCAAAGAAGGAATCATTGTTTCTTCTCTGGGTATATTTTTTGAAGCAAATTTAACAGTTTTCTATTGTGTAGATGCGTTTGTGCTTCTCTCACTCCCCCTCCCAAGGGAATTCAGTGATTTTTTTTTTTTTTTTCTTTTTCTTTTCCTTTTTTTTTTTTTTTCAAGGTAAAGAGTGCAATTGACTCAAGGCACTTTTTTCACTTGTAATTTGGTTATAATTTTTGGTGTTTTAGTGGGAAATTCCCCTGAAAGGTAAATAGTTTTTATCATGTAAGTAAAAAACAAAAACAAATCCACAAAACCATTATTGAATATAAATTCATTCTGAAATTGTGAAGGCACGTATCAACACAGGAAGCTTCCAAATAAGTTAATTTATTTTAATTTAATTAAAATTTTGGTAGCAATTAGGATGTTTATTTTTTTTTTTAATTTTTTTTTAATGTTTCATTTATTTTTGAGACAGAGAGAGACAGAGCATGAGCAGGGGAGGGACAGAGAGAGAGGGAGACACAGAATCCAAAGCAGGGTCTAGGCTCCGAGCTGTCAGCACAGAGCCTGATGTGGGGCTCGAACGCACGAACTGTGAGATCATGACCTGAGCTGAAGTCGGACGCTTAACCGACTGAGCCACCCAGGCGCCCCCAATTAGGATCAGTTTAAACCTTTTTTTAACTAAAATGGCAGTTGAGCTTCAAGTTTAGTATTCCCAGTTTTGTTAGATCTCAAGTGGAGTGTGGGCATACATTAACTGGATTGGTCATTTCTCATTGCATTCAAAATGTATTATTTAAAACTTGAAAAAAAAATTTTTTTTTTTTTTTTAATTTGAGCATTTTATCAATGGCATTTGAGAACTGGCTTGAATCAAATGGTGTTTGGGAATATCTTGGTTTATGCTTTATTCTTGATGATTTTTATTTTCTCAGGTGTCTTTATTTTCACCATTATTTTTTGTCTGCTCTTCCCTATTGCAAGTCCCTTATCAAAAGTTTCATATCAAATTGTCTAATGAAGCCAGTATTTTTTCCTAGCAAAGTATAACCAAGTTTATTTGAACATGGATATGAGAAACTGACAACTTACTATGGTGTAAAGGTATTTTTACATGGAATTTTTTCATAGATCATTTTGGTTTACAGGGAAGAACTTCCCCCCCCTTTTTTTAAATTTTATTTATTTAATTAGAGGGAGAGCGGGAGAGGGGCAGAGAGATAGGGAGAGAGAATCCCAAGCAGGCTCTGCACTGTCAGCACAGAGCCCGATGTGGGTTCCAACTCATGAACCATGAAATTATGACCTTAGCCTAAACCAAGAGTTGGATGCTTAACCAACTGAGCCACTCAGGTTCCCCAGAACTGCCCTTTTTAAAACTTTTTTTTTTTTAATGTTTATTTTTGAGAGAGAAAGAGAGAGAGAGAGAGAGAAAGAGAGAGAAAGAACCAGCAGGGGAGGGGCAGAGAGAGAGAGAGGGAGACACAGAATCCAAAGCAGGCTCCAGGCTGTGAGCTGTCAGCACAGACCCTGACAGCAGGGCTCGCACTCATGGATGGTTAGATCATGATTGAGCCAAAGTCAGACTCTTAACCAACTGAGCCACCCAGGCACCCCCAGAACTTCCCTTTTTTACCGAACTTTTATCAGACATTATGTCAAGTACTTTAGGTATTTTATGCCATTAGGTACGGGTAATACTATAAGGCTTTGAATTGTACTTACCATCAATTACCAGATGCAATATTATTTTGTACCCCAGAGAGAGAGAGAACACTATCAATTATAATTGTAAAATGCCATCAACTTTAGAAATGTTGAAATACGGGGGGAAAAATGGGCATCTTAGATTTAATGAAATGTGGCATTAATACTGCCTCATTTTATGATTAGCACCCAAGATCCTCAAAATACTAACCTCCCAAAATGAGATGAAAATTTATCCTGCTTTACCTCAAAGCTTTCTGAATTCTAAAATTCTGCTACACTCTAGAATTCTAAAATTCTGCTTTACTTCAGAGCTCTCTAAGCAGCATAGCACAGTGGTTAAGAGCATGAATCCAGACTGCTATTTAACAACTTTGTGAATTTAAGTAGTTACTTACCATCTCTGCCTCAATGTTCCTGTCTATAAAATGGAAATGAAACAGTACTTATCATTTGAAAGAGTTGTAAGTAAGTAGTAAATGAGTTACATTTACGTTTAGAATAGTGCTTTTTACATAATTACATGTGTAAATGTTGGTTAATTAGGAACAATTTTGCTATTTTTGATGTAGGATAAGTAGATGATTTGCTTAAAAGATAGGGAAAAGGGGCCTTATCAAATGGTCTTTGGTATTTTGGGCACACAATGAAGATAAAGTATTGTTGATTTGTCTTTTAAAACTAACGTAAGATAGCAGTCTTGACAACTTTGATATCTAAATTACATTTCTATTTTCATAAAAATAATACTGTATAGAGTTTCAGCTGAAATCTCCTTTCAACTGTGTTGTGACATAGTTACTCAGAATACTGACATGCTATGATGGATGTCTTGAAAATAACCTGTGATATACTTATGATTCCTGTCAACCTCATAAGGAATTCATTCAGAAATATTTTTAAAGGGTTTCAAACTAAAGAACCATGTTTTAATTTTAGTTAAAATATCCTATTTCTGCATTGTGAAGTATATGGAGTAAAAATAATACCGAGGTAGTTTTTGTTTACTTTGATGGTTTCATATGTTGATGATTTGTTGGTTCATTGAGATATAAAATCTTATCGTATACTTTAATAATAAAAGTAAGTTAAGGGACCCCTGGGTGGCTCAGCTGGTTAAACATTTGACTTTGGCTCAGTTCATGGTCTCATGGTTCATGAGTTTGAGCCTTGCATCAGGTTCTCTGCTGTCAGCACAGAGCTCACTTCAGTACAGAGTCTGTCTCCCTCTCTGCCCCACTCCTGCTTGTTTTCTCTCTTTCTCTCTCTCTCTCTCTCTTTCAAAAATAAACAAATATGTAAAAAAATAGGTTAAGACCTTCCTTTGGACTTCTTGATTTTTCTCATTCTCACTTTTGCTTTGTTTTTATTTTTTGTTTTGAGCGCACATCATTCATTTATTCCACAAAGAGTTATTGACCAACTGTTGAATGTCAGGTTCTGTGTTTACAGTGATGCATTGGAAATAGCCCTTGACCTGTAAGCTTCATTACTTCGAATTTATTAAAACTGTCTAGCCATTGAGTGTTTAGGCACTGTGCTGCAAACTGTATATGCACTCTTTATTTTAATCCTCATGACTACCCTGCTAGGGTAGGTCATTACTTTTCAAATGTTTCTTCTAAATGTTTGGCAGAAGAGTGAACTCTTGGCTGATGGAAGGGAGGTGAAGATCTGAGTGGTCTAGGTAATGGTGGAGTGGGGGAGAGCTTTGGTGTTAACATTTTGTCCAACTTTTAGTGTTTTCTTCTAAAAAGGATTTGAGTCTTGCATTCTGTTACCTTAATACAGCATTCTTTGTTTTAATATAAAAATGTTTTTAAGTGAGCAAGAGGGAAGATTTTAAAAAGTGTTCTGTCCCAGTTTTAGACTGGAGGTAACATGGCCCTGAGTACAGGATTTTATTGCAGACATCCAGGTGTCAAGCTGCTTATTTATTTATTAAATATTCGTTGTTGTTTTTTTAATTTTAGGTAAATTTTTACTGAAGTTTAATATCCATTTGAAGACATGCATACAGCATCATACAGCATGTACACCTTTATGCCTTGCTTCTTATCCAAAATATTTCTTTCTCTATGATTCATTCATGTAGTGCATAGCATAGCTTACTCATTCTCATTGTTCTGTAGTATTCTGTCCCATTGTATGACTGTATACACCATAAGTTATCCGTTCTACTGTTAGTGAACATATAGGTTGTTTCCAGTTTTGAGCTACAGTGAATAGTGCTCCTATAAAATATTCTTGTGTGTCTTTTGCTGCTGCATATGTATTTCTGTGGGTTATGTTCCTTGTAGTGAAATTGTTTACATCGTGGTGTGTGCTTGTGTTCAGGTTTAGTATGTATTATCCAGTGTTTTCCAAAGTGGTTGTGTCAATTTATATTCTCATCAGTAGTGAATGAGAGTTCCATTTGTCCCACATACTCTGTAACATTTGCTTGATATTGTTTCATTTATTTAGCCATTCTGGTGGTTGTAAAGTGGTATTGCATTGTGGATAAGCTAGTTTTTCAAAATAAGCATGATTCCTTTCTCCACTCGTACCCACATACCCCTCCCACATGCACACCCAGGAAAAGTGGAATAGAGACATGTTTATTTTTACAAAACCCATCAGATGATTCTGGCTGCCTTGTCAGTTGATAAGATGCTGAATATAAAACAAATTTAAGTATAATTTAAGGAAAATGAGTCTGTCATGAAAATGATAGCTTCACTATATAGTTCACTGACTTTCTGACAGATGGCGCATTTCTCCCTAACTATTGCTAAACATGGGAATGGTTTTAAGATTTTGCAAGCTGGTGAAAAGTTTTGTAGGCTAGTTTATTGAATGAGTCTGCAACATTGGCTCAAAGCTCTCATTACATAATGCTGGAATGCTCTTGCTCTTACTTGACTGTCTACCCAGATTGTAGGTTGTGTAAGTTCATTTGTGTGTGTGTGTGTGAGGTTTTGCTACCCCTTAAATAAGGGAAACATTGTCTACACAGCAGAGCTTACTCAGGTTTCAGATCTTGAAAATTGAGAAAATTTTAACCATATGCCCACAGCATGCTGTATGCTGTTTTATATTTAATTTCTTATTATGTATGGAATTTTTTCTTGTGTCAAGAGAAGGCAGTGTTACTAATATATTTTTCATTATTGAATAAAATAGTGAAAACCAAGGATTCAAAAACTATTTCCTCTTCTGTATCCTTTTCAGTATTACGATTGTGGTTATTCCTCACTGAGTATAGATCATTTTAGAATTATATGTAGGGAAGTGTCATTCCTGCACCTTTTGTTCTTAATTAGTTGTTGTTGATTTCTTCTATTAAGACACACATAGACTCAAGTAACTGCCGATAAGGTACTTTTCCCTTTTTAACATTTTCATATGCCTTTTTTTATATGCCTTTTTATAGCTTATATGTGTGTGTGTGTATATATATATACACACACATATATATATATGTGTATATATATATATATATATATATTTTTTTTTTTTTTTTTTTTTTTTTTAAATTAAGTAGGCTCCATACCCAATGTGGGGCTTGAATTCATGACCCTGAGATCAAGTCTCAGGCTGAACTGATTAAGCCAGCCAGGTACTCCTATAGCTTATATTTTATATCTGACTTCATTTGTTACTGCTGCAAAATACTGTTCCTGGGTAGAGCAGCCATTTGGTAAATACTTGTGCTCTACATGTTCTTAAGTAGTTACTGATTATTGCTAGTCATAAGAACCTTGGAATTATTAGCTCATCAGAAGAGCTGAGATGGCATTCATGTCCTTAGAGTGTTCCCATGAGGTACAAGAGTGATTTAGTTTATTTTGCAAAGCATTTCCTTGTGAGAGAGGTAGGGCTGGTAAGTGGATGGCAATAATTTCCTTTTATTAAGTCCAGTTCAACCATGTGCTACATCATTTCAGAAAAGACTGGCTTAAAACCCAGGATTTCCTAACACGTTGTTCTTCATAGATCATTTTGCTGTATTTCTTTCTCTTTTCTTTTTGACTTCTTTTTATTTCTTTTTTTTTCTTGTAAACTAAACAGCTTTGTGAAATGTTTTTCTTCAAAAAAATGTTTTTCTTTAAATTTTTAATGTTTGTTTATTTTTGAGACAGAGAGACTGAGCTTGAGCAGGGGAGGGACAGAGAGTGAGAGGGAGACACAATCCAAAGCAGGCTCCAGCCTCCTAGCTGCAGAGCTTACTCGGGACACAAACCTATGAACCTTGAGATCATGACCTGAGCCAAAGTCAGTTGCTTAACCAACTGAGCCACCCAGGCCCCACAAAAATGTTTTTATTTAAATTTTTTAAAAATTTTATTTATTTTGACAATTTGTTTTGAGAGAGAAAGAACTAGTGGGGGAGGGGCAGAGACAGCGGGGGGGTGTGTGGGGGGGGGGTGAGAATCCCAAGCAGGCCCTGCACTGTCAGTGCAGAGCCCCATGCGGGGCTCAGACTCACAAACCATGAGATCATAACCTGAGCCAAAGTTAGACGCTTAACTGACTGAGCCACCCAGGTGCCCCAAGAATTTTTTTTTTTAAGGAAAATGAAGTCATTTTAATGGTGATGGGCATGCAGGGTGTAATGATGTAGACATAAAGATTCCTATTACCCTTTATCCTAAGGAATGCTATTTTGCCAATTTTTCACCTAGATTTTAATAACTAAAAGGTTCCAAAAGTGTATTTTCTCTTATCTTATGGAAATTTTACTCCAGCTGCTGCCATACTCTAGTCTAGTAATATGTGAGATACATGTGCAATAATGAGTTCTGCCTTTAACAGGTAACAAAATATGAAAGGAGTTTAATGAGTATGCCTCTTTTTTTCTAACCCTTCTCAGATAAAGTGTAACTAACACCTTCCTTTAATGACAGTATCAGGATGGGGATTTCCACGATTAGAAGTGGGCTGGAACATGGGGTGCCTGGGTGGCTCAGTCGTTTGAGTGTCTGACTTTGGCTCAGGTCATGATCTCATGGCTTGTGGGTTCATGCCTCATGTTGGGCTCTGTGCGGACAGCTCAGAGTCTGAAGTCTGCTTCAGATTCTGTGTCTCCCTCTCTTCCTGCCCCTCTCCCGCTCACACTCGGTTTCTGTCTCTCTCTCTCTCTCTCTCTCTCTCTCTCAAAATAAACACAATAAAAAAAATTTTTTTTAAGTGGGCTGGGACACAAATAACTGGGGGCAACAAACTCCATTTGGTCTTAGGTGATGGTAAGAGATAGTTATGATGCCACTGCCCTTATTGACCACTTTAGGTACCAGCCTGTTCCATGGTTGGTGCTATAGCTTGCAAGAGTAAAGTCAAAAGGAAAGCAATATATAGTGGGAAATTATAGGTTATATGAGCTGGAATAGTGGCTGAGTAGTCTTGCCATGGAATGTGTAGAGCAGCAATGTTTAATAAAGCTTTGTGCAATGGTGGCAATGTTCCATAATCTCCACTTTCCATTATGATAGCCACTAGCCACTTTTGTCTATTTAGCACTTAAAATGAGTCTAGTACAACTTGAGGAGCTGAATTTCTAATTCATCTTAATTTAATTTAATTATATCATTAATTGGTAAGACTTCTTTCACAACAAACCCTTTTGACAAGAGAGTTAAAAATAGAAATATGTATTTAATGAAAGCATCCAGTTAAGAAACTACTCTTTTGCCTATAAAGATTTTTTACACCATTGCTCAGAAACCCAAATAAAGGAACAGTGGGTAGTTAGATTGACATGGAGTGGAGGGTTTACAGAATTGTTGTAGTAAAAGAACAAAGGAGTGAAATGTTAAGCATGTTTGCTGGAGAGTGTTTGAAGTGGGGGCATTGAGGGTTTGAGTTTGATAAGGAAGTGAAGTCAAAATGTCTTAAGAATGGGAAGGTCTCAATGAAGTGTTGTTAATAAGAAGTATTGGGGAATTCAACTGGTGACAGATGGGAATTAGTTCTGTTATAAAAATGATATCCTGAAGTTTATTTTCATAGTTGCTCAAGCTATTTTATATTTTAGGTAAGTTCCAAGTCAGAATCTTTGAAAAAGATTGCTAAAATTTCAAGTGGCTAAGATCCTAAGGAACTCTGCTGCTGGTAGGTTGGAAGTCCAGAGGAGTGCAGCTATCTAAGATGATGGCAGGAACTGCAGAGGAGACATGGAGACAAGTGTTGAAGTCCTCCATAAAGGAACCTAACTGCAAGAGGTGCAAGAAGATGATAGAAGGGAGAAGAGAGGAAGAGAATGTAGCATTGGACTCATGCAGTTGTCCTGCAGTTTTGGCAAAAGGTTATAAAAGTGGTCTGGAAGCAACAGCATGAAATCAGAAGAACTTTACTCTCAACTCCCTTTTTCTAGATTCTTCGCAGGTGTAAGAAAGGACCTTATTTTAGCAGTTCTATTTTATGTGCTTTAGTTAAGTATTTTCTTCTCTGACCTTATGTTTGTTGCTCCAGCGCTCGACCTGTTTACATACTTCATAAATGTTTGTTCAGTAAATGCTAGGCGAGTGTGAAATTGTTCCAGTGCCCTGGAATCTTAGAACAAACAGTGTTGCTTAGACACTTTAAAGAAATGATTTGAAAACTAGTAAAAAGGAACAGTTACTTTAACACAATCATATTTTCAAAGAATGGAGTTAATTACCCCATTTTATTTATTTTTTTATTTTATTTTATTTTTTATTTTTGGGACAGAGAGAGAGCATGAACGGGGGAGGAGCAGAGAGAGAGGGAGACACAGAGTCGGAAACAGGCTCCAGGCTCCGAGCCATCAGCCCAGAGCCTGACGCGGGGCTCGAACTCATGGACCGCGAGATCATGACCTGGCTGAAGTCGGAGGCTCAACCGACTGTGCCACCCAGGCGCCCCTAATTACCCCATTTTAATTAGACATGTTTGTATTTGAAGTGATAATATGGGAAATGAATTATATAACTTTACATAAATCAGTGGATGGTAGTTTCTTAATGGGTTATTAAGGGTAGTTAATATATTTGGGGGACTGTTCTTTTAGAGGTTGATAGGACATTGCACAATTGATGTGTATCTTTCAGATCTTTAAGGAATTATTGCAATTCTAATCTCTAGCAATGGGTTACTGTGTCATTTCCTGGCATTGGAGCATTAATCTCTTGGAGGAAGGAATTGTAGCAGATTGATTAACTTTGGGCAAGTTGGGTAAAGAAGTCTTCAGTTATTTAAGGTAAACATTTTTGATCCTCTCTAAATGAGCAGGAGGAAAAATATGAAAGCAAAAGATTCCATTATGATTTTGCAAAAAATGAAAACAAAACCCAATGGGGGGTAAAAACTTCAATCAAATGAGGTTGGGGTGAAAGTAGGAAAAGGGAAGAGGAGATATTATAGCTTTTATTTTGGATCAACGTTTTAAGACTTAGATAAATTTGAAAAATGTCTGGTCTAGGGTTAATTTTAGTAGATCCAGAATTGGCAACTACTGTGCAGAAACTACTGTAAGTACTTCATAGCCCTTATCTCCTTTCATAGTCACTAAAATCTTTCTGAGTAAAGAAATTATTCCCTTTCTGAAGATGAGAAAGCTACAGGCCAGAAAATGAAAGTAACTTATTCAAGGGTTATAAGTCCTAGTTTGTTTTTTAATTTGTATTATTTTTTACGTAGGTCTTCGAGTTATATTTCAATGAGTTTTGACAGATGTATTCACCTATATAACAATAGCCCCATCAAGATACTGATCATTTTCTAAAAATTTTTTTTTCAACGTTTTTTATTTATTTTTGGGACAGAGAGAGACAGAGCACGAACAGGGGAGGGGCAGAGAGAGAGGGAGACACAGAATCGGAAACAGGCTCCAGGCTCCGAGCCATCAGCCCAGAGCCTGACGCGGGGCTCGAACTCACAGACCGCGAGATCGTGACCTGGCTGAAGTCGGACGCTTAACCGACTGCGCCACCCAGGCGCCCCAAGATACTGATCATTTTCATTCCTCCAGAAAGTTCCCTTAAGTGTTACATAATTCCTAAGAGACATTTGGACATCAGTCTGTCTTTTTCCAACTATACCTCCACATTTCTTGCATTAAAAGGGAGATGGAAGCTGTTAGAGATAAGCAATGTGAGAGCAACAGTGTTAATAGCTGATGTAATACTTGTTGGAGAGCCAAGTGATAAAGGTTGCAAAAGCAAAAATAAAACCTGAAATACATATTTAAGGAAATTTCACTCTGCTCTTCTGAATAGTTCATGTTTTATAAACTAGTTCTGTCTTTGAGTTTCATATTGATATTCATACACATTAAGCTAATTTATTGAGTGATTTCTGTGTACCAGACACAATGCTAGGTGCCTCCTATACATTCCCACTCAATATACCAGTTATTTGGGGCTCCTGGGTGGCTCAGTCAGTTAAGCATCCGACTTCAACTCAGGTCATGATCTTGCTGCTTGTGGGTTCCAGCACATCAGGCTCTGTGCTGACAGCTCAGATCCTGGAGCCTGCTTCAGATTCTGTGTCTCCCTCTCTGTCTGTCCCTCCCCTCCTCATATTCTGTCTCTCTCTCTCAAAAATAAACATTTCAGAAAATTAAAAAAAAAAAATACACCAGTTATTTGAGGTGGTTATCATATATTATCCCATTTGTTGAGATATTATCCCATTTGTTGAGTAAATAGATATTTACTATTATTATTATTGTTATTATCATCATCATCATCATCTTACAAACAAGAAAACTGAGGCCCGGAGAACTCAAACAGCTTCAGGATTTGAACCTGAGTCTAATATCAGAAACCAAATTCTTAACACTGGTTGTATTCCCTGGATTATTTTGTAATACTAAGTTATATTTGGTACTTTGTTTTTAGGAGGCATTAAGCTATACACTGCTAGGAAATATATAATACTTTTCCAGTAGTTAACTTCAAATCCAGTCAGTGTATCTTTGCTTACTATCTGCTGTCTTCTTTATGAGGCCATTGGTTACATAAATGTGAAAATATAGTAATCTCAAGGAGTTTAACATATTTGATCAGTTAGAAAAATTGTAGTATTGTCAATTAAAACTCATATTCAATTTGTGACTAGCTGGCTATAATTTGTTGTTGTTTCTTAACTGTATGACCTTAGATCACATTACTTCCATGTTTTAGTTTCCTTGTCTGTAAAATAGAAGTAACTACTTCACAGGGTTGTTTAGAGGATCAAATGAGATAATATGTGTAAGAGTAAAATTCTAAAGTGTGAAGTTAAACCTTAGGGATTATTGTACTAATAACTACGATAAATTTTATTTTGTGCAAGAGGCATTGGTTATAAAAGTACTTGAGTAGCTAGAGAGTAGTAATTCATTATACTGAGAAAAATGGTGTGGGGTTATAGATTGATTAGTAAAAGTTTTGCAGAAGAGGTGGCAATTAAGATGGACAGACCAAAAAAAGTGTTGGTGCTTTGGGATGCCTGGGTAGCTTAGTCGGTTAAGGGTCTGACTCTTGATTTCCACTCAGGTCATAATCTCAGTTTTGTGAGTTCGAGCCCCGTGTTAGGCTTTGTGCTGACAGTGTGGAACCTACTTGGTATTCTCTCTCTGCCCCTCCTGTGCTTGCATGCTCTCTATCTGTCTCAAAATAATAAAATAAATTTAAAAAAATATTGGTACTTAAAGAAGGGATAAGATTAAATTATCATTTGTTAATTGAGATCATTACTATTCTGAGTTGGGTAAAATAAGTGTGGGATAGTACTGTAATTTATAAATTAGAGTTTGAATTAAATTAACTTTGAAATTTTTTAATTGCTTCAAAAGTTTGTAGCATGTATATATTTCCATGCTGTTTGACACACGTTTTACACAATTATGCATAGGTAATTTCCGATTGATTGTTTTGTTAGGAGCTTTAAGACACTGCTGAAATTTTCAAAACTTAATAGGCTAATGCCTAAGTAAACTTGCTTTAGAGACTATAGTGAATTCAAAGGTAATGCTTTGGTATTAAAGCATTATCTTGTTTTCTGAATCATGCTTGTGTTGCTTAAAAATACACATACACACATTTGGGTAACAACATTTAGTTTCAGCTTTTTGAAATTTGTACCAAAAAAGACGTGGTCAGGTTTTTGTTTTTTTTCATTGTTCTCTTAAGCACATTTGAAGTTATAGAAGATTTTTCCTGGGGGACTTATGAGGTCTAGTTCAAATTATGAGGCTGGGCTGTCTGTAATCCTTCTTTGTTTCCACAGGGCCTAAGTGTAGGTTCCCCAGTGGGTCAGTGAATAAGAGAGTGAATAAACAACAAATGAATGATTTAAAAAAAAAAAAAAATGAGATGTTTTGCAGTTTGGCTGTATTGAATAGTCTCCTGACTGCTAGTCTCGCCCCTTTTTAAAAAGTTCACTACAGTTTATATATTACTACAATTTAAAATTATTACCTTATGAGGTTTATTAACCGTGGTTAAAAACTGTTATGATAACTAAACCTGATTTTTAAAAACCCCAGTACTGTCTTTACAAGATTTCTGGAAATAACCTCCTTCTAAAAAGTGAAATATTTATTTGCAGATAGGCTTATATTTTTCTTATGCCCTGTATATAATTTTTTACGTAAGTAATAAGAAAATAATTGAACTAGCGGGACGTATAATTTTAGTTGTTTGCAAATGATGATTTTTAAAGAAAAAAAAATTTTTTTTTGGTGCCAAAACCCAGGAATTAACCATTTAAAAATTTTTTTAATGTTTATTTATTTTTGAGAGAGAGAGAGAGAACGCTAGCATGAGTGGGGGAGGGGACACAGGATCCAAGGCAGGCTCTGTTCTAAACAGCAGAGAGCCTGATGCAGGACTCAAACCCACAAACCGTGAGATCATGACCTGAGCTGAAGTTGGACACTTAACCAACGGAGCCACCCAGGTGCCCTGTGAATGATGATTTTTCAAAGGTGGCTTCCAAAGATCCAACATGTTCTTAATATGTTATGCTATAGGAAAAGCAATCAGGTGCTCTATGATTTATAGTAGATTTTTTTTTTAAAGAAGTTCATTGTGAGGAAATTATGTGGTGATATCAAGTAAGTCTTAGTCTACAGAGTATATGTCTTACTAAACATTAACTTGTACAACTAGATGGGACTTAATGATTCTTGCCTCAAACTCTTTGTATAGCTAAAGTTCAGTGATGTGCAAAATGGCTTGGGCCTGAAACCGTTTTGAAATGGCTAGGAATAAAATCCACATCTCTCAACACATGGGCCCCAGAGCCTTTTTTTTTCCTTCCATTTTTACCATTGTTAAGGAAGATGACATATTATGTCTGTGTCTAGAAATATTGTTAAATGACTTTTTACTTTTAGTCCTTTCTTTGAAAATACGATAAAGTAACAGAAATGCAGTGATTTTTGTGGAGCTACAATGTGTGTACACAGGGTTGCCTTTTAGTTTGTTCTTGTTTTTTTGTTTAAGGGAGAACTTTGTTATTGAATGACAAGGCAACAGTAAGCAGAGGCTTTAAATCTCTGTGCAGAAGCCTTCACCTCTGTGTGTTAATGGCCTTTATGAGTTATCAAATAGAAAAAGAGTTGGTATTAAGTGTCTCTAAGTCTTTTGCCCATCCTTATAAAGTTTTCATGTGTGTGTGCCATTAAAATTACCTGCTTACTTTTTGTGTTAGAGGATGTTGTGAATTTCAAAATAGATTCCATAACACTGGAATAAGACTCTGGAACAAAGAAATTGAAAGCTAGCTCAATCCCTCAGGATAATACCATGGTAAAATGGAAGATTCAATCAGAGTTAGAGGCCACATGGATAGCTAGGGCAGTGAGGATGGGGTTTTTGTATTCGTCGTATTAATAGCTTTCTGGTAACCCTCAGACTAGAACAGTGGTTCTCAAGGTGAGATCCCTAGATCAGCAGCACCAGCACCTCCTAAGATCTTTGTTAGAAATGCACATTCTAGGATCAGGTCGTGATCTCGCGGTTTCAGGTTTGGCATATTCTAGGATCAGGTCGTGATCTCGCAGTTTTGGGTTTGAGCCCCACATCTGGCTCTGTGCTGACAGCTCAGAGCCTGGAGCCTGCTTTAGATTCTCTGTTTCCCTCTCTCTCTGCCCCTCCCCTGCTTGTGTGTGCTTGCTCTCTCCCTCCCTTCCTCCCTCTCTCTCACTCTCTCTCTCTCAAAAATAAATAAACATTAAAAAATTAAAAAAAAAAAAAAAAGAAATGTACATTCTAGGGCCCAAATCAGACCCACCAAATCATTAATTCTGGGGTTGAGGCCTAGCTTTCTGGCTAACACTTCCATGTGATTGTAATACACACTTATATTTGAGAATCACTGCTTTAGAGAAATATAACTTGTAAGTCTGCCATTTGTAATCACTCAGAGACTAGGACTATTAAATTGGACCATATAAAATTACCAATATTCTCCTGCTTTTGACTTATAAAAACTTCAAACTTGTCAAGCTTTGAAGGAAGGGCATCCTTTATTTGGTACAGAAAGTTCAAACTATAAAACAGTTATTTTACTTAGGCTTCTCAGTAGTCAAAGTAGGAAAGAATTAAGAGTCCAGTTAAGTAGACTAAAAGGTAAACAAAGGTATTGGCTCAACCTCCATGCATTTGTTTTTCTTTTTTAGAACTAAGGCCCTGTATAATTTCAGCAGTAGCAGCAGCAGCCATGGCTCCTGGGTGCCCATGTTCTCCTACTCCCTCCAGCTCTTTTGGTTTTCCCCTCGTAGCCAGGAAGAAGGAGTGATCTTCCTATCCCTAGCCAGTTTTTCCCTTGAGGGTTTAAAATATTGGTGTTGGGGCACCTGGGTGGCTCAGTCAGTTGGGCATCTGACTCTTGGTTTCGGCTCAGGTCATGATCTCACAGTTAGTGAGGTTGAGCCCCACATTGGGCTGTGTGCTGACAGCATGGAACCAGCTTGGGATTTCTCTCTCCCTCTCTCTCCCTCTGTCTCTCAAAAAAATAAAGAAACATAAATTTTTAAATATTGCTGTTGCTGTATTTTTTATCACCCCTTGTTCTTGCCCCCTAAGATTCTTCTCAGTAGCACCTGTGTCCAGATACACCGTCACTGAGTCAGATTGTTCTACTGAGAGTCAAAGCAATTTCTGATTGGAAGAAGAGACTTTGTCTCATGGTATGCACATTTTAGTGAACTTCAGATTTTCAGGTGATCAGAACTACAAGATGACTTCTATTTTCATGTATAGGTCTGAATTAGCTATTCTATTCATTCCCTCAGACCATATAATTAGTCCCCTCCCTCTTTTAAACACACACTGAGGTTTTACAGTACAGAAATAGACAAAAACACAAAAATCTTCACAGGTGTCATGGATTAAGTAATAAAATGCAGTAAATGAAGGGGGTGATAGAGGTGGTTAGAAGTATCTAATGTGAGCTGACTATGACAATGAGTAATCAATTTCAGTTTTTTAAATGGGCATACTGCGTCATATACTGTTATAATACTTCTAATACGATACTTTTTTTAGTCATAATTGTGTTGAGATTCATGTTCCATGAGAGTGAAAACGATAAGAAGTCACCTTCCCACCTCCAGTTCCACTTTTCGCTGTAAATGGTGCCTCCTTTTATTTCTGTTAGTGGTTTTTATTAATAATGTTATTTTTTATTAGTTCGGGACAGTATTACCTCTGTGAATAATAGTCCTGTTCCTCTCCTCACTCCGTCCATCTCCTAATTATTCATTGTTAATTTTATATCATCAAAGTATTTATGTTTTGTACCTATAAATTCTTTTTTGTTTTATTTACACATCAATTCTAAAAACTTTAAACATTGAAATATTTATAATGTGATTATATGCTACTGTAAAACAAAGTAGAGTGGTCTCACAGAGAATGAAATATAATTCTATGTACATTAAAACTTTACCAATTGAAAAATTTCCAAATGTCATTTTTTAGTAGATTCTCTTTTAGTTTTCTTCAGTTTACTTCTCTTCCTCTGAGACCTGTTTGGTTTTATTGTTTTTTCAGTTCCATGTTTTTTTTCTCCTTGGATTTCTTTTTCATTTGGTTTAGAGCTGTGGTCTTCAGAATGAGACATCCATACACATTAAAGGGGATGCACAAAGTAATTTTAGGGGGTGTCAGAATATATTGTAAATTATTTGTTAATTTTTATCTGATTAAATTTCATACAAAAAAGTTTAGATTTCATTGGGTTCAGAATGTCTTATTGAGTAATTCTCAATAAAGACTGGCAAACTTTTCAAATATTTGCTGTCTGAAAATATCTTTTATTTGGTTCACATTCTTGAATAAATTTGAGTATGGAATTCTAAGTTAAATTTTTTTTC
Organism: Neofelis nebulosa; assembly: GCF_028018385.1. Classification (NCBI taxonomy): domain Eukaryota; kingdom Metazoa; phylum Chordata; class Mammalia; order Carnivora; family Felidae; genus Neofelis; species Neofelis nebulosa. The sequence continues at coordinate 92,109,529 of NC_080783.1, read as the reverse complement.
CTTATAAATCTTAAAAACATTTATTCTATGTCTTAATGGCATCCAGATTTCAGTGTGACTTGTTGCTTTGTAGATAACATGGTGAAACTCTGAACAGTGTTACCAGGATGTGTCTAGGTATAGACAGTGTTTCATGAAACATTCTTGGTACTTGGTAAGATGAGCTTGTGTCTTCCTTCGGATCATGGTAATCGTCTTCTCTTTTTCCTACTCCCCTTTATATGTCCCTATTTTTCCTGTTTATATCTCCTCCAGGAGCACCTGTGAGATGAATATTGGATCTCTTCAACCTGATCTCCAGGTCTCTAGTTTCTCTTATTTCCTATATTCTTTGTTTTTTTGTCTCCTCAAAAGTAGTCTTTATCCTTCGACTTATGCATCACTTATGACCTTGTTGTTCTCATTCCACCAACTGAATTTAGAAGAATTCTTTTCTAGGCAGTTTTTCAAAGCAGCTTATTGTTGTTTTACTCAAGTATACTCTAGGATAATTTTTTTTTTGTAATGTAGATTTATTTTTAAGAGACAGGATGAGTGGGGGAGGGGCAGAGAGAAAGGGAAACACAGAATCCAAAGCAGGCTCCAGGCCCCGAGCTGTCAGCATAGAGCCTGACATGGGGCTCGAACTCGTGAGCTGCAAGATCACTACTTGAGCCAAAGTTAGACGCTTAACCGACTGAACCACCCAGGTGCCCCTAGGAGAAATTTTTTTTGAGTGACCATGCTGCTCCCTGTATTCTCCCATTTCTACCAGAGTTATTTTGCTTTGTTTTTCAGTTTTGGATCTTTCCCCAAATGTCTGTTGGTTTCCATTAATATTTTGGGATGAAGAACTAAGTTACTAGTTCTTAACTAGTAAGAACTAAGTTACTAGTGTCTGGCTGGCATGGTTTTCCCTGAAGTTGCATAGGTCTTTTTCCCACCAGGCTTCTTCCCTGAATGGAAAGGCTGTGGATGCATTCGGTGTAAGTGGGCAAAGCGTTTCAACATTACCTACTTATCTGTAGGTTGTATGGGTAGGTTGGGGACCCCCCGCCCCCCACATCAAAGTAAGGAGGGCTTTATTTTGTGTGGTCGAGTATTTAATTTCTGTTAGGTATCATCTCTTCTTCCTGTCCCATTCCTAATGTCTCTTAGGATATTCAGAGTTAGTCCAGTTTGTGTCCAATTTGTTTCTTAAGCACTTGATACTCTTATAAAGAATGTACCCAGACAGGTGGCCAACTTCCTTTAGAGAGCAATTCTTCAACTTTGGCATGATGGTAAAAGCCACAGTTGCCAGCCTTGGGAAAGGGGAGGGTCCCAGCTGTCTCAGCTAGCCCAAATACTGTTTCTAAAATAATTAACCTTATGATTGCCCCTTGGCCTTTTCCTGCCCTTTGTATTTGATGAAAGGTCAGTTCTTCTTCGGGCCCCTTTCAAAGAACTGTGAATACCTCTAGTGTCTGGGACTGTGATTTTCTCCCTTAATTTCTCCACTAATCTCTTCCCACCTAATTTATTTTTTTTGCTAATTTATTCCCATTCGTGTGCTTTGAATTTCTCAAAATGTCTGATCTACTGATACCACCCTTATTTTCGAGCCCTGTTGAGGCTTTATGCTTTTGTAAGAACTTGTCTCATTGATAAATTAGAAAATAAAAGAGACATAAATGTGCTCACTTCTCTGCCTAGAACCATATTCTGTTTTCAAAGTTTCATCTTGGGTGGATATATATGATCTAGGTGCAATATATGGGTGCAATATATGATCCAGGTATTTAGAAATTAGAAAATTGATAGAAAGCTACATACCTTTCACATGAGTTTCGAAGAGGGAATATCCCTTTTGTTCAAGGTTTTTTAAACCAGTCTTTTTGTTTGTTTGTTTGTTTGTTTTTCCTTCTGTTACTAACACACAAGAAAGGGTATCTTTAGGAATTTAGTATAAGCTTAGGCTCACATCAAAGCTGGTATTGCCATATTTTAGCATTAAAATCTTGGGCAGGTTTCATAGCCTTTTTGCACCCTAGTTTACTCATCTGTAACATTGGTAGAGGCAGTTACTGCCTTATTGAGTTATTTTGGGGGTCAAATTAGATAAATAGTTTGACATGTGGAAAGTCTTTACAAAATATGTGTTCTTGCCACTATTAAATTGCTTCTATTAGGAAAAAGTTATACATTTTATTTTTTTATTTTATTTTATTTTTTTGTTTGTTTTGAAAGAGAGAGAGTATGCAAGTGGGGGAGGGGCAGAGAGAGGGAGAAAGAGAATCCCAAGCAGGCTTCATCCACGCTGTCTGTGCAGAGCCCAATGCAGGGCTCGAACTCACTAACCGTGATACTGTGACCCGAGCCAAAATCTAGAGTCAGACAATTAACTGACTGAGCCACCCAGGCACCCTAAAAGTTACACATTTTAGATAGCACTTTCCTTATAGAACAGGTAAGTTTCCAAAATGTTGACAATGAAGTGGATTATTAGAAAACATTTTTACATGATTCTCTTTGTAATACTGAAGATTTGTTTGCAGAGAAAAATCCCTTTGTTAATTGAAAACTTTTGGTGAAGTTTGTTAGTGGTATTCTAGTATCCATATGAAGCATACTTGCAGGGGTTTGGCTTCTAGAGAGTCTTGTTCCTTCTTAGGAAATACTTACTGGAATAGTAGAGCTCTGCATTATTGTGCTCATGGGAAGCCAATAAATAACACTCATCTGATTGTCTCATTTTTCTCTGTGCCCACATCTGTAAAACTATAATAAACATGATGTGTATTTTTTTGGCCTTTTTGAATATGTTTGTAATTCTACCTCTGCCCACCCCCCCCCCCTTCCTGTAGCTCAAACTCTTAAATTGTTTAAGAATCCAACTTGTGGGGCACCTGGGTGGCTCAGTCAGTTAAGTGTCCGACTCTTGGTTGTGGCTCAGGTCATGATCTAATGGTTTGTGAGTTCGAGCCCCGCATCGGGCTCTGTGCTCACAGCACAAGCCTGCCTGGAATTCTCTCTCTCCCCCTCTCTCTGCCCCTCCTCTGCACTCTGTCTCTCAAAATAAATAAAACTTAAAAAAAATTATTTTTAAACCCAACTTCTTATTCTGTCACTGACATAAACCCCCTTGATCATTGAATTAAGTCTGTTTTTAAAACTATAAACCTTGATAGCATTCATAATTTCTCAAAATCTTGCTACTTACAGTTTTGCTATTCCAACTTCTTATATCTTAGTTAGTTTTCCCTGCTTTAAAACTTGGTCTGAATGAAATCATACAGTATTTCTGGCTTTTTTTTTGTCTTAACATTATGTCTGTGAGATTCATCCATGCTGCAGTCTCATTGCTGTATAGATTTGCACTATGTGAACGTACCACATTTTATCCATTCTATTGTTGACGGACATTTGGGTCTTTTAAAAAGTTTTTGTCTGTCACAAGAGCTTTATTGCTTTATTTTTGTATTTATATCTAGAGTCCACCTGTGACCATTCTTGTACAGTCTTTTTTTTTTTTTTTTTTTTAATTTTTTTTTTTCAACGTTTTTTATTTAGTTTTTTTTGGGGGGACAGAGAGAGACAGAGCATGAACGGGGGAGGGGCAGAGAGAGAGGGAGACACAGAATCGGAAACAGGCTCCAGGCTCCGAGCCATCAGCCCAGAGCCTGACGCGGGGCTCGAACTCACGGACCATGAGATCGTGACCTGGCTGAAGTCGGACGCTTAACCGACTGCGCCACTCAGGCGCCCCTCTTGTACAGTCTTTTGATGAACATTAGAATATATACACAGGAGTGGAATTGATGGGTTATAAACTATTCATTTGTTTAGCTTTAATACTGTAAACATTTTTCCAAAGTGGTTATGCTAATTTATACTTTCACTGTCAGTGTAATTTTTAAAACTCAGTTCTCCTTATCTACCAACATTTATTGTATTGTCTTTTAAAATTTTAGCCATTCTGTTGCTTGAATAGCAGTATTACATTGTTGTTTTAATGTATTCGATAACTAATGAAGTTGAACACCTTTTCATGTTTATTGACCTTCTGAATATTCTCTTCCCTCCCCTGCTTTACTTGTGCTGTATTTAAGTATTTGACCAATCTTTCTGTTCATTTGCCTGCATTTTTTTTCTGATTCATAGGAATTCCCTATGATTCTGGATATAAGTCCTGTATTAGACTTAATTTTTCCCCTCAAAAGCTTTATTGTTTTACTTTCGTATTTATATCTGAAGTATATGTGGAATTGGTCATTGTATATGATGTAGGAGTCAGGATTTTACTTTTCTGTATAACTATCCATTTGACACAGCACCATTTATTAAAAGACCTTTCTTTATTGAAGTTCATTATTACCTTTGTCATAAATGAACTAGCTAAATGCAGGTGCGTTAGTTTCTGGACTCTTTATTTTCTTCCATTGGTAAGTTTCTCTGTTTTTGCCCAAGTACTGCTCTTTGTCTTAATTTCAGTGGCTATATTTTAAGTCTTGATATATTTTTTTTTGTTATCCATATCATTTTACTGAAAATATTTTATGTTCTCTTTTTTGTGTTATGGCTTGTAATACATGCCTTATATCTTTAAAATGATTCATATATACACTTACTAAATAATTACACGTACATTAGTGGCCAGAACCCAAATGTTGTTTTACTGATACTGGACTGTGATTCCTAAAATTTGGATATCATTGTGCCTTTTTTTTAATTTTTTTTTTTTTTAATTTACATCCAAATTAATTACCATATAGTGCAACAATGATTTCAGGAGTAGATTCCTTAATGCCCTTTACCCATTTAACCCATCCCCCTCCCACAACCCCTCCAGTAACCGTCTGTTTGTTCTCCATATTTAAGAGTCTCTTATGTTTTGTCCCCCTCCCTGTTTTTATATTATTTTTGCTTCCCTTCCCTTATGTTCATCTGTTGAGTATGTTAAAGTCCTCATATGAGTGAAGTCGTAAGATATTTGTCTTTCTCTGACTAATTTTGCTTAGCATTATACCCTCTAGTTCCATCCACATAGTTGCAAATGGCAAGATTTCATTCTTTTTGATTGCCGAGTAGTACTCCATTGTATATATATACCACATCTTCTTTATCCAGTCATCCATTGATGGGCACTTGGGCTCTTTCCATACTTTGGCTATTGTTGATAGTGCTGCTCTAAACATTGGGACGCATGTGTCCCTTCGAAACAGCATACCTGTATCCCTTGGATAAATACCTAGTAGTGCATTTGCTGGGTCATAGAGTAGTTCTATTTTTAATTTTTTGAGGAACCTCAATACTGTTTTCCAGATTGGCTGCACCAGTTTTGCATTCCCACCAGCAATGCAAAAGAGATTCTGTTTCTCCGCATCCTCACCAACATCTGTTGTTGCCAGAATTGTTAATGTTAGCCATTCTGACATATGTAAGGTGGTATCTCATTGTGGTTTTGATTTGTATTTCCCTGATGATGAGTGATGTTGAGCATTTCTTCATATGTCAGTTGTCCATCTGGATGTTTTCTTTGGAGAAGTGTCTATTCATGTCTTTGCCCATTTCTTCACTGGATTATTTGTTTTTTGGGGTGTTGAGTTTGGTAAGTTCTTTATAGGTTTTGGATACTAACCCTTTATCTGATAATGTCGTTTGCAAATCTCTTCTCCTATTCCATTGGTTGCCTTTTAGTTTTGCTGATGGTTTCCTTCGCTGTGCAGAAGCTTTTTATTTTGTTGAGCTCCCAATAGTTCATTTTTGCTTTTGTTTCCTTTGCCTCCAGAGACATGTTGAGTAAGAAGTTGCTGCAGCCAAGATCTAAGTCTTGATATTTTATACTTAGGTTTTATAGTTAGGTCTTGGTGTTCTATATTTGATCTACTTAGAGTCATTCAGCTTGGTTGTTCTTTCAAAATTGTTTTGGGTGTTCTTGACTCTTTTTCATTTCCATATAAATTTTTAGAATTCACCTGCCAGTTTCCACAAAGAACACTATTAGTTTTTGATTTTATTTGTCAATCTGGGGAGAATTCTTTACAAGATTGAATTTTCCATTTCATGAACCTAAGCTTATTCCTCCATTAATTTAGCTTATCTTTACCCTTTCATACCATTTTGTACTTTCACTGTAGGGATTGTGAGCATCCTTAATTAGGTTTATTTCTAGGAGAAGTGGATTTTTTAATTATACTATAAATGTCATCTTTTAACATTTTATTTTCTGATTGTTGCTAACATATAGAAATAATATAGATTTTTATATGTTGACCTTGTGTGCAACAACTTGGGCAAATTGCTTGTTAATTCCATTACTTCGTACACAATCATGTTATCATTGAATGATGATCATTTTCTTTTCTTTTTCTTGCCTGAAGGTACTGGCTAGAGCTTCTAGTACAGTGTTGAATGAAAGCACTGAAAGTGGTCCCTTATATCATCTCAGGGGGAACTCTTGCTGTAGGCATGTAGGTGTGCATTTTAAGGCACTTGTAAAATTAAGAAAGTTTTTTATTCCTAGTGTAAAGAGTTTTTGTCCTGAATGGGTATTGAATTTTATCAAACAAATTTTCTGCATTTATCAAGGTGATTTGTTTTTCCTCTTTGTTACAGGGTGATTACATTAATAGATTCTAATGTTAATCTCCTTTGTATTACTCAAATAAAACTCCATTGGTCATGAAATAGTATACTTTTTATGCAGTGCTAGGTTTGATTTATTGCTGGTTTGCTTAGGATTCTTACATCTGTGTTCCTGAGAGATTTTTTTTATCTTCCTTTCTTTTAATGTGCTTGACAGGTTTTGCTATAAAAGTTAACACTGGTTTCATCAAACAAACTGTGAAGTTTGTTTTTGTCTCCTATTCTGTGGTAGAGCTTATGCAGTGAAGCCATCTGTGTAAGTTTTCCTTGTGATAGTGTTTTTAATAATGAATTTAATTTTAATCAAGATAGGACTATTTATGATTTTCTCTCTCATATTGTGTGTCAGTTTTGTAAGTTATGTTTTTCAAGTAATTGTCTTATTTCATTTGAATTATCAATTAAATTGCTGTAACATTGGGGTGCATCTGATTCTTGATTTCAGCTCAGGTCATGATTTCCCAGTTTGTGAGTTTGAGCCCCACATCATGCTCTGTGCTGTCAGTTTGGGATTTTTTCTCTACCTCTCTCTGCTCCTCCCCAGTCTTTCAAAATAAATTAATTAATTAAAACCCTAAAAAATTAAATTGTTGTAACATTTTCATGATAGCCTCATCATTTAGGGCATCATCTTGGTGTTATAAATTTGTGTCCTCTCTCTTTGCCCTGATTAGTTTGACTAAAGCCATTAATTTTACTATTTTTTCAAGAGCCAGCTTTTGGCTTTGTATTTTCGTGTGTGTGTGTGTGTGTGTGTGTGTGTGTGTGTGTGTGTCCCCAGTCATTGGTTTCTGCTCATACCTTATTATTTTTTCTGCTTTCTTTGGGTTTGACTTTTTTTCTAGCTTCTATAAGATGGAAACTTAAGCCACTGATTTTCAGCTTTCCTTTTCGGTATATTCATGAAAGGCTATAAATTTACTAAGCATCCATGTTAGCTACAAATTACAAGTATGGAAATTTCTTATCTTTAATATTAAGTTCAAAATATTTTCTAATTCCCATTATGATTTGTTTTCACGAATAGATTTGGAAAGCTATTTACTTTCTTTCTAGAGACTTAGGTATTTTCTAGTTATCTTCTCCCAATTGATATTAATTTAATTTTACTATGATTAAGATTCATACTATGAATGATTTCAGCAGCCTGAAATTTGTTTGCGAGGCTTTCTTTATCCTGCAATAATAACGTGGTTAAGGTTGGTGAATGTTTTCTCTGCAGTTGAGAAGAATTTTCATTCTTTTGCTGTTGGGTGCCATGTTCTCTTTTTGTACATGTATGTAAATATGTCGCTAAGGTCGTTCTTTCACTTGTTGAGAGAATTAACATCTATGATTTTTGGAAGCAATCCTATTATATACAGACACACTTAGCATTATGTTTCTGTGATTGACCTTTTTTTGTCTTTTTATTACTTTCCTTTTTATCTCTCCTAATGCTTCTTGCTTTAAAGTCTATTTTGTCTGATCCCAGTATAGTTGTACCTGCTTTGTTTTGGATAGGATTTATAAGGTATACATTTTCCCATTCTTTCAGTTTAAACCTTTCAGTACCCTTGTGTTTATGTCTCTGCAAAAAGCAAATAATGGCATCTTTTTCTTTCTTCACACAGCTTCCCATAATGTTAACACTATATTAAGCCCCATATTAAACAGCAATTAAATGTAAATGCTCTGTTATTATATTGAATAAAATAGCAATGTTATTAAAAAATAAGAAATTAATATTGGTCTAATATACTCTTAACTAACTGAAGACTTGAATCATATTTGTACCAGTATTCCTACCACTTTCTTTTTACCATTCTAAGATGTGGCATTGCACTTAGTTAAGTCTTTGAGTATTTATTTAATCCAGTCTGATAATTGGCATAGGTAACCTATTTACATATAAATGTAATTACTTATATCATTATCTACATCTTACTATTTCTTTTCTGTATTTTTCCCACTTTTTCTTGTTTACCATATGTTTAGTTGAGCTGACTTGCTTTTCTTTTAGTGGTTACCCTAATGATTACCCGTTGACTTACTACAACTAATACCAGTACTTATGCTTACCATTTCCCCAAGAATTCTAGAGCCTTAGAACACTTTTTATTCCATTTATCCTCATGTCTTTTACATTATTGTTGTCATACATTTTAATTGTACATATACTTAATTCCTAAAAGACATTATAATTACTGTTTTGCTGACCAGTTTTGAAAAATTTTCAGTTATCTTTTCAAATGTAGATTCACTCAAATATATGTTAGACTTTCACTGTGTCTCACATTTGTCCTAGGTCCTTTTTGTATTTTCCATAAATTTTTTTCTTGTGCTTCAGTGCAAGTACCTTTTATTGCTCTTTTAAAAGTTTTCTAGTCCTATCTTTTGCTGTTTTGTCTGCTGTTAAACTAACATATTAAGTTGTTTTCCAGTCCTAGAATTTCCGCTTGACTGTTTCTTAGGGAATTGAGATAAAGCTGTTATTTTCATCTACTTTCTCCCATCTTTCAGCCTAGCTTTCCAGGCCTTCCAAATGAGAATTTAGTGTTCTTACTCAGGTACCTTTCTCTGGCTGATCCTGAACTCTAATCCTTATCTCTTCAGCCGTATAAAATATCTGAAAACTTTGCCGTGCTTTTTGGAAGCTTTTTTCTTGGCTTCCTGCTCCATGCAAGGTCACCATTTGGCAGAAATTTTAAAGGTCACTCTTCATCAGGGTCTTAGCCCCTCCAGTATCCTATTTTTATCTCCTGCCCACAAGGAGAACAGAATCTTTGCAGATACTTCCTTCCCTTGGCAGCAGCCCCTGCCCTGGGCAAAGCCTGGATTCTCACTGTGCATTGTGGCTAGATTGAGCAAGTACTCTCAGGAAAAAAAAAAATGTAGCTAGGATCTGTTAGTTTGCCTTTAGATTATTCCCTCTTCTCTGGAATCTTGGGATCCCCTGTCCTGATTGCTTGAGCAGTTCTAGATGTCTTTAAATAGATATTTTATTTTTATTTCAAGTTTTCTATTTAACAGCAGAACTTACGTTACTTGCCAGGTATTCCATTATCCTCAGAAGCAGAAGACCTGTGATAGTCTTTAAGTACCTTTTATATATGTTAATTATTTGTCTTGGTTATTACTTCCTTTACCACCACTGCCCTTACCCCCACTTACTCTTAGATGTCACTTGTGAAATTTTCATTACTATATGTCTATTCTGGTATTCAGTTTGTACTAAGTGTAAGCCTACACCCCCATCCCCCCACCCCCCCACACACTTTATTTTATTCTTACAAACCATAGGGAAATGAGGTACTATAATCCTTTAATAGAGAAAGGACCAATGTCTGTAAAGTCATGTAAGAATACATGACAAAACACTGATTTACACTGGTCTCAGTGTAGAATGCTTGCTATAAGATGTGTACTGTAGTTTATATAGTCTTCCTATTATTTATTCACTTCCTTTGGAATCGAGCTCAGGGTCTATCTTCTGGATATTCTTCCTGCCCTGCTTCATTATTACTTTATACGTTACTCTGTCATATTACCATATTGGAAGTAGGCTAGCATGTATCTTTCTCTCCTACTATATTACTATCTTCTCCAGAGTAGAAACTATATGTTATTTATCTTTGTAGTTCAAAGCCCATTAGAGTGCATGATATATCTAAGCGTATAATAAATGCTTATTTCATTCCCATGAAGTCATCATATGCTTAATTCAAAGAGATTTAAGAAATTTATGAAACATGTATTGTTAGTTTATCATTTTTATGAATATTTATTACTGTAATTATTCTTCCTGATAGTTTTAGCTAAATTGTTGAACACGGTATATTGTTATATATTAGCTCATCTCCTTTCATTTTGTAATCATAATCATCATATATATAAAATTGCTTTGGGGGCATCTGGGTGGCTCAGTCAGTTTAGGCATCCAGCTCTTGATTTGGGCTCAGGTCATGGTCTCAGGACCCTGAGATTGAGCTGAGCGTGGGGCCTGCTTAAGATTCTCTTCCTCTCTCTCTGCTCCTTGCCCGTCTAAAAAATTTTTTAAAAATAATAAAATAGCTTCGGCCATTTCAGACAGTATTTTCAGTTATAACTTCATGAAGCAGCTCAGATAACTTTTAGCATAGATAGGTAGTATTTGACAGTTGAATGATTTACATTTTGTTGAAGAATTAATTAAAATGCTAGATGATTAATATCACAAAGTGGCATCTTATTAACACGGTAGTCACATTTTATAACTGAATAGAATTTTGATAATATTCTTCAGTGATTTTTTTTAAAAAAGAACAACTCTACTTTGCTGTTTAATTTATTTATTTCATTGGTGGAAACTTGATAGCTAACACACTAGGAATACTGCCTAATTGAAGACAATTCTTAAAAAAAATAAAAACCTTTTTCTTTTAAGAATCATTAAAAACAATCTGTTTAGTATTTTATTATCTAATAATGGCTAGTTTAGACTCAGCAGTTATAGAAGAAATTTTATAATTATTTACTTTTTAATCAAAAAGAAGTATGTATATGTGGATATGGACATGTGTTGCATATTTTTTTTAATGAGGTAAAATTCAGATAATATAAAACTCAGTGTTTTAAGTTTTGAAGTATATAGTTCATTGGTGTTTAGTACATTCGTGATGGTTTGCAACTATCACCACTGACTGGTTCCAGAACTTTTATTACTTCAGAAGGAAAGTAATACCCACTGAGTACTGAACTCCCCAGTCCCCCCTCCCTCCAGCCCTGGCAACCACTACTCTGCTTTCTGTCTGTATATATTTGCCTATTTTGGATATTTTACATAAATGGAATCATACAGTGTGTGTGGCCTTTTGTGTCTGGCTTTTTGCACTTAGCATGGTATTTGTGGTTCATCCATGTTGTAGTATATATCAGTACTTCCTTACTTTTTATGAACACGAAATGAATAATTTTGTGTTCAGTACCATATTGTCTTGATGACTGCAGCTTTGTAATAGAGCTTAAAGTCCCAAATGGTGATGCCTCCAGCATTGCTTTTCCATTTCAAGATTGCTTTGGCTATTTGGGGTCTTTTGTGGTTCCATACAAACTTTGATTGTTCTAGCTCTGCAAAAAATGCTGTTGATATTTTGATAAAGATTGCATTAAATATGTAGATTGCTTGGGAGTATAGACATTAGCAATACTTGTTCTTCCAATCCATGAGCATGGAATGTTTTTCCATTCTTTGTGTCATCTTCAGTTTCTTTCATAAATGTTTTGTAGTTTTCAGATTACAGATCTTTCACCTCTTTGATTAGGTTTATTCCTACATACCTTATGGTTTTTCGTACAACTGTAAAAGGGATCAGTTCCTTGATTTCTCTTTCTGCTGCTTCATTATTGATTTATAGAAATGCAATGGTTTTCTGTACGTTGATTTTATATCCTACTTTGTTCTAGCAGTTCTTTGGTTCAAGGTAATGCTGACCACATAGAATGAGTTTGGAAGTTTTCCTTCCATTTTTATTTTTTGGAACAGTTTGAGAAGGATAGGTATTAATTCTTCTTTAAATGTCTGGTAGAATTCCCCTGGGAAGACATCTGGCCCTGGCGTTTTGTTTGTTGTGACGGTTTTTTTGTTTTCTATGCTGTTTATTTATCTGTTCAGATTTTCTATTTCTTTCTGTTTCAGTTTGGGTAGTTTGTGAGTTTCTAGGAATTTGGTCATTTCTTCCAAATTGCACAGTTTGTTGGCATCCAATTTTTCATAATATTCTTTTATAATTGTGTTTCTGTGTGTTGGTTGTGATCTCTCCACTTTCATTTTTATTTATTTTTTCCATATTTATTAGGGTCCTTTCTCTTTTCTTTTTGATAGGTCTGGCTCGGGGTTTATCAATTTTGTTCTTTCAAAGAACCACCAGCTCTTAGTTTTGTTGACCTGTTTTACTGGTCTTTTTTGTTGTTGTTTCTATATCATTTATTTCTGCTCTGATCTTTATTATATCCCTTCTTCTGCTGGCTTTAGGCTTTATTTGATGTTCCTTTTCTACCTCCTTTAGGTATAAGGTTAGGTTGTATATTTGAGACTTTCTTGCTTCTTGAGGTAGGCCTATATTGCTATGTGCTTCCTTTTTTTGACCACTTTGGTCACATCCCAAAGGTTTTAGACTGTCACGTTTTTATTTTCATTTGCTTCCATGTATTTCTTTATTTCTTCTTTAACTTCCTGATTAATACATTCATTCTTTAGTAGGATGTTGTTTAATCTCCATGTATTGGTGGTCTTTCCAAATTTTTTCTTGTGGTTGACTTCAAGTTTCATAGTGTTTTGATCTGAAAATATGTGTGGTATGATTTCAATCTTTTTGTACTTGTTGAAGCCTGATTTCTGATCCAGTCTGTGATCAGTTCTGGAGAATGTTCCATGTGTATACTTGGAAAGAATGTGTATTCTCCTTTAGGATGACAGTTCTGAATATGTCTGTTAAGTCCATTTGGTCCAATGTCTGTCAAGCCATTGTTTACCTGTTGATTTTTTGCTTAGATGATCTATTGTTGTAAGTGGGATGTTAGAGACTCCTACTATTATTATTATCAATAAGCTTTTTTATGTTTGTTATTAACTGATTTATATATTTAAATACTTCCAAGTTGGGGTGTAAATATTTACAATTGCTAGATCTTCTTTGTTGGATAGACATGTTTATTTTGATATAGTACCCTTCTTCTCTTGTTACATTCTTTGGTTTAAAATCTAGTTTGAAAGAAGTATGGCTACTCTGGCTTTCTTTTGACATCCATTTGCATGATAGATGTTTCTCCATCCTGTCTCTTCCAACCTGCAGGTGTCTTTAGGTTTAAAATGCTCTTATAGGTGCCATATAGATGGGTTCGTTTTTTTAGCCATTTTGATACCCTTTGTCTTTTGATTGGAGCATTTAGTCCATTGATATTTAGTGAATTTAGTTCCATTGAATTTAGTGCCATTGTATTACCTGTAAAATCAGTGGTTCTGGAGATTTTCTCTGTTCCTTGCTATCTTTTTTTGCTTCCCCCCTCCCTCCCGGAAAAAAAAATCCCCTTTAATATTTCTTGCAAGGCTAATTTAGTAGTTATGAGCTCCTTTAGTTTTTGTTTTTTGGGGAAACTCTTTATCTCTCCTACTTGCTGAAAAAGTATTCTTAGCTGTATATGTTTCCCATTCAGCATGTTGAATATATTATGCCACTCCCTTCTGGCCCTGCTATGTTTCTGTGGAGAGATCTGCTGCTAACCTTATTTGTCTTCCCTTGTAGATGGGGATTTCTTTTCCCTTGCTGCTTTCAGGATTATTTCCTTATCTCTGTATCTTGCAGATTTTACTACCATATGTCTTGGTTTTGGTCTGCTTTTGTTGCTTTTAATGGGAATTCTCAGTGCCTCTTGGATTTGGTGTCTCTTTCCTTCCCCAGATTAAGGGAAGTTTTCAGCTCTAAGTAGCTCAAATAAGCCTTCTGCCTGCCCCTTTTTCTCTCTATTCTCCTGGGACTCCTATGATTTGAATGTTAGTACACTTTATGGAGTCGCTGAGTTCCCTAAGTCTATATTTGTGATCCATTATTTTGCTTTCCCTCTTCTTTCCAGCTTCATTATTTTCCATAATTTTATCTTCTGTATCACTTATTCGTTCTGCTGCTTCCTCCGTCTTTGTGGTCATTACATCCAGTCAGTTTTACATCTCAGAGAATGTTTTTATTTCATTCTGACTAGTTTTTAGGTCTTTTATCTCTGTGGTAAGTGGCTCCATAGTGTTTTCTATGCTTTTCTCAAGCTCAGCTAGTATCCTTAACAATTGTTTTATATTCTGGTTCAGGCATATTACTTATATCTGTTTTGATTAGATTTCTGGCCACGATCTGTTTTTCTTTCTTTTGGGATGAGTTCCTCTGTCTTGGCATTCATCCTAGGCCTCTGTCTTCTGTGTGTTAGAAAAGGCTGTTATGTTTCCTGCTTCTGAGAGTAATGGCTATATTAAGTCATATGCTGTTCAGGGCCTGGCACTTTAGGAAGTGTTTCTGGTATATGCTGTGTACACTCTGCTGCTGTGTTTTGGCTGCTCTTTCCCTCAGGTCAGTCTTCTACAGAGTTTCTCCTTGCCTGCAGTGGGAAGTATTTGGACCTTGTCTAGTATTTGGTGAGTTTTAACTTGGTGTGTTATGGTCTGCTTGTTAAAATAGGCTAGATCCTTTTTCCCCTAGAGCTGAAGCTTTGCAGCACAGTATGGTCACTAGACTTGGTCCATTGGAGGTTTGTGCTGGTCTTCTGTGGGGAGGGGCCTGTTGCTGCTCTGACCCTCAGGTACACTTGCCCTAGTTCAGAAACACCTGCAGAGCGCAGTGGGGCGGGGCTTGGTGTATGACACCAAAACATCCGCTGTGGCACTGTGCTGCTCACTGAAGTCCATCCCTGCTGATGGCAGGGGATAAAAATGGCGTTAGCCAGATCTCTCATCCCCAGAGAGGGGATTTCATGCCTGCCACTGTTCAGGAAGCCCTCAGAGAAGAACGAACAATCTCTCCTTTCCTTGCTTGTCCTAGGCATCCCTCAGATCCCTCTCTTCACACTGTGTCTGAGCCCTCTGCGTACCTGCAGTGCAGTCCTCCTGTGTTTTATCCCAGGGACGTTGGCTGGGTTTCAAAACTCCAAACCTTACAGACTGCTGTTGATCATCTAGGGGAGGATGTTGCCACACTGTGGCTGGTGCTGGGTTGTCCCAGAAGGGTTGTCCCAGAAGGGCAGTCACATGAACGTGCAGGGGCTTGGAGCTTACAGTAAAAGCTCAGCAAAAAGCCAGTGTCCAGGTTAGCTGCGATCAGCAGGTGCCTCTGTACCTAGCTAATGAATGGGGTAGCTCAATGGTGCCTGCTGGCTTTTGTCCCTGGAGAGGCAGTGCCACCTCTCCAAAACGCACTCCAAGAAAGGGAACTGTCTCACCTAGTATGACCCAGGGAATTCTCAGACCATGCTATCTGCTCCTGGGCCTCTGCCTTCCTCCACAGGAACACCTCTACAAACACCACACTCTACCCATTGATGGCATAACTTCTAAAACTTCAGACTTTAAGCTCCACTCCTTGTATTGTGATAATTAGCTCCTCTTGTTTTCCCTGTCCGTGGTTTTGGGGAAGTTTTTCTTGTACAGTGCCCTGCTCCCTGCTCTCCCTCTCTCTTTTTCTCTCCTTTCTTCCTGATCAGGGCTCACTTACCTCGCAGCACTGGTAATTCTTTCCCACTCCCAAAAATCATGTCTCCTCCCCCGCTACCTTCCACAATTTGGCTTCTTTTCTCCCTCTAGTTGTGCAGTTTTTTTTTCCTCTTAGCACCTAGATCAATTTTCTGAGTGTTCGGAATGACTTGATACTTATCTAGCTGTGTTCAGGAGACAAAGCAAGCATAGGGTTCTCTTGCTACTCTGCCATCTTAACTCCTGTACTTAATTTCCTTTAATAAGTAAAACTTATGCTATAAGTTTTACAGTAAAAATTTTGAAAAGCATGTATGTAATGTGGAAGAAACTTTTATGTATTTACTAATGTGTGTTGATTATCTTGGACTATTCTTTAGTACTTATTTTAGTTTTGCTCTCTCTTCCTGTAAGCATTTCTGCAATAACAAGATTAGGATGTCCTGAATGTCCCAGATGTAGTTGATAGTCTACTGTGGGGTTTTTTTGTTTGTTTGTTTTTTTTGGTTTTTTGTTTGTTTGTTTGTTTGTTTGAGAACTAAAAATAGAATACAGGAAAGAGCAATGAAATGGATATTGGGAGATCTTTTTATATCTTCTACTATTCATCTAACAGTATAAACTTAGTTTATTTCTCTAGTCCATTTTTCTTGCCTTGCTCCTCAGCTATAAAATGAGAGCTGGACCAAATAGGTATGAGCTGTTTCAGCTCTCTAAACTCAGAAGGGGTAGCTGATTCCATAGAAAGAGTATAGACTGGCTCCAGGTTTCAACCATTTTCTGATTATCTACAATCTTTAAAGTAATCTTTCTAACCTATCTGGTCATTTTCGCAAGGTACATGATGTCTTGTAAGGACTCACAAATACAGCCTGCTCACCAGCATTCTCATACCCCATTCCATGACTGTATCATTTATAGGAGTAGTTTGGGAAAAAAAGCAAAAATCTTTGTAGCCTTTTATTTAGTTGGCTTTCTTTAAATGTTTATTTTGAGAGAGAGTACATATGTGTGCGTGAGTGGGGGAGGGGCAGAGACAGTAAGGGAGAGACAGAATCCCAAACAGGCTTCATGCTGTCAGCACAGAGCCTGTCACAGAGCTCAGTCTCACTAACTGCAAGATCATGACCTGAGCTGAAATCAGAGTTGGTCGCTTAACCAACTGAGCCACCCAGGTACCTCTAGTTGGCGTTTATATATGAATTATGCTGTGAGTACACTTGAAGAGGGTAATAACTCTTTTTTTTTTTTTTTAATATATGAAATTTACTGTCAAATTGGTTTCCATACAACACCCAGTGCTCATCCCAAAAGGTGCCCTCCTCAATACCCATCGCCCACCCTACCCTCCCTCCCACCCCCCATCAACCCTCAGTTTGTTCTCAGTTTTTAACAGTCTCTTATGCTTTGGCTCGAAGAGAGTAATAACTCTTGAAGAGGCATTAAAGAACTTTCTTTTACTCTTCTGGTTTTTTAAATGTATTTATGTTGCTTTTTAAAAAAAATTTTTTTTTTTGTTTTTTTATTTTTGAGAGAAAGACCAAATGCATGCAGAGGAGAGGCAGAGAGAGAGGGAGACACAGAATCTGAAGCAGGCTCCAGGCTGTGAGCTGTCAGCACAGAGCCAGACGCCAGGCATGATGAACTCATGAGCCGTTGAGATCATGACCTGAGCCAAAGTTGGATGCTCAACCGACCGAGCCACCCAGGCACCCCTATTTATGTATTTTATTAATATTAAATTAGTTGATCTTCTTATGAAAATTTAAACATTAAAGGTTACATTAAAATTTTCTTTGACCTACCATCTTCTTGGAACATTTCTCAATCTCTACTACTTGGAAAGTGATACATATACTCACACACATGTTTTCTGTGGGTTTGTATGGTATGCAAACAATTGTATTTTCTATTTTTAAAAATATGACTTAAATTTTTTTAATATAAAAATCTCACCACCTAGACATAGACTCTATTAATATTTAGGTGTACACCTTATCAGTGTTGACATTATACTGATAAGGTACGATTAAGTGCATCTATGTGCCAATCTGTTTTTCTTCGTGCATGTGTATTAACTCTATATGCTACTTATATTTATAAAAGTGAGATCCTTTTAGGCATATTTTCATAGGTATATAAAATTATATATTATTAAATGTATTATTAAAAATTTTGTGTACATACACATCCTACAGATCTTGAATACTTTCCTGTCATTAAGAAAATTTAATACTCTTAATAGTTTCATACTTCTCCATGTAAATCATAGAAACATACTGTGTTAATACTTAATTCTCTTTCTCCACAGTTGTAATATTGTGATAAAATTTCTAGGCTGAATCTGATAAAGAATTTCTTTTGATATTAATGGTAAAATTGTTTCACAAACAGGCTTATCAGTAATGTCTGCATCTCTGCAGTTTTGCTGGTGGTAGAGATTAATGATTTAAATAATCTTTGACCATACTATAAGTAAAAAATTATATGTGTTCTTTTTGTATTTTATTGATTACAAATGAGGTTAAATTTTTTCTTAGCCACCAGAAATGGTATAAATTGTTTTCTTGGTCATCAAGTAATGCTATAGGTATTTTCAAACTTACAGAATTAGTGGCTTATTAGCATTATTTCCTTCTCTTCTTTTCCAGGAATTTCACCATAAAAAATGAGAAGGGAGATTATTAAAACAACTTTATAATTTATATTCCCACTAGAAACGTATGAGAGTGCCTGTCCTTATATTGTCACAATTTTTTGGATTGTTTTTGCCAGTCTGATAGGTTACAAAATGACTTCTTAATTTTCTTTTAATTTGTATTTCTTCAGTCATGAGTAAAGTTCTTTTTCTGTGAATTATTAGTATTCTTGACTTTTTCTAATTTTCAGGAATTTCTTATGTCATAGGGAAATTAACCCCTCATGTGCTATCCTGGAATGCAAATACTTTTCTTGGTTTATGTTTTTGAAATTGTTCATAAAGGTTTATCAGCTCACTTCAGAACCAACTGGCAAAAGCTATTAACTAGGACAGGGCCCTTTCCCATATTTCTAATAGGTAAGTCTGATAATTTTTTCAGTACATTTTTAGTACATTTACTAACTATGAATTTGTTTAAGAGAAACATCCAGCTCCACTTTCTGCTTCTATTTCCACTCCTAGCCCAGTAGGCAAAAGTGATAGTTTTATCAGTCTGGGGCCTGCCAGGAAAACAGCAGCTTGGCTGCCAGATCAGGTGATTTGATTTTGGGCAGGGAGCAGGGAACCTGTGGTTTTGTCAGTGAAAACTAGCAAACTCAGTGTGAAGGAAGGGGGCAATCTGCAAGGTTTGCTTAACCAGGCAAAGAGAAGAAGAAGAAAAAGCCAAGCAGGGACATCAGCATCCAGACAGTATGGTGGCAACAGACACTGCAGTTGAGTCCAGGCAAGTTACTAAAAACAACAACAACAACCCACAGTAACTCAATTCAGAATCCAGAGTTGCTACAGTGTATTAATCAAAATGTCCAGCTTTCAGCCAAAAATTACGAGACAGGAAGCAGGAAACTGTAACACATATTCAGAGAAAAAAAGCAGAAGTCAACTAGAACTACATATTGTACAATTGTATTTAGGTATCTAGGTAAAGTCTAACTGTAGAAAACAGATTGCCTAAATTTGGGGGTAGGAAGGATCTCTTGGGATGATGGGTGAATTCTAAAACTGTTTTATATTGATGAGTGCACAGCTGTATAAATTCACTAAAAATCATTCATCTGTAATGGGTGAATTTTGTGATATGTAAATTATACCTTAATAAATGCTCTTAAGTATGTAAGGAGAACTAATATCTTTAAAATGATAGTGTTCTGTTAGTGATCTTGTTATGATTGCCTGTTTGCTGTTCTGTTTTCAAATAAAAATAACCATTTGTGGTTTGTAAAAGCAATTGAAGGTAACAACTTGGAGGTACCTAAGGGGAGTATCTGATTTTTATCAGAAATGAGTAATTCTTGTTGAAGTGACAATGGGCAATGCTCTTAAATTATATATTCCCTTTTCTTTGAGGCATTCTTCTGCCATCATTCATCTCTATTCTATTTTTGCTTGTTTAGTTAAGGAACATCCACTTGGTTTTCACACCTCTCCTTTAATACTAATAACTTTTAAATACTCCTGGTAGAGTATTCCTAGTGTTATTATTCTCACTTTCTTGCCTGCCTACCTTGCTGATTCTCCCATTGTGCTGTCCTGCAGGTACATCACATGATAAGAACTTCTTGTATGTGAGGAACTTACATAAATATAAATACATTTGGGTGAGTGTGTTATTATAAATGCCATAATTTAAAAAGGAAATTACAGGGGTGCCTGGGTGGCTCAGTCGGTTAAGCATATGACTTCGGCTCAGGTCATGCCTACTTCGGCTCAGGGGGCATGATCTCACTGTACTTGAGTTCAAGTTCTGAGTCCGGCTCTGTGCTGACAGTTCGGAGCCTGAAGCCTGCTTCGGACTCCCTCCCTCCCTCTCTCTCTCTCTCCCTCCCTCCCCCCTTCTCTCCCCCACCTCCTCTGCCTCCCCCTCCCCCACTCATGGTGTGTCTCTCTCACAAAAATAAACATTCAAAAAAAATTTTTTAAGAGAAATTACATAAACAGTCTAATCATAAAGGATTAATTTTAAAACTGTTCCATTTGAAGTATTTTCACTCTAATTCTGATCTTACTGTCTAAATTATGCTGAAAAATCCATCAGTGACATCAACCACATTGGACTCCTTCCTTTTCCTGAAATTTGATCAAATTCTTTGCTGAACTAGGGCCTTGGCGTTGGCTGTTCTTTCTACTCTCTGATAGACACCTTTCCTTGATGTGTCTCAGCTGTTTTTTATCTTTTAGTTCTCAACTCAAATATCTACCCTTCAGAGCCGACTTAACTGATTTTCTCAGTACCTAATTGAAGAATTTTCAGCTGTTGCATAACAATTACTTTTCCTGTTTCTTTGTTTCCTTTTAGTTTCATTTACTATAATTTATTGTCTTATTTATTTATTAGTTTATGTTTTTGCCCCAACATGTTTCCTGTGCTTGAAGAGCATATTATAAATAGTAGTTACCAGTGGATGAATGAATTACAATTTATCTGTCAGGTTTTTTTCCTTTTAAACTAAACTTTGAGTCATTTAAGTTGGTAGTTTTTTTCCCCCCACAAACCTGACTTTTCATTTGAATTAGCTGTTTCTTAATCTGAGGGTCAGATGAATGTCACCCTTTCATATATAGATTTCCAATTATTTCATAATTTTACTTAATATTTTATTCACTTATTTTGTTACAGTGTTCTAAAAGCTTTTTTTGCATGTCTCTACAGTTTTAAAACATAGATTTGTTGTACATGTTCAGAGGTTTAAAAATCAGAACTTAGCATCATAGTGGAGGTTTTTTTTTTCTTTTTTTACTTTTAATTCATCTGTCTTTGGCAGAAAAATAACTTGAGTGAATTCATTCCTTCACCAAATAGCTATGGAGGTGGTTTACATATTTCACACATCTGGAAATGAATTTTTGCTGCTCTAAACGTGAATAAAAACATGATAGAATGTAGAGTCCTTGTGCTACAGCTCTTTTTCACTTAGAACTCTTTAGTAATTTTCCTGTTACTTTCAGACATTTAACAATGTGGAGAAAAATAGGGCCATCTTGATTTTTGTTCCTTTAAAGGAACACATGTATACTTATAACATTTTTTTCTCACTTTGAATTTCACAGCAGTATATCTCAGTGGTAGTTTTGTATTTTCATTGTTTATTTCTGGTGCAAATTTATAACATACTTCTTCATTTGTACGTCTACATTTTTTCATACCTTTTGTAGGTCTTTTTGTTTCTGTGCATCTTTCCCATAGTTTTCTTCAGTCTTTGTTTTCTTGTTTCATACTATTGTTACATTGGTTGTAGACACAAAACAAATATTTCCTTTTGAATTCTGGATGGTGTTCCTATGTTTGAATGTAAGCTTCAAACATCCTCACCCACACCCCTGCAAACTATACTACCTATGTAGCTCTTGGGTTTCTCCTCGTTCTTTTATAGACCTTCCAAGTTGCAAAGTATCACTCACCAGTTACTAATGTCCTGGCCAAGTTATGCTGAATTAATTATATGCCCAAGTGAATGTAGTATGAGAACAGCTAACGAGGAAGAAATTTTATGATAAGGTACATATTATGTAGTAGGGGGCACTCTGATAGGAACAAAATATTAACAGAGACACCTGTTAGTCTGAGATATAGGTGGACTTCTGTGGAAATCTGTGTAATTCTTCTTAATACAGCATTGCCTCTGAGTTCTCATTCTTTGTTTTAGTTGGCCAAAACTTTGACAGATGAGTGACTAATATTTGTAGTTTTCAGGACTGTTCTAACTTTGCAACCCTTTAGATTTTTGTGAATATATCAATGAAAAGATGAAGAAAGGTGAATCAGATATTAAAGTTGACCCTTGAAAAACATGGGTTTAAACTGTCCACTTACTTGCAGATTCTTCTTTGATTAATATAGTACAGTAAATGTATTTTCTCTTATGATTTTCTTAATAACATTTTCTCTGGCTTAATTTATTAGAAGAATACAGTATAAAACACATATACAAAATATGTGTTAATCAACATGTTATTGGTAAGTGTTCTGGTAAACATTAGGCCATGAGTAGTTAAGTTTTGGGGAGTCATATAGGTGGATTTTAGACTGCTTGGAGGTCTAACCCCTGCCTCGTTCAAGGCTTAAATTGTAATTGTTGCCGGTAAGCTTCCATGTTATTTTGTGATTTTATGTGTATATGTAGGTTATTTATTGATTTGTGGTATTTTGATAAATATACCTTTATAAAATAATGTCTTATCTATAAGCATTCTGTTTGTTTAGATTTTAAGTGTTATATGTCCCAAAGGGTTATGATTTTTTTTTAATTATTGAAATAATGAAATCCTTGCATGTTCCCTCATAATCAAATTTGAGAAAGTAATTGTTTTATGATTGTTGAAGTACTCTCTTGATCCAAACTTTTTCATCAGCAGTGAAACTTCTTTTCTTTGTAGTAAAGTATTCATCTGTGTGGGATATTGCATAAATCTTGGAAGACTGCAATAAAGTGGCAATGTCCCGGGAACCTACCCCACCTCTCCCTGGAGATATGTCTACTGGTCCTATAGCAGAAAGCTGGTGTTATACACAGGTACATGCTGTTAAAAATGCCTTACTTTATGTTATGTCACTTAAAAATGTTATAGCATTTTGAGAATATTGTAAAGCACTTTGTCATAGTTATTCCAAGTATTAAGAAAAGTGAGTCATGGGATGTTTAACATGTGATAAGCTAAAAGCATATAAGTCATCATTGTAAAAGTAGTTTTCTGAATCTCTTAGGTTAAAGTAGTAAAATTTTCCTACATGTGGACCATTAATAACTTCAGCTTTTGTCGAGAGGAAATGGGTGAAGTGTTAAAAAGTTCAACATTCTCATCTAGCCCCAGTGACAAAATGAAATGGTAAGATTTTTGTTTTGAATTTTGTTTTGATGTTATTTTAATCTACTTTATAGTTTGGTTGTTACTGTTTTTTTTTGTTTGTTTGTTTGTTTGTTTTTTTAATGTTTGTTTTTGAGAGAGAAAGAGACAGAGTGTAAGCAGGGGAGGAGCAGAGAGAGAGAGGGAGACACAGAATCAGAAGCAGGCTCCAGGCTCTGAGCTGTCAGCACAGAGCCCAACGTGCATCTCAAACTCACGAACTGTGAGATCATGACCTGAGCTGAAGTCGGATGCTTAACCGACTGGTCCACCCAGGCACCTCTGTTATTGTTTCTTCATGGACATTAGTCTAATTTTATACTAGATTTGTAAGTTCCTAAAAGTATAGAGAATTATAAAGAACTGGGGATATTGATGGGAGTGTTGTTTGTGATATTATCTGACAACGAATTTCAGTATTGCCTCTCTCTTTTGAGTTTTGCGTTTTATATTCCTCCATATGAGCCTATTGTTTTGTTTTAGGTGCCTGAGGGTAAACCCAAAGGGATTAGATGATGAAAGTAAAGACTACTTGTCCTTATATTTGCTTTTAGTCAGCTGCCCAAAAAGTGAAGTTCGAGCAAAATTCAAATTTTCCCTTCTAAACGCTAAAAGGGAAGAAACAAAAGCAATGGGTAAGTGATTTGGGATAAAGAAGTCTCTGAGTAACTACATGTTAACTTACATACTTTTCCCTGGAAAGGATATTTTTCCCCACTGAAATCTGCTTAACCTAAAACATGTAATGTGGCCACTTAATTTTATTTTATTTTATTTTATTTTATTTTATTTTTTTTAAATTTTTTTTTTTTTAATGTTTTTTATTTATTTTTGGGACAGACAGAGACAGAGCATGAACGGGGGAGGGGCAGAGAGAGAGGGAGACACAGAATCGGAAACAGGCTCCAGGCTCCGAGCCATCAGCCCAGAGCCCGACGCGGGGCTCGAACTCACGGACCGCGAGATCGTGACCTGGCTGAAGTCGGACGCTTAACCGACTGCGCCACCCAGGCGCCCCATGGCCACTTAATTTTAAATGCCAGTGTAGTTATGGTTGTTTTACTAAATCTTAGACTTCATAAGACATGTACAATTTGTTAAAAATAATATTAAAATTTTACTTTTTCTTGTCCTAAAACGATATTTACTTGTCACTTAGAAAAATTGTTGCTTTTAGGGCAAGGTGCCTGGTTCAATTTCTGGCAAATATAATCGGTGCTCAGGAAATATTTCTCCCTTGCTGTTTTTACCAGATAATAAAATCTGAGGAACAGTGCGAAAGGAGATTGAATGTTCTGATATTTTGTCACTAGAATTTTTTTAAGCGGTGGACTAAACACTGACCAAAAGGAAATCAGTTTTTCTTAGTCTCCAGATCTATTTAATTCATCTCAAGCTTCACATATATAGCCAACTGAAACCATGTGGTCTGGAGCTTCATAAAGAAGAGCATTGTAGGAAATATACAATGTGCATAGTAAGAAAATATATCATGAACTGCCACATTAAATTTTAAGTGATTTCTAGAAGTGAATCACAGAATCAAGTAATGTCATTCCAAAAAAAAAAAAAAAAACTTTTAAAATACACTTTTAAAAATTATCTTTTGCTGAATTAATAACATAGTTTCACATATATTTTCATGGTGTCTGACATTTACAGTAGTGGAGTGTCTCAGTTTAGGTTGCTGTAACAAAGTGCTGTAGATTGGCTGGCTTATGAAGGCTGAGTGTACAAGATCAAAGTACCAGCATGGCCAGGTTCTGGTGAAGGCCCTCTTCTGGATTGTAGACTACTGATTTCTCTCGCTGCATCTTCACATGGCGGATTGAGCTAGGGAGCTTTGTGGAGTGTCTTTTATAAAGCACTAATCACATTCATAAGGGCTCCACCTTTATGAACTCCTCTAATTCCAGTCTCTTTTTTTTTTTTTTTTAATTGTTTTAAATGTTTATTTTTGAGGAAGAGAGAGAGAGTGTGAGCAGGGGTGGGGTAGCGAGAGAGGGAGACACAGAATCTGAAGCAGGCTCCAGGCTCTGAGCTGTCAACACAGAGCCTGATGTGGGGCTCCAACTCACAGACGGTGAGATCATGACCTGAGCTGAAGTCGAATGCTCAACAAACTGAGCCACCCAGGCGCCCCTCACTGACCTCTTAATACCATCACATTGGGGGATAGGATTTGAATGTAAGAATTTTGAGGAGATACAAACAAACATTCAGCCTGTAACATGGAGTCTTTCAATTAAATTTATTTTTGGTTTTTCACCTCCAGTTAATTCTTTGTATAACAGATTGTGAATACTTTCTGTAGAGATCTTGTTTATTTTTTAATATACAGTTCTCCAGTATGTTAGACATTTGAAACATTTACCTCTGACATTATTAAGGCATTTACAGATTATACTAAAACCATCTTTTAGACTTTTATGAAAGTTGTTTTTAGGGATGAAGAGATTATGTCCGAAGATCTAGGGTGATAAGAGACTTTATTTAGCTTCTTTTTACCAGTTAATGGATTTCCCTGGTGGGATAGATGCCCCAGGAAAGTTAAAGGATGCCGTTGTGATTTAGAGCATCCATTTTTAAAGGGAGAAACAAGAAATGAGAGCTATGTTTTCTTATCAGGTTCTGAGGAGAAGGAATATGACTATGCCAGTGTATTTTGATCCTTTTTCATCATTAAAGAGCCTGCATTGTTAGAGAGATCTCTTCCTTCTCCAAGAGATTTGATCTGGCTTTTCTTCTGCTTTAGAGATCGAGAAATCTGAAAGTGAGCTCACTGATAATGGCCAAAATCTGAGTAGTGCTATGAACCAATCTGGTCCTACCTGATGTAAATCTTGTGACATTTTATGAACACACATATCTATAATTTTTATAATGAATGTATTGGCCAAGTTTTATTTTTGTACATTCATTTAACTGTGTTGTCATTAACATTCTTAGATGATTCTTTTGTTTAAACTTCTGTTCTGTTTTCCACCAGAAAGCCAAAGAGCATATCGATTTGTACAAGGGAAAGACTGGGGTTTTAAAAAATTCATTCGAAGGGATTTTTTGCTTGATGAAGCTAATGGTCTTTTACCAGATGACAAGCTTACATTATTTTGTGAGGTGGGTACGTTTTTTATTTCAAGGAACTCCAAAGTTATATTTAATGATAAAGCAAAAATATAAGCTAGAACAATATTGGCATACTTTTTTTTTTATTGCGAATACTTTTAAAATTCAGTAATCAGTGTAATTGATAAGGTTTCATTTGTAGATGTTTTACCAGTAAGACTAGATTGTCTTCAATATAGTGAGTAGCCCATTCTGAAAAGAATCGGTCATGTCTACAGCTATAAATTATATATGGTAGTTATACTACCACATACTAAGTACTTCTTCCTTCTAGAAAGACTATGGATGTGTATATCTTTATATGAAAATTTCTAAGTATCTTCTTCATTCTGAAATAGGTAATCACTATTTTTTGTCATATTCAGGTTGACCATATTAAACATGATTAGTAGCTTATCAGTTTGAATACAGACTGAAATATGTACATCCATACATAATGAAAGTGCCTGAAAAGATTGAGAAGCTTGATATTTATACAGTTGGGTTCATTTAATTAAATAGATGTTGGCATTATAAGCAATAGCATCCCAAATTTTTAAGATATACCCATGTCTGTTGACAAACTTGTGAGATTTATTTATTTTCATAAAGTGTCATATTTTAACAGTTATGAACATAGCCCTGCCAATAATTTACAGTAATGATTTGTTTTAATTTGAGGCTGGAATTTACTCTTGTCTGTACAAATTGTTGAGATTATTCTTTGGAATGACTTCAAGGATTATATTATCTACCAATACAGTTTATAGAGAATATACATCAGTAACATAGTTTATCAAAATGTTTAAGGTAGTTGATAATTTTCATAGGAAAACTTAATTGAAAGGTTATGATCAAGTAAATTCAGTGTTAGATATATGTTAATAAGTTATTTTAGATCAATGAATGTATTAGAAGCATGATAAGTTACTTAACTGTTATTAAGTTAGCTTTAATTTCTTTGTAGAAAATGTATAAAATTTCATGGCAGCATTATAAACTAATTTTATGTTATTATGCTGTGTCAGAAAAATAATTGAAATGTGGCTCTAGAGACTACATAACGCAAATATAATGCATCTTATTTTCACTTAGACAAGTTAAACGAACTGTAGGATAAATTTGTTATGAATATAATTATTTGGTTGGTAAAGCACATACCACAAGTGTCTTCAGCAGAATTTATCATTAAATAATTTGAAAAACAAATACTAAAGCATTTGTTGCCAATAGACATATATTCAGAGTAGTATCTTAAACAAATACAGATTATATTATTTAAAAATTTTAGCATCCTTAATATAGACTCTTCAGAATTTTAGGAGTTATCTTAAATTCCAACATGTTAATTTTTTAAATTGTACAATCTTTTAATTTAAAGGACCTTAAAAAAAGCTATGCAATCCAATTTCAAAAATTTACTGCAGTTAAATCTTATGTAAATAAACTCTTTAAGAAAATATTCCTTTTTTTTTAGAATTTAAATTATGTTTATAGATATTTTCTTAAGTATATTATATTGGAACCTAGTCAACCAAGAAATTCAGAATGAAGGCTGAAATTAAGATCTTTTTTCAATACATAACTTTTGAAGTATATTTTTTATCCACATGCTAGTAACTTCAAAAAACATAACTTTCCATGCCTTACATTTTAAGTTGGCATTGATCGTATTCAGTTTTGGAGACTGTAATAGATATTTTTTTACTGATGTGGAGACTTATACCCTGGGCACTGTATTTAGCATCGGTGGGCAAAAAGTACTTTGCACGAACATTCCTCATGTGCTCCACCGTTTCTTCCATACCTCTCATTGATGCCCTTCCTTCTACAGCACCTCCAGCACTGCTTGCAGAAGAGGAGGAAGCATTGCACTGCCCTACCTAAAGAACTGCCTCCTCCCCCTCCCCTGCAAGTGGTGCTGTAGACAGGTAAGGCAGTTTGGTGCTACCCTTTTTCTGCAAGAAATAACCTCATCTTGCAAGTTCCATATTGTGAATCAAGTAGCCAGAGTAGATATTTCTAGTAGTGTAAACAGCTCTGCCCATACTCTCCCAAAGTGATGGAGAAGACAGGAATTGAGGAATAAGTATGAGAAATAGAAAACCTTAGATTAGTTCATTTTTTTTTAAGTCCAACAGATTTTAAATAATCTCATACAGACCCATACCATCTCTTGATTGCAGAAAATTATACATGTACAGTTAGAATGTGTGTATAAATTGAGTTTTTCATAAAGTTAAATTCATTTAGAAGGACACACCTTTTTTCTCATCCTGTTTTTTTGTTGCCAAGATATCATTTGTGTTTTAAAATACTTGTGATAATGGATGGAAATTAGGTTTCAATCTTTAAAAAAGCCCTTTTATGGCAAAATGAAAAGTTGACAACCCTATTTCTGTCACCCAGATTTTTAAAAAGGATGCCTATCTATGACAGTCAAAAAGTCTAAGACCCACTATTTTAGTAGATGATGTGAAATTGGACTATTGAAAAGTTTCTCACTGTGGAGCCAGTGTGAGGAATGGTTAGATAGTTGATTAGAGTGGCAAAATTTATACACTGTGAACTATTATAAATTCCTAGTTTTAAAACTAGTTTGGAGAATTGAGATTTTTTCAAACTAGAAATAATAGTCACCTCTATTCCACACTATCAGAGATCCAGATTTTCAGGGCAGTCATGTTTGATTAGAGTTTGCACATGTTTATCTTTAGTCTGAATTACATTCTCACAGTTTAGCTGAAACCAGATTTTAAAAAGAGCTTTCAAATGAGTGTTTCCTTTGCAGTATTTGTCAATTTTGAATATTATACCTTCGCATTTTTATTTTGAAAGAACAGCACTTAACTGTAGGAAAGAATCTCAGACTTTTTTCTGAATTTTTTACTCTAGGTTCCATGCAGTAAGAATGTTCATTACCTGTTTTTGAATATGTGCTAGAAAAAAAGCTAAAATTTTACCAATTTCTTAATTATAGGCATCAAGAAAATAATCATTAGAATTTGTTCTGTATCAGTTAATTAGGTCATTAAATTTGCCGTATAAATAGTCCCTTGAATACCCCTTACAGTATGAAATGTTAATTCTTAGTTTAAATTTGTGGTACGCATAATAATGCTATGTAGATGTGTATGTCAATAATATAACCTCTGAATTATGATTACATATGCAAAATAAAAATAAAACATCAGTGTCTATGCCTGATAAAAATGGCTGTAATTATTGATCATTTTATTTCTTCTGTCACTTTATTTTTGTAAGATTTTTACATTAAATATATTCTTTTGAGTTAGGATAATAAGCAATAAATAGAATTTAAGAAATCCTTTCCTAAATTAAATATGTTGTAACATTTTTATAAATCCACTGCATATTTTATGCACATAATTGAACCGATCCACTTCCTTCTGTCTTACAAATTTTTAAGAGTAGTGCTTGATAGGAACAAAGAAATACTGTCTATGTGATAAAAAACTGATCTCTAACTAAACCTTCAATATCAACACCAACATTTTTAAAGTATCATTAAGTTTTATAGTGGATGGTGTAAAAGAGCAATCAGGTATGGATTAGTGAAGCTTTTTTTCTTATGTGTAGTCATTTTAGAAACAGTTTCAATAATTAAAAACTTAATAGAATAGAGAACCTTTATTACTGGATTTATTTGTTTACACAATATCTTGGTTCCTATATTTAGAAAATCATCTCACAAGATTGTTGTAATAGAACCTTTTTGAGCCATAACTGCATCAAAGTAGTACTACTGATTTTAAAATGCATCCAAAGAAATATTTGTGTAGTGCCAAGAATAAAAAAAAAAAAAGGAATCTGATAATTACATGTCTAGCCTTCCTTTGGTATTGAATGAAGTGTGATTGACGCATTAGTTACCTTCTTTGATCTCCCTTTGAAATCTTTTTATAAAATAAGTTGATTGGATTAGATGATTTCTATATGTATGATTCGAAATGGTTAATAATGCCAGTTGGAAAAAAACAAAGTCGTTGATAAAATTATCCTCAGAAAAATAAAGTTTTTCTTTAGAAGTATCCATTCATTCCCATTTGATACATCAGGGTGAAGGAGCACTTCTGAGATTTAATATTCTCTAAATAGTTTATTGGACTATTATGCTGTGTTACTAGCATGTTAGTAGTTTGGTCTAGTTTATCCATTTCCAATTTACATTTTCTATGTAGTTTACTTTATTGGTATGTGTCCTTATTTATGCCTATCATTATTTAATAAAAGCCTTATGAAATGTTTTTCAATTAATATAGTTTGCTGCATAACAAATGACAACAAAACTTAGAACCTTAAAACAGTAGATAACTAACATATAACAGTAATGGTTCATTTACTCTGAAATATTTGCATTACTAGTTGAGTAGTATTTTCTTGTTTATTAAACGTAACATTAAATTTCTAATATTAGTAGCATACTTTTTTAAAGTTTTATTTATTTAAGTAATCTCAACACCCAACATGGGGCTCGAACTCACAACCCTGAGATCGAGAGTCATGTGCTCCCCTGACTGAGCCAGCCAGGCTCCCAGTACCATACGTTTTCTTAAAAGTGATGCACAAGACTTCACCAGTAGTGTTTTAGGATTTTATTCAGTGTATAGTCTTCTCTAATGAGAGAAAATTTAATCTATGTTATATTGAAATCTTTATAAAACCAGTGTTTCATCATACTAATTTTATTATTTCATAGATAAATAAAAGGTCTGCAAATAGAACTAAATTGTATTTGTACTGTTGATTATTATTATAAAAGATTTACATGAATTTTAATAAGTGTGATTGCTTTTGTGGGAATTCTTGTACTTTACAATTTAAATTAATATTACTAAATATTTAAACCAATTTTACTGGGGTTGAAACATGTAGGAACTACACTTAAAATACTTCCCAAATTGAATATCATAGACTATAGTTTTATAACCTTTTATAGTACTATAAAAAGTCCTTGTGAGTGTGATGCCATGTTTATTACATATGTAATAGACTTTAAATGTTGATAGGTCTGTGGTGTAAGTGAGAAAATAAAAATTAAAGAAATTTCTTGCTTCACCTCACAAAAATGTCTCCTGCTTGTTTCAATTTGATATCATTTTATGACTTTTATTTTGCTGAGGAGTTTTTTTAATTACTTTAATAACCAAGCATTCTAACCAATCAGTAAGCCATTTATTTACATAAAATGTTACTTGAAAATGATCAAATTTGTTTCTATTTTTTTCTATGTTCTTTAAATTATATCCTTAAATTTAATTCCCAAGAAGTAGTGTTTTTAATCAGTATTTTGAATTATCCCAATAATTCTAATGATAAGAAATTTAAGTATAGACTTACTAATTACTGATACTAATTTATAAAAGTGTTTTTCTTGCTGTCCATTTTTTATTAGGTGAGTGTGGTCCAAGATTCAGTAAATATATCAGGACATACTAATACAAATACTTTGAAGGTGCCTGAATGTCGACTAGCAGAAGATTTAGGTAATCTCTGGGAAAACACAAGATTTACAGATTGCAGTTTTTTTGTGAGAGGACAAGAATTTAAGGCTCATAAATCTGTACTTGCAGGTACTTTCAACTTTTGGGTAATATTGTACATTTCTTCCATAAATCTGTACATTAAATAATGATGCTTAATGTTGTTACAGCTCGATCCCCAGTTTTTAATGCAATGTTTGAACATGAAATGGAAGAAAGCAAAAAGGTAAACATCATTTAAAGGCTAATATTTAATTTGTACAAATGTAGAATAGTGGAATGTATATTTTGAAAGTAATTGTGCATGGTCTTATTGTTACACTAAAATTTCAGAAATAGAAGTAGAAAGGGAAAAAGTATGTTCTGTAGAACAATAGATATAGCCTAATGTGGGTGAATATTCCAAATAATAACTATTTTGATGTCCATCTAGTGGCAAAATAAATGAGTAGTTTTTATCCAGAAGGGTGGTTCTGGTCCATGGCTATTTGAGATCTCTCTACTTAAGGTGTTTATTCCTCTTTTCTAAATTATACATTGATTTTGGAATTTTTTTTTTTCTAGAACAAAAATGCCACTAAAATAAGAAAGATTTTTAAAAAAAAAGACAAATCACAGTAGTGTTATTATATATTTAATCAGTATGTTACCTCTTTGGTTTTCCCAAATGTTTCTCTGTCACCTGTCATCTTGAAATGTAGTCAGATTAAAGATCAGAGATTGATTCTTTGTTGGTTGCATTACATGTGAGCCTTCATGCTCTAACGGGACCACTCCAAAGTTTATTTATGTGGCTCAACTTCATTCTTTCTGTAGAACTAAAGGCTGAAATACATAGCTGGTTTCTTTCCTTTGATTGTTGGTCAACCAGGTACTATGATTAGCCTTCTGACCACTTTCACATAAGGAGACGTGAATAATTTCAAATGTTATTGTCAGCAAAGGGTCAGAAAAATTTGGTATTGTTTAGTGTTAGATATTTAACTTCATTGATCCCATGAGAGAAACCAAATACAAAGATGTAGGAATAAAAAAGGAATTACTACTCTTTGGACTGGAGTATGTTTCAAGCAAAGAGATAATGCCAGTGTATAGATAGTAAGACATGCCATTTTTGCCAAAAGGAGAGTTCCGAGGTAATGGGCTCTGGAAGTATCTCAAATACCTGACCCTACTTTTGCTGAAACCCACTGGTTACAGAGTCTTAGGCATTGTACTACGACCTCAGAATTCAACAAAGAAAAAGTTAATAGGTATCTTCTTCTAAGATACAGGTTAGAAATTGAACATACGTATTTTGTTTGGCCTAAAGACCTTAATTTGGTTTTCTTTTTGTTGGTTTGTTGTTTTACCCTTTTTAATTGAGATATTGAGGTTTTATATACCCACATGGTAGTGCTTGACTCAGTATACTTCTCCTATTAACCTCCTTGCTTCACTTTGCCTGCTTAGGTTACTGAAGATTTACTTATCTCCATTTTAAAATAGAGTATTTGAGTGCAAATTTAGTTAAATTATTATCAAAGTTTCTCTTAGGTTCATTTGTGTGTGTGTGTTGTTTGAGTATAACTTTTGTGTTGTTTTCAATATCAGAATCGAGTGGAAATAAATGATGTAGACCCTGAGGTTTTTAAAGAAATGATGAGATTCATTTACACAGGGAAAGCACCAAACCTTGATAAAATGGCTGACAACTTGTTGGCAGCTGCAGACAAAGTAAGTAGGTCTAAAGCGCTGAAAACTGTACTCAAGCTTGATGTATCTAGAAAGTTATCATCAAATGAAAATCCTAAGTAACTTGAAATGCTGAGGAATTAATTTATACTGTTTGTAGATGGCTCTTGAGTGTATTATGAAATAGCATGCAATGAGATGATATGGAAATGAGATTTTTTTAATCAATAAGGCATATAAATATCTTGAGCCAGTTAGAATATATGAATAAAATAAAATAATGAAATAAAAAAGGAAAAAAGTATTGGATTTTTTCCTAACTTAATTGCCTGTATTCAGAGATATATATTTTTTAACATGATAGCATAGAAAGAGAAAAAATAATGCTAATTTTATAATATTCTTTTGTAATGGTTATTTCTTAAAGTTTCGGAAGCAATGCAAAAATACCAGAAAATCTCAAAGCCAGTAGTTTTCAATCCTGAAAGCACATTGGGAGGTTTTCTTGAACGTTTTGATGTTTATGCTTCTGTCCATATAAATAAGTTTATGAGTATGCCTGTCTATGCACATATGTACATGTCTTTATGTACACATACACATATACCACATAGAGGGTAGGGAAGAGAGTACGATAGTGTACTTGTTTTGCAAAATATTACCATTGGAACCATTACCAAGCCAAGAGTATATGGAATCTATTCTTTCTCTTTCCCCCACTCCCAAGTTGTTTAAATTCCAGT
The DNA here is from genome assembly GCF_028018385.1 of Neofelis nebulosa. Lineage (NCBI taxonomy): Eukaryota > Metazoa > Chordata > Mammalia > Carnivora > Felidae > Neofelis > Neofelis nebulosa. The sequence goes on along the minus strand of NC_080783.1, from coordinate 92,075,164 downwards.
TAGTTAACATACAGTGTAATACTAGTTTCAGGTGTACAATATAGTGATTCAACCATTCCACACACAAGTGTTCATCACAAGTGCACTCCTTAATCCCCATCACCTGTTTAAACCATTTCCCCACCCACTTCTCTTCTAGTAACCATCAATTTGTTCTCTGTAGTTTAGACCCTGTGTTCTTGGTTTACCTCTCTCTCACTTTTTCCTCCCCTGTACTCATTTGTTTCTTAAATTCCACATATGAATGAAATCATATAGTATTTGTCTGAAATCATATGGTATTTGTCTTCCTGTGACTGATTTATTTCTGTTAGTATAATACTCTCTAGTGTCATCCATGTTGTTGCAAATGGCAAGATTTCATTCCTTTTTATAGCCCAGTAATATTCCATTGTATATCTATACCACAACTTCTTTATCCATTTATCAGTTGATGGACACTTGGGCTGTTTTCATAATTTGGCTATTGTAGATAATGCTGCTATAAACATGGGGGTGCATATTTCCCTTTGAATTAGTGTTTTAGTATTCTTTGGGTAAATATCTAGTAGGGCAATTGCTGAATCATAGGATAGTTCTATTTTTAATTTTTTCAAGAACCTTCACACTGTTTTCCAGAATGGCTGCACCAGTTTGCATTCCCACCAACAGTGCAAGAGGTTCTCCTTCCTGAACATCCTCACCAACACCTATTGTTTCCTATGTTTTTTTATTTTAAGCCATTCTGACAGCTGTGAGGTGATATCTCATTGTAGTTTTGATTTGTATTTCCCTGGTGATGAGTGATGTTGAACATCTTTTCATGTGTCTGTTGGCCATCTGATGTCTTTGGAAAAATGTCTACTCATGTCTTATGCCCATGTTTTAATTGGATTATTTTTTTGGGGGGGTATTTTGTAGGTTCTTTATATATTTGAAATATTAACCCCTTACTGGATATATCATTTGCAGATATCTTCTCCCATTCCATGGGTTGCCTTTAGTTTTGTTGATTGTTTCATTTGTTGTTCAGAAGCTTTTTGTTCTGATGAAGTCCCAAAAGTTTATCTTTGCTTTTGTTTCCCTAGCCCATGCAAGAAAGAAGTTGCTGCAGCCAGTGTCAAAGAGGTTACTCCCTGTGTTCTCCTCTAGGATTTTTATTGTTTCAGGTCTCACATTTAGGTCTTTAATCCATTTTGAATTTATTTTTATGCATGGGGTAAGAAAGTGGTCCAGTTTCATTCTTTTGCATGTTGCTGTACAGTTGCTCAGCATCATTTGTTGAAGAGACTATCTTTTTTCCATTGGATATTCTTTACTGCTGTGTTGAAGATTAATTGACCATATAATTTTGTGCTCATTTCTGGGTTTTCTACTCTGTTCCATTAATCTGTGTGTCTCTTTTTATGCCACTACCATACTGTTTTGATTATTATAGCTTGGTAATATAATTTGAAATCTGGAATTGGGATATGTCCAGCTTTTTCTTTCTTTTTTTTGTAAAGAGAGAATGAGCATGTGAGCGTGTAAGCAGGCGATATGCAGGAGGTGGGGAGAGAGCGAGAAAGAGAGAGAGAATGAATCCCAAGCAGGCTTCATGCTCTGCACAGAGCCTGATGTGGGGTTCAATCCCATGACTGTGAGAACATAACCTGAGTTAAAATGAAGAGTCGGACACTTAACCAACTGAGCCACTCAGGTGCCCCTAGTTTTGCTTTTGTATTTCAAGGTGGCTTTGGCTATTTGTGGTCTCTTGTGGTTCCATATAAATTTTAGGATTCTTCTATTGCTGGGAAAAGTACTGTTGGTGTTTTGATAGGGATTGCATTAAATGTGTAGATTGCTTTGAGTAGTATTGACATTTTAGCAATATTTATTCTTCCAATCCATGAGCATGGAATGTCTTCTCATTTCTTTGTGTCATCAGTGTTTTATGGTTTGCAGAGTACTTTTACTTCTGGTTAGGTTTATTCCTGAGTATCTTTTCATTTTTGGTAGAGTTGTAAGTGGCATTGATTCCTTGATTTCTTTTTCTGCTGCTTCATTATTGGTGTATAGAAATGCAACACATGGCTGTACACTGATTTTATATCCTGCAGCTTTACTGAATTCATGTATCAGTTCTAGTGGTTTCTTTGTGGAGCCTTCAGATTTCTATATAGAGTATCATGTCATCTGCATATAGTGAAAGTTTTACTTTTTCCTTGGTGATTTGGATGCCTTTTGTTTCTTTTTGTTGTCTGATTGCTGTGGCCAGAATTTGCAGTACTATGTTGAATAAAAGCGGTGAGAGTGGACATCCTTGTCTTGTTCCTGACCTTAAGGGAAAGGCTCTCAGTTTTTCCACATTGAGGATGATTCTAGCTGTGGGTTTTCATATATGGCCTTTATTATGTTCAGGTATGTTCCCTCTAAACCTACCTTGTTGAGGGTTTTTATCATCAGTGGGTGTTGTACTTTGTCAAATGCTTTTTCTGTATCTATTGAAATGATTGTATGGTTCTTATCCTTTCTTTTAATAATGTGGTGTATCACCTTGATTGATTTGTGAATATTGAACCACTCTTGAAACCCAGGAATAAATCTTACTTTATTGTGGTAAATGATTTTTTTAATGTATTGTTGGATTCTGTTTGTTAGTATTTTATTGAGATTTTTTGCATCCATATTCATCGGGCATATTGGCCTTCAGTTCTCTTTTTTAATGAAGTATTTATCTGGTTTTGATATCAGGGTAATTCATTCATCAGAATGAATTTGGAAGTTTCCCTTTTCTATTTTTTGGAATAGTTTGAGAAGAATAGGCACTAACTCTTCTTTAAATGATTGGTAAAATTCATATGTGAAGCCATCTGGTCCTGGACTTCTGTTTATTGGGAGTTTTTTGATTACTGATTTAATTTCTTTGCTGGTAATCAGTCTGTTCAGGTTTTCTGTTTCTTCCTGTTTCAGCTTTGGCAGTTTATGTGTTTCTAGGAATTTATCCATTTCTTCCAGGTTGTCCAATTTGTTGACATATGGTTTTTGATAATATTCTTTTATACTTGTGTTTCTGCGGTGTTAATATTTCTCTTCTCTCATTTATGATTTTATTTTGAGTCCTTTCTCTTTTCTTCTTGGTAAGTCTGGCTAGAGGTTTATAGATTCTGTTAATGTTTCCAAAGAACCAGCTGCTGGTTTCATTGACCTGTTCTATTATTTTTTGTTTGTTTTGTTTTGTTTTGTTTTGTTTTTAACTTTTTTTTTTTTTTTTTTTTTTTTTTTTGAGACAGAGCATGAGCAGGGGAGGGGCAGAGAGAGAGGGAGACACAGAATCGGAAACAGGCTCCAGGCTCCGAGCCATCAGCCCAGAGCCTGACGCGGGGCTCGAACTCACAGACCGCGAGATCGTGACCTGGCTGAAGTCGGACGCTTAACCGACTGCGCCACCCAGGCGCCCCTGTTTTGTTTTGTTTTAGTTTCCGTATTATTTATTTCTGCTGTAATCTTTATTATTTCCCTCCTTCTGCTGGATTTAGGCTTCATTTGTTGTTCTGTTAATGACTCCTTTAGGTGTAATGTTAGGTTGTATATTTCAGATTTTGCTTGCCTGTTAAGGTAAGCCTGTATTGCTATATATGTCCCTCTTAGGACCACTTTTTCTGCATCCCAAATGTTTTAGACCCTGGTGTTTTCATTTTCATTTGTTTCCATGAACTTTTTGTAGTTCTTCTTTGATTTCCTGTTTGACTCATTCATTGTTTAGTAGCATGTTTAACCTCCATGTTATTTGTGGTCTTTCCAAATTTTTTCTTGTGGTTCACTTCTAGTTTCATACCATTGTGATCAGAAAAGATGGATGGTATGATTCCAGTCTTTTTGTATTTATTAAGACCTAATTTGTGGCCTAATCTGTAATCTATTCTGGAGAATTTCCCAAGTGCATTTGAAAAGAATGTGTATTCTGCTGTTTTGGGATGGAATGTTCTGAATATATTTGTTAAGTCCATCAGGTCCAGTGTGTCATTCAAAGCCATTGTCTCCTTGTTGATTTTCTGTTTAGATGATCTGTCCATTGGTGTGTGGGGTATTAAAGTTCCCTACTATTATTGTATTCTTATCAATTAGTTCTTGTATGTTTGCTATTGACATTTATGTATTTGGGTGCTTTCATGTTTGGTGCATAAATATTTACAATTGTTATATCTTCTTGTTGGATTGTCCCCTTTATTATGATATAATACCCTTCTTTGTCTCTTGTTACAGTCTTTGTTTTAAAGTGTAGTTTGTCCGATATAAGTATTGCTACTCCAGCTTTTTTTTGACATCTGTTTGCATGGTAATGTTTTTCCATACCCTCACTTACTTTTTTTTTTTAAGTTTATTTATTTATTTTTGAGAGAGAGAGAGAGAGAGAGAGAGAGGGAAGAGCAGAGAGAGGGAGAGAGAGAATCCCAAGCAGGCTGCATGCTCTGTATGGAGCCTGACGTGAGGCTCAATCCCATGACCAAGAGATCATGACCTGATCTGAAATCAAGAGTCGGATGCTTAGCTGATTGAGCCATTCAAGTCCCCCACCATCCCCTCACTTTCAATCTGCAGATGTCTTTAGTTCTAAAATGAGTCTGTTGTAGGCAGCATATAGATAGGTCTTATTTTTTATCTATTCTGACCTCCTATGTCTTTTGATTGGAGCTTTTAGTCCATTTACATTCAGAGTAATTACTGATGGATATATATTTACAGCCATATTATTACTTGTTTTGCTATTGTTTCTGGAGATTTTCTATGATCCTTTCTTGTCTTTGTCACTTTTGGCCTCTCCTTTGCACTCAAAGTATATCCTTTAATATTTCTTGCAAAAACTGGTTTAGTAGTCACAAACTCCTTTAGTTTTTGCTTGTCCGTGAAACTCTTTCTCTTTCCTTCTATTCTGAATTGTATCCTGCTGGATGGAGTATTCTTGGGTGCAGATTTTTCCCACTCAGCACTTTGAATATGTCGTGCCACTGTCTTCTGGCCTGCCACGTTTCTGCTGAGAAATCTCTAACTACCATTATGGGTCTTACCTTGTAAGTAAAGATGTCTTCTGTCTTGCTGTTTCTAAGATTTTTTCTTTATCACTATACTGTGCAACTTAATTACAGTGTGTCTTGGTGTGGGCCTGCTTTTGCTGATTTTGATGGGAGCTCTCTGCCTTCTAGATCTGTATGTCTCTTTCCTTCCCCCAGATTAGGGAAGTTTTCGGCTGTTACTTCCTCAAATTTTCTGACACCTTTTACTCTGTCATCTTCTAGGATTCCCATGATACAAATATTACATTTCATGGAGTCACTGAGTTTTCTAACTCGATTCTCAGGTTGCATAATTCTTTTTCTTTTGTTCAGTTTTCATTATTTTCTATTTTGTCTTCTAGGTCACTAATTCGTTTCTCTGCTTCTTCCAGTTTGCTGTTCATTGTATCAAGCCTGTTTCTAATCTCATTTATTGTATTCTTCATCTCTGATTGATTCTTTTTTAACTCTTTTATCTCTGTGGTAAGAGTCTCACTAACTTTTTCCATTCTTTTCTCAAGCCCAGTGGGTATCTTATGTTCATTACTTTAATTCTCCATCAGGCATGTTACTTATATCTGTTTCACTTAGACCCCTGGCTGTGACTTCATCTTGTTCTTGAATAATTTCCTTGTCTTCTCATTTTGTCTATGTCTGCCTGCTTCTGTGTGTTATAAAGACCATTTATGTCTCCTGTTTCTGAAAGTAATGGCCTAAGTCATGTTCCCAGGGCCTGATGCTTCAGAGAGTTCTTAAGATATGTGCTGTGTGGGGGCGCCTGGGTGGCGCAGTCGGTTAAGCGTCCGACTTCAGCCAGGTCACGATCTCGCGGTCCATGAGTTCGAGCCCCGCGTCAGGCTCTGGGCTGATGGCTCGGAGCCTGGAGCCTGTTTCCGATTCTGTGTCTCCCTCTCTCTCTGCACCTCCCCCGTTCATGCTCTGTCTCTCTCTGTCCCAAAAATAAAAAACGTTGAAAAAAAAAAAAAAAAAAAGATATGTGCTGTGTGAGCTCTCCTATTGTGTTTTGTTTGCTCTGTCCTTCAGGCTGATTGTCTCCAGATGCTCTCCTTGCCTGCTGTAGGCAGTGTTTGGTACCTGGCCTCATTGTGGAAAGTTTTACCTAGATGTTCTCTGATCTGCTTGTGAAATGAGACCTGATACAACTTTATCCAGAACTGAGGCCCTGCAGAACTCATGGTTAGATATAGTATGGGCAGGGCGTTGTTCAGGTCTCTCTGTGCTGGGACTGAGGGAAGCTTGACGGAGAAGGGCAGTTCTGCCTGAACACAAGGGAGTGGGGCTTGGTGTAAGCAAGTTCAGCAGCCAGTGCCATCCTGTGCTGTTTCCTGCATGTGGCTCTGTGTTTATGCTGAGGGGTTGGGGAAGTAACTGGTGCTGGCCAGCTCCTTTGTTCTGGGAGAAGTGTCTCCATGAATGCTGCCTCTCAAGAATGTCCTCCTAGAGGAGCAAATAATCTCCCCCTGTTTGTCCCAGATTTTCTTCAGATTGCTGTTTCATTCTGTCTGTTCCTGGCTTGTTTGTCTGCTTTCCTTCCAGGAGCAGAGCAAGCCCACTTACTGACCTTTAAATCTCTAGGCTTTAATCTCCACGGGTTGCAAGAACTCATGAAATTCAGCTTCTCTCATTTTGCAAACCAATATTTTTGGGGAAACATTCTCCTTTATATCCCCCTGTATGCTCCTTTCTCTCTGGCCCTTCTCCATGACCATGGCTCCTCCCCTCCACACCACCCATGATACATTTCTCCCCTAAACCACGTCTCCCCACTTCCTACCTTCTTCAACATCGCCTCTTCTCTCCCTTTAGTTGTTAGTTTTGTCCATCTTCTGGTTTATGTCTGGCGTATTTTGTATGATTTGATACTTATCTAGTTGTGTTCATGGGACAAGAGGAGCCTAGGGTCTACTTACTCTGCCACTTTCTTCTTGAGCTGGAATCTATTATTTCTCTCTTTCTTTTTTAAATATTTATTTATTTAGAGAGAGTGTGAGTGGGGGAGAAGGAGAGAGAAAATCCTAAGCAGGTTCCATGTGTTAGCGCAGAGCCCAATTGGGGCTTGATCATGAACTGTGAGATCATGACCTGAGCCGAAATCAAGAGTTAGACGCTTAACCCAGCTGAGCCACCCAGGCAGCTCTGGAATCTATTATTTCTTACAACTGCACATGAATCTATAACTGTCTTAATAAAAATTTAAATTAAAAAAATGACATTTGTAGTAGTATCAAAAATATTAAACATACAGGCATAAATCTGAGAAGATCTTCAAGACTATACCAATAATTACAATATATTGATAAGTGAAATTCAGGTACTACTTAAATAAATGGAAAGGGAAATTTTGTTCATGGATTAGAACTCCCAATATTGTTAAAATTTCAGTTCTTAAAATTCATTAGTAGAACCAACATGTCAAAAAACCTTTTTTGTGTGGGGTTTTTTGACAAATGAATTTTAAATTTATGTGCAAGTGGGAGGACCTAGAGAAGTCTGATAACTTTGAGAAAAGAAGGTCAAAATAGAGGACTAACACTGCATGATGACAAGACTTATTATAAAGCTTCAGAATTTAAGACCATGTTGTATTGGTGACAAGATAGACAACTTATTTGAAAAGAATGGAGAGTATAGAAATAGGCTCTCACATATCTGGATATCTAATTTTTTTTTTAACGTTTTATTTATTTTTGAGACAGAGAGAGAGCATGAATGGGGGAGGGGCAGAGAGAGAGGGAGACACAGAATCGGAAGCAGGCTCCAGGCTCTGAGCCATCAGCCCAGAGCCCCACGCAGGGCTCGAACTCATGGACCACGAGATCGTGACCTGAGCCGAAGTCGGACGCCCAACCGACTGAGCCACCCAGGCGCCCCTGGATATCTAATTTTTGATGAAAGTGCAAAGGCGATTCAGTGAAGAAGGGATAGTCTTTTCAGCAAGTGGTGCTGGAACAGTTGGATACCTATATTCCTGAAAAAAATGAACTTTTTATGTGAACTTCATGCCAAGTACAAAAAGTCATGCAAAATTTATTTTAAACCTAAAATCTAAAACTTCTAAGAGAAAACATAGGAGAAAGTCTTTGTAATCTTGTGTTAGGCAAAGAATTCTTAGCTATAAAACCAAAAAACAATACATAAAAGAAAAATAGACAAATTAGACTTAAATAAAATTTTAAAACTTCCTCAGAAAACACAGAATAAAAAAGACTAGCCAGAAACTAGGAGAAAATTCTTTGCAAAGCATATATCTGATGAGCACCTTATATTCAGAATATATCTGCTAACAGACTTTTGTATATAAACTATATAAAGAACTCTCAAAACTCAACTATAAGAAAACAATGTTATTTCTAAAAATAGAGAAAATATTTGAACAAACACTTCCTGAACTAATGTCAGTTAACGACATCAAAAGATGCTCATCACCATTAGTTACTAGGGGAATGTAAATTAAAACCATGAGATACTTCTACAAATGTATTGTAATAGATAAAATTACAAAGACCATACTAAGTACAGTCAAGGATGTGGAAGAATAAGGACTCTCATACACTGCTGATGGAAATATAAAATGATAACAACCATTTTGGAAGATTGGCAGCTTCTTAAAAAGTTTTACACTTGGGACTCCTGGGTAACTCAGTCAGTTAAGCATCCGACTTCGGCTCAGGTCATGATCTCATGGTTCATGAGTTCAAGCCCCTCATCAGACTATCTGCTGTCAGCTCAGAGCCTGCTTCTGATCCTCTGTCCTTCCCTTCTCCCTCAAATATTAAAAAAGAAAAAATGTTTTACACTTGCCTTCTGATTCAGTGAGTCTCCTTTAAGAGAAAAGAAAGCATATTCCCATACAGTAACTTATATGAATGTTTATAGTCGCTTTATTTGTAATAGCTAAAAACTAGAAACACCAATTGTTTATCAAAAGAGGATTGCAGAAACAAATTGTGGTATGTCTGTACACAATGGAATATTATTCAGCAATAAAAAGCATTGAACTGCTGATAAAATGGTAGTGACATGTATGAATCTCGAAATAATTATGCTGAGAAGCCAGTCACAAATTATATGATTCCATTTATAGAAGATACCAGAAAATTTAAACTACAACAGTAGAAAGCATATCAGAGGTGTGGCCTGAGGTGGGTGAAAAGGAAGGATTATAAAGGGGTAGGAGGAAACTTTTGGGGATGATGATTATGTTCAGTGTCAGGATTTAATGATGGTCATATGACTGTATAAACTTTATTTGCAGTTTATTGTATATCAATTGTAAATTTTCAGTAAAGCTGCTAAAGTCGTAATAACTAAAGAAGTGGTTATCAAAATGATTTTTTGGCCTTTTATAATTCATTCTTCAAGATTGAGCAGTGGCAACAGAAAGTGTACTGGCTGGTACACTCTGGTGTTTAAAATAGAGAAGAGAAATTCACTCATTAAGAGTTTGAGCAAGAAGGGTTTTTGTTTTTTTGGTTGTTTTGTTTTGTTTTGTTTTGTTTTTAAAGAAGAAAACTCTGTTTTTAAAATTGACAGTACATATTTTGCACAAATTGAAATTTCCTAAAGAAAATTGGTCTTTCTCTTGAATTCATTGATTTGTATCTTCTTAATATTAGGTTAAAATAACTTTAGGACTTTTTTTTACCCTCAGTTCAAAGTATAATGTGCTTTAAATTTATTTTCTAAGTTATAAATACCAAGTATTTAAAACTTGGTAGTTTGAGTAAATGTTTAATTGCTGTGTTTTCCTTTTGGATAGTATGCACTGGAACGGCTGAAGGTCATGTGTGAAGAAGCTTTGTGTAGTAACCTCTCGGTAGAAAATGTTGCTGATACCCTTGTCCTTGCAGATTTGCACAGTGCAGAACAGTTGAAAGCACAAGCCATAGACTTTATTAATAGGTAAGCTATGCCTGTATTTCAGTGGGCATGACACCTTCAACATTTTTTCACTGGACTTTTTTTTAAGTGTGTTTAAATCTTTAATGCAGGTGCAGTGTACTTCGACAACTTGGGTGTAAAGATGGGAAAAACTGGAACAGCAAGTAAGATGACATCAGTTTCTGACTTAAAGTTGATCTGCATACATGAAATTAAGTGTTTGCATAGCCTTTTGCTCATCTACAATAAGTATGAATCCAGATATTAGTTGTATGAAGCAAACTGCCAGTTATTTTAAAACCTAATAATATGATTTGGTGGATTCTTGAGGCTATGCTCCCTTGTAGATCAGCTTCTAATGTGAACTGGGATAGACAGTTTAATTTTTTAAGCACATATGCTCACAGTATATAGCTGAGCCCATGTATTTCAGTGGCTACTAGATTTTTTCCCTGTCCCTTCAGAAAACATTTCTAAAGATGTTGGGAAATACTTATTTTTTCCTATGAGCAATGTACCCCATTTGCCTAGACAGTCTTTATATTTGACTGCTCACCCACTGCTTCTTAGGTTAGCCAAGTACCTTGCATCATATAGTATTTTAGGCTAGCTGCTTCATATTCCCTACTGGTAGCAGTTTGTTCTTTCCTTTCCCTGTTGAAACTGTGTGGTAGTTGTTACATTTTTCTAAGACAACCTTCTGAATATGAACTATTAGAACTTATTATTTCCTTTTTTGTTTTCTTCTATTTTTAGAGTGATTTTCTACTTTTTGTAATTTTTCAAAATCAGAAAAGGTGAAGAGTTGATAGTTTGAGGAATTTTCACCTGCTTTTGATTAGTTTTTATCAATAAACCCTTAAATTCCATACTTTATCAAAAGTAGATTTAAGTGAAAAAAGACAGTGTTAGAGACAATAAAATGAATGTTGACCTGATTACTTCCCATTCTTTTAAACTGTATTATGTTGTTAACTCTGAATTCCTATCAGTTTGTGAATTCTGTTTTCACAAAGTAAAAATTAGTAACTACGTTTAAGTCATTGGTGGTATATTGGTTAGTATTTGATGATACGTTATTGTCATGGTATATGATCACAGAAAAATCTATTTAAATTTAAAATATATTAGCATTCAGTGATAATTTTTTTATCTCTTAGCCACATTCAAGCTCTAGTTTTATTTTGTTAAGAAAACATTTTACATTGTGTAGCTTTTTCAGTGTCAAAAAATACTAGCTTATTTTATATCCCCTGGAGTAGCTGTTGTATGTACAAACTTTCAATAGATCTTTTTGAATTAAATAAATGAAAATGCCAGGTATATTAAGAGGTATTTATGTGACTCCAAACAGTTAGTTAAAATGATAAACATAATTACATACAGGTAATATGATGTCAGGCAAATTTTTAAAAAGTTGTTTTATTCAGCTACTGTTTATTTCACAAACATTTACCTAGCATCTGTGTCTCAAGTACTGTGCTAGGGTGCTGCATATAAAAATAGGGAAAAATCCTTTTCTTGAGAAATGTGTCTAATGAAATAAATACATGTATATATTATTTCATAATGTGGTAAGTAACATGATAAAGGAAGACATGTGCAGGGCACTTGACAAAGGCTGGATGGTTTAGGAATGGCTTCCTGCAGATGACATCTGAGTCTTTAAACACAAATAGGAGTTAGTGAAACTAAGAAGGAAATAACAAGCATTATAAACAGAAGGGATCACTTGATCCAAAGTATAGAAGCATGAAGCAGTAGGTGATCCATTCATTTGACATATGTTTATATTTATTATCAAGTAAATACCTCAGGCAGTGTGCTTAGTACAAAAAAATATAGTGATGAACATGACAAATGTTTCCCCTACCTTTATGGAGTGTTTAGTTTAGCAAGAAACAAATAGGAATTAAACAAGTAATTGAAATAAAGCATAACAATAGATAATGTATATCCCAAGCATACAGCAAAAGAACCTTACCTAAAATAGGAGTGAAAGAAAGCCTTTTTGAGGAATTATTGTATAAATAAACACCTGGAGTATTAGTAGGAGTTACCATGGTAAAGAAGAGGGAAGAAGCATGAAAGTTTATCCCAAAAAAAGGGAATCAGGTGTGCAAAGTTTTGGTGATAAAGAAAGAACAATATAGAGTCAGAGAGAGGTTATGAGAAGAAGCTGGAGAAAGCAGACAAAGGTCAGATCCTAGAAGGCCATGTAAATAACATTGGGACTTTTAGACATTCAAAGAGAAATGGGTATCCAATAAAAGGTTTTAACCTAGTATAGGGCATGATCAGAGTTTCATTTTTAGCAATCTCTCTGCATACAAGGTAGAGAATATATTGTGGGGAGCTTGAGGCGGTGGTTGTGGTGACAGTTGAGCAAGGTTAAATATAGGAGACACATTGGAAAGTTGCTGGAGTAGTGCAGGCAAGAGATGAGAGTTGAAATTAGAATTGATTGGTGACAGTTGGGGCTAGAGAGAAATGAAAGGATAAAACATTTTGAAAGGACAGTCTATAATATTTGGATATTATTTGGATGGTGGATGGATATAAGGGAGAAAAGAGACCAGGATAACTAGATTAGGTATTTACTCTGCATGCTCAGTAGACCATGTTGTACATTCAGTATACAATGAGCAGTTACCTGAGCATGTAAGGAGAGATACAAAGGTAGAGAGAGGAAGTGGGAAAAATTGTTTCTTTTTCTAAAGAACTTGGATACAGGCATTAGGAAACAATAAGGTGTAACATAGTCATATTTGTGTTACTAAGGCGGTTCACGGAAGCCAGTTTGAGAGGAGCAAGATAGGAAACTAGAAGACAACTTAGGAGACTGTTGTGATAATCCAAACGTGAGATGATGTGAACCTTGACTGGGAATTCAAAATATCTTTGGAAATTAAAATAGGGCTTTGATGATTGATTGGAAAGGATGGAGCCTAAGATGACTCCCAGGTTTTTGATGTTACCACTGGGTGATGGTGGAAGCATTAGCTGATTAGAAATGAGGGAAGAAGAATTTGCAGCTTGGATAGAGACGTGTTGAGTTCTTTCCTGGCTATCCTGAATTTTTAGGGCTTGAGGCTGTCCAAACAAAGAGAACAAGGGGTTGGGACTGTACCTTGTGGGGAGGGCTAGATTTGCAAATCAGTAGTTTACCATCATTGAGTATGATAGTTAAAATTGTAAAGAGTGGATACAATAGGATGAATGATGAAGTTAAGAGAGAAGAGTGAGGGCAAAAGTTGGAACTCTAGAGAAAACCTATGTGTAACAACAGCCAGGGAAAAGAGCTCTTAAAAAGCTGGTACAGAAATGGTAACAATGGAAGTTGGGACTATGGAGAAAAGTGTCACATACTTCCAGAGTATAGAACTTCCAGAAGAATTTAAGTTTCAATTGCAACAGAAAATACCAGTAACATAAAGATGGTATTTTAATGAATTCACATGGCTTGACGATACAGAGAGGCAAAAGTGTTTGAAACATTTTGAAATGTGTGATTTTTTTCTAAAACTAACAATGCAACAATGCATTTTGAAAAGTACTCTTTAATAAACATCACTTAATTTTATTTTTCAGCCAAGCAGCAGACATAATGGAAACATCAGGGTGGAAGTCCATGATTCAGTCTCACCCTCATTTAGTAGCAGAAGCCTTCCGAGCACTAGCATCTGCACAATGTCCACAGTTTGGCATTCCACGCAAACGGCTAAAACAGTCCTGAAATCTTCCATGAACTTTAGAAAAATGGAATTGACTTTTACTCCTCCAGGTCCAGAAGGATTCTAATAACAAACCATAAGCAAGAGTTGTTTCTGTTGTCTTGTCCACGAACAGAAGCTGAAAAAGCATATTGCTTGCATTTCAGGTGGATAATTTATGGTTTATTCTTCAGCTTTAAATTAGACTGATTATACTCTAATTCACTTCAAGGCCTTAAATTATCTTCAATGACTTCTCTTGTTCATATAATACTTTAATTTTTTTATTGTGCCTTGTCATTTTGACTAAGGCTATGCAGGATTGCACTAGCTCCATAATGCAGTAATATTGATAACTGAAGATATTAAGTTTCAAAAGGATCTTCCATTAGTTTGAGAAAAGCAAAATGAATTTTATAGGGTTTGTCCTATGCTATCTCAAAGTTTAAAACTAGGTTCTTCTTAAAAGCACTCGTATTGGAGATTACTGGTAATGTCTCCAGTCTAAGTCCTATACATATAGGAGAACCTGCTTACCTTCAAAGTAAGTTACGGCAATACACTGCTTCAATTCTAATTTATTTTTCATTTCAGGGGGCAAATATGCAATGAGTTGGCCCAAATTTTTAGTAAAATTTGGATGTTTTTCTGTGTGTTGACTGTCCAGCCGACTAAGAGAAGCATAACAAACCTTTGCTTGTGTTTCTTTGTGGGTTTGTTCAAGTTTACAATGACTGATAACTGATTGAGGTTAAGATTTCAATAAAAAGAAAGCATGTTTTGTGCTGAATTAATTTTTTTTTAATTTGTAGTGACCTACATTTATATGAAGAATTCTGTCCATGTTGAAAGTAAGGATGACCAAATGTAAATTTAATGAGTGGGCCAATTAAGAAAGATATATATGCACTTTTCATGTGTAACTTTTGTATGCTAAATGGTACATATATTTTTTGTTTGTTTTTGAGGGTATTAATAAGGTATAATTAATTGTGTCTTAACTTTTGCAAGAATTTTTTAAGACTGAGGGAGGCAACTGGGATGTTTGTGATAATAGATAAGAAAGGTATTCTTGATTATAGTTAAATTGGTTTGAATTTCAGATATTTATTATTGAATTTACTCTGTCTTATCCCACTTTGGAGAAGGCAATTGAACAATAAAATTCTGGACACTCTACTCTCCTTCTAAAAATAGTGAATTGGTATTTGCAGACTAAAGGAGAGAACCCTTAGAAATATGTTAGGCCACACTCTGAACCTTTTCCCCCCTAGCTTTCTCCTTTCTGTTTCAGTTACTGTACTAACATTGTGGATGATACTGAAATTCTGCATAATGTGAACAGGATAAACTATTTATAAACTGCTTTTCATGGGCCAGTTCTTTATTATAAATGAATTTAGCTTTAAACACATACACATGTTCAGTGTTTGATAGCTCTGTTCACAGTGAAGGTCTGTCCTGGTGCATTGTCCCGGAGAAGTAGGAGCAGTGGCAAGTCACTGCATCTGATTTCATGGAATAATGACAATATGCTTCTTAGGCAAGATTTATACTTGACCACAAGGGGAAAAGTGTGTCACTGGAAAAAAATGCATATACCTATATATTCACATACATACTTTATTCTCCAGATTAAAATTTGTATAATTTGTTTATTTAGTTTTTGAATTTAGAACAAAAGGAAAAAAAAGGAGCCTGAGGTTTTAAAATAGATTTTATTTTTGTTATCTCTTTGTTACATATTCACTGAAGCAGTCAGAGTATATCAAGAGTGATTCATATTTACATTGAACAATCACTATCAGATAAGCATTTGTTAACCACAGCAAACTAGTTTGAAAAGATCGTATTTTCAGATATCTTCATTTCTTTCTATGTAGTTTAATTGGAATCTTGTTAAATTTGAAATTGGAAGAATCCCTTGAGATAGAAGGATTCTTACATGTGATTGAACTTCATCCTATGTAAGAATACTATAGGAAACAGAAACTCACTTCCTTAACCAAATTGAGTCCATTAAATTTACAGTGTACAATTTAAAAAGTACATACGCACATACATATACACGTTAAGATTTTTAATATTTTGCCAGGGTCTTACAACAAAACAAAATTCCTCAGGCTATAGAATTTTGTTGTCATGTGTCAAAAAATATATATATATTGGTGTATCCATTTATATCAAATGCACGTAGGCACATTGTGAATTAATTCACTGCTTGCATCTACGTTTCTAACCATAGTGACTTCAGTAATAACACCCATATAATGAACATTTCGGCTTGCTTTTACCTACTTAATTTAGTGTTTATTGCAAATCCTAAGGGTTTTATTATAAAGGGTTTTTTTCGTTTTTTGTTTGTAGTTTGGTAGTACATTTTGTACCAAAAACGTCAAACACTGTGCTGTGAGAATATCCATGTCTCTAGAAATGTCCACGTTTCAGATAATATAATGCCTACCATTATACTAACAGAATCGTATCATAGTTGATTTATTTTTTTATTTATTATGGGTTGGGGTTTTTTGGGGTTTTTTGTTTTTTTGGGTTTTTTTTTGGTTTTTTGTTTCTGGTTCTTGTTTTTTGTTGGTTTTTTTTTTTGGTATTGTGGGTTCTTGAGGCAATGAAAAAAAAACTTAATGTATTCTGACAAAAGTGCTCTAATAGCCTTTTTATTTTCTCGTTTTGAAACTACACACTACTGTGTTCAGTAGGCACAGACTGTCCTGAGCAGGTTTGCCTTTTATCAGCCTGCTCTTGTTTTCCTTTTGTCACCTAAACAGAACTTTTCCTTAAAAAAGAAGTGACTGGTTTTAAATGTTATATGTTATCACAGTAACCATTAGCAAACTGTTCTTCAGCTTGAGATACAGAAACACTATATTTGTGCCTTTTTTGTTTTTAAATTTTAACGTATATTGGTATTTAGAGCACAAATATGAAGGTGCCATAATGTTATGGCTTGCCATTGTTACCTCCTTGAATACTCGTGTCATTGTCTTGAAATAGTAATTGGAGAACCATGCATGTATTATGTCATTTGGGCGTGTGTGTGCGTGTGTTTGTGTGTGTGTGTACATGTACTTGTATTTGCTTAGACTTGTGTGTGGTATGTTCAGAAGAGTGAATTTCTGAAAATAGGACTCAGTTAAATGTTGAAAATTCAGGTTAGTTGAAATATTTCATTAAATGTGCTTTATTTGGGGCGACAGTTGATGGACAAGAAATTATAATTTTCAAAAATGTGACCTTTACTGCATGATGAAATATGAAAACAGTGCCTTTTTAGGACATCAGTTTTAAAGTTCAGTTTTAAAATATTCGCAAAGAACTCTTAAAAAGTAACCATGAGCATTATTAGCTTATTTTTAAACTAGACCTAAGTTAGAATTTAAATTGCCAAAAATGTTATACTAATTTATTTATCCATTTAAATTTTGTGCATAAATTTAAAACCCAAGTAAAATTTTTATTAAAATATGGGTCATATATGCTACCCAATGTTACTAAATTAGAACACTAGAGACTTCAGTAAGTTGTTTTGTTAAAATCCACCTCAACAAAGCTTTCCTCATAACCATGTATATATGAAAAGGTGAATTATTCTGACTTGGACCTTCATGCTCTTTGATGGATAAAATTCAGTGTATTCTTGCAAAATAATGTGGGTGGTTGGGTGTCTTCAGATTATAAAGACAGCACTTTCAGCATATAGAAGAGTATTGTGCAAACCTCTTTTATACAGATTATGAGCTCTACTTTATTTAAGTGTTCATGGAATGATGTCAATTTTAGGTCCAGGTGAACAAATATTGAGTGCCTAACATATGCAAGACTTCCTCTTCACTAGGAATGAAATCACCACACCGTGTCTTCTGTTTGCAGTATGTGGACTTTATGTTTGAAAAGGAATTCTTATATTTAAATATTTTTCTGTTAGAGTTTATTGTTGTATACTGTAACCCAGCTAATTTCACATCCAGTTTTTTAGAATGAAGATATAACTTAAGTGAGTCCCATTTTTGAAAATAAAATTATGCTAAAATTATTTAAAAATTAATTCTGGGGGAAATTGATTTTCAAGATTCAAATGTGTAAAGACTTATATTGAACTTTTCAGCCTCATTTTTAATCAGCTGATGTTAATGATAAGATACATACTTTTTGTATCTTGTTGCTGAAAATATTTTTTGCATTTCAGCACGTTGAGTTAAAATAAAGTTGTTACTACTTATTCAGAATTAATTGGTTTATTTTGTGTTTATTTCAATATATGAACTTTTCTTTTTCAGATTGCTATGATGCTTTGCAAAAGGGCCATGTGTTTGATATGGTAACTTTAAATTATGCATACTAATTGTCTTTCCTCCATAGGAAAGCTAGTATTTTTTGGAACCTACTAAAGACTTATTCCTTAACTGTGAGATACTATACCTATATATGCTTTGACGTACGTATTGCCATCAATATTGAAAGACTTTATGTCATATAACTTTAATGTCGTAAGTAAAGATCCCCTTTCCCTGGTCCTTCTATCCCTTCTTACTTTTAACTGACAACTTAATTATTTGCTTCCATCAAAAAGACCAGAATTGGGGCAATGCATTCCTGGCCTAACTTAGTAACACAATTAGTGCTTAAAAATTATGGCCAAAGTGACAGTACGAATGCACAGTGAAAAATCTCTCACACATACATACTCAAGTACACACACACTGAATTTTCCTTAGAAGAAAAAAGGAAGGATTGAAACACTTAAGAATATTATCTATGCAATTAAAGTAAAATAGGACAAATGGTGGTCATATTCTAAACTTTAAATGGATTGTGTATAACCATTCCCCTTCTACTTTGCAGTAGCCAGCACCCTGAAAAAACAGATTTTTTTAGAACATTGGGATATAGTATTCCTCAGTTCTACCACTCAAGAATCATTTCTTTCCAAGAGAATGTCAAGAGTGGCATTGGTTTTCGATCACTGCTTTTTTTTAATTTTATTTTTTATTTTTTAAAATTTACATCCAAATTAGCATATAGTGCAACAATTTCAGGAGTAGATTCCTTGGTGCCCCTTACCCATTTAGCCCATCCCCCTTCCCACACCCCTCGAGTAACCCTCAGTTCTCCATATTTATGAGTCTCTTCTGTTTTGTCCCCCTCCCAGTTTTTATATTATTTTTGTTTCCCTTCCCTTATGTTCATCTGTTTTGTCTCTTAAAAGTCTTCATGTGAGTGAAGTCATATGATTTTTGTCTTTCTCTAATTTCACTTAGCATAATACCCTCCAATTCCATCCATGTAGTTGCAAATGGCAAGATTTCATTTTTTTTTGATTGCTAATACTCCATTGTGTGTGTGTGTGTGTGTGTGTGTGTGTGTGTGTGTGTGTGTGTGTGTGTATGTCACATCTTCTTTATCCATTCATCCATCGATGGACACTTGGGCTCTTTCCATACTTGGGCTATTGTTGATAGTGCTGCTCTCAACATGGGGGTGCATGTGTCCCTTCGAAACAACACACCTGTATCCCATGGATAAATGCCTAGTAGTGCAATTGCTGGGTCGTAGGGTAGTTCTATTTTTAA